>NC_074688.1:40204925-40400777 GCF_029448725.1 Salvelinus fontinalis
ACCCCAGGCAATCTTAGGTTTTATTACTTACAGTCGGGAGGAACTACTGTTATAAGAGCAACGTCAACTCACCATCGCTACGACCAGGAACACGACTTTCCCGAAGCGGATCCTGTGTTTTGCCCACCACCCGGGACAATGGATCGGATACCAGCCGGCGAACCAATACAACAACGTCGAAAAAGGGGCAGAGGAAGGGGTCTTCTGGTCAGGCTCCGGAGACGGGCACATCACGCACCTTTCCCGAGCATACTACTCGCCAATGCCCAGTCTCTTGACAATACGGTTGATGAAATCCGAGCAAGGGTAGCATTCCAGAGAGACATCAGAGACTGTATTGTTCTTTGCTTCACGGAAACATGGCTCACTCAAGACACGCTATCGGAGTCGGTACACCCAGCTGGTTTCTTCACGCATCGCGCCGACAGAAACAAACATCTTTCTGGTAAGAAGAGGGGCGGGGAGGGGAGGGGCGGGGGTATGCCTTATGATTAACGAGCCCGCTACCAAAACCTGACCTGAGTTCTGTTTTACTCACAGACATAATTCAGTTTTAGAGTTTTAGAAACTTCTGAGTGTTTTCTATCCAATAGTGATAATAATATGCATATTGTAGGATCTAGAAAAGAGTACGAGGCCGTTTCATTTGGGCACGATTTTTTCGAAAAGTGAAAACAGCGCCCCCTATTAAGAAGAAGTTAACATCTGCTAACCATGTGTATGTGACAAATACATTAATTTGATTTGATTCGATTTGACTTTTTTACGAGGGTATGTTTGGCAGCATGAGTGAAGGATGCTTTGTTGCGAAATAGGAAGCCAATTCTTGATTTAACTTTGGATTGGAGATGTTTGATGTGAGTCTGGAAGGAGAGTTTACAGTCTAACCAGACACCTAGGTATTTGTAGTTGTCCACATATTCTAAGTCAGAACCGTCCAGAGTAGTGATGCTATTTTAATTTGTCGCGCTACATTTTTTCTGGCTTTTGGCCAAGTGGGACGCTACCGTCCCACATATCCCAGAGAAGTTAAGGGCAGTCAGGTCTGGAGAGAACCAAGGGCTATATCTGTTCCTGGTTCTAAATTTCTTGTATCGGGCATGCTTATTTAAGATATTGAGGAAGGCATTTAAAAAAATAACCAGGCATCCTCTACTGACGGGATGAGGTCAATATCCTTCCAGGATACCCGGGCCAGGTTGATTAGAAAGGCCTGCTCGCTGAAGTGTTTCAGGGAGCGTTTGACAAGGATGAGTGGAGGTCGTTTGACCGCTGACCCATTACGGATGCAGGCAATGAGGCAGTGATCACTGAGATCTTCATTGAAAAAAGCACAGGTGTATTTAGAGGGCATGTTAGTCGGGATGATATCTATGAGGGTGCCCGTGTTTACGGCTTTGGGCTGGTACCTGGTAGGTTCATTGATCACTTGTGTGAGATTGATGGCATCAAGCTTAGATTGTAGGATGGCCGGGGTGTTAAGCATGTCCCAGTTTAGGTCACCTAGCAGTACGAGCTCCGAAGATAGATGGGGGGCAATCAGTTCACATATGGTGTCCAGAGCACAGCTGGGGGCAGAGGGTGTTCTATAGCAGGCGGCAAACGGTGAGAGACTTGTTTTTAGAGAGGTGGATTTTTAAAAGTAGAAGTTCAAATTGTTTGGGTACAGACCTGGATAGTAGGACAGAACTCTGCAGGCTATCTCTGCAGTCAATTGCAACACCACCTCCTTTGGTGGCGCCTCCTTCTATCTTGTCTGAAAATGTTGTAGTTAGGGATGGAGATTTCAGAGTTTTTGGTGGTCTTCCTAAGCCAGGATTCAGACACGGCTAGGACATCTGGGTTGGCAGAGTGTGCTAAAGTAGCGAGTTAAACAAACTTAGGGAGGAGGCTTCTAATGTTAACATGCATGAAACCAAGGCTATTACGGTTACAGAAGTTATCAAAAGAGAGCGCCTGGGGAATAGGAGTGGAGCTAGGCACTGCAGGGCCTGGATTCAGCTCTACATTACCAGAGGAACAGAGGAGGAGTAGGATAAGGGTACGGCTAAAAGCTATGAGAATTGGTCGTCTAGGACGTCTGGAACAGAGAGCAAAAGGAGCAGGTTTCTGGGGGCGATAAAATAGCTTCAAGGTATAATGTACAGACAAAGGTATGGTAGGATGTGAATACAGTGGAGGTAAACCTAGGCATTGAGTGATGATGAGAGATATTATCTCTAGAAACATAATTGAAACCAGGTGATGTCATCGCATGTGTGGGTGGTGGAACGGAAAGGTTGGATAAGGTATAATGAGCAGGGCTAGAGGCTCTACAGTGAAATAAGCCAATAAACACTAACCAGAACAGCAATGGATAAGGCATATTGACATTAAGTAGAGGCATGCCTAGCCGAGTGATCGTAAGGGTCAAGTGAGTAGTGAGGTTGGTTGGGGTCACGGCGATTCAGACAGCTAGCCGGGCCATGGGTAGCAAGCTGGCAGAGAATGGAGGTCTGTTTTTAGCCACCTCATGCGTTTCCGTCGGTAGATTAGTGGGGTTCCGTGTGGTAGAGGGGACCAATCCAATTGGCAAAAAATATATAGGTATAGTGACCCAAGAAAATTGTATAGTAGGTAGTTGTCACGGTTTTCTAACGTAGAACCCAGAAGCAGACCAGGACAAGGAGAGTAAGACGAAGGTGAGTATTTATTTACAAGTTTAAGTGTAGAGATAGATAGATCCAGGTAGCGGAGCGGGCAGCGGAGTTGAGTTGATGGGATTGAATTGGCAGATCCAAGGGAGTAACAGAAGCCACCGACGACCAGGTAGGGATGGAATGATTGTTCCGGGTGAATGACTGTAGACAGAGAGAACGAAGGTAAGTTCAAGGCAAGCAAGACGTACAAAACAACAAAACAAACTCTATCAAAATGGAGGCTGATACGCTGGCACGACATACTGTTCATGGCTAACGATCCGGCAGGGAATGGATGTCAGGTCAGCGCTTATGAACTGGAGGGGTGATGATCAGGACCAGGTGTGCAGATAGCTGATGGGATACAGGTGCAGGTACTCAGAGATACAGGGTGCGTTCCAGGACACCGGAAAAAACACTCCAGGACAGAACACAGGCAAAAACAGACTCAGGAAGCGGGATTCGTGACAGTAGTAGGCCTAGTGGTAGTAGTGGTAGTGGTAGTAGGCCTGGGGGTAGGAGTAGTGGTAGTAGTAGTAGTGGTGGTAGTAGGCCTAGTGGTAGTAGTAGTAGTAGTGGTTGTAGGCCTAGTGGTAGTGGAAGTAGGCCTAGTGGTAGGTGGCATAGTGGTAGTTGGCCTAGTGGTAGTTGGCATAGTGGTAGTTGGCCTAGTGTTAGTGGTAGTAGTGGTAGTAGGCCTAGTGGTAGTAGTAGTAGTGACAGTAGGCATAGTGGTAGTAGTAGTAGTGACAGTAGGCCTAGTGGTTGTAGTAGTAGTGGTAGTAGGCCTAGTGGAAGTGGTGGTAGTAGTAGTGGTAGTAGGCCTAGTGGTAGTAGTGGTAGTAGTAGAAGTGGTAGTAGACCTAGTGGTAGTAGTAGTAGTGGTAGTAGGCCTAGTGGTAGTAGTACTAGTGGTAGTAGTAGTGGTAGTAGTAGTAGTGGTTGTGGAGGTAGACCTAGTGGTAGTAGTAGTTGTAGTCGTAGTAGGCCTAGTGGTAATAGTACTAGTGGTAATAGCACTAGTGGTAGTAGTAGTGGTGGTAGTAGTAGTAGTGGTTGTGGTAGTAGGCCTAGTGGTTGTAGTGGTAAGTAGTGGTGGTGGTATTCTCAAGCATATGAAAAAAGTGTTTCAAGACAAAGGATGGCGAAGAAGTGTACTTCACTGAGAATGGGGATGTGACTGCCAAGTATGACTTTGTCAACTGGCAGCCGAAGGAGGATGGCAGTGTGGAGTGAGTTACTGTGGGTCTCTATGATGCATCGCTACCTGCAGACAGGCAACATACTATCAACAACAGCTCCTTGGTATGGACACAGCATTTTGTAAATGCATGCTAGGTGTTGTAGGCTGTCATTTGTAACAGTACACAGAGTAAGTTGATTGTGTCACATTGGTCACTAATGGAAACTACCCACGCTTCATTGCAGGTGCCTGTGGATATAGGACTCTTGCCTCTCTTGTGCTTTGTGCTGGCTTTTCTGTCTCGAAACCTGCCTGATAACGTCAATGATGCCAAATTCATCACCTTCAGCATGCTCATATTCTGTGCAGTCTGGATCACCTTTATCTCAGCTTATGTCAACTCTCCTGGGAAGTTCACTGTAGCTGTGGAGATCTTTGCCATTCAGGCCTCCAGTTACTGCATATTTTCTCCTAAATGTTTCATTATATTGCGCAGGCCAGAGCAAAACACCAAGAAACATATTATGGGGAAGACATCCAATGATGTATGTTATAACATAATATTATGGCATTATATCATATAACATTATAATGTTATTAACATATTTTAGAAAGTGCCTACTAACTGAGATTGTATATCTCAAATGTTCTGTAATGAACTATGAGGACAACATCTGCTGCATGTTTCCACCTAATTAACCTGTTTGGGCTGCAGGGGCAGTATTGAGTAGCCGAATAAAAGGTGCCCATTTCAAACGGCCCCGTACTCAATTCTTGCTCGTACAATATGCATATTATTATTACTAATGGATATAAAACACTCTCTAGTTTCTAAAACCGTTTGAATTTTATCTGTGAGTAAAACAGAACTCCTTTTGCAACAAACTTCCTGACAGGAAGTGGAAAATCTGAAATCGATGCTCTCTTCTAGGGCCTGCCTATTAAAGTTCTTGATATTTATTCGTTTAGATGCACTTCATAGGTCTTCCACTCGATGTCAACAAGCAGTGAGAGAAGATGTTGACTATGTAACTTGATCTGGGCTCGAATAAATGCTCTTTGTATGACGTGTCACCAGTTTCCTGTTTTCTGGAGATCGCGTCAAGGGACCTGGATTTGCCTTCTAAACAGCTGTCGTTATAGACGACTAATATCTCCGGCTTTGATTTTATTTAATACATATGACAATATCATCGTAAAAGTATGTTTTTCAATATAGTTTAATCAGATTATTGAAATTTTTTCGGGAGTTTTGACGTGTTCCGTTCTCTGAGTTTGTTGACGATGGAGAGATTCGCGCCACTTGGCAAGTGTGCTTACTAAATCGAGAGGGAAAAAGGCCGTTCTAAATACAAACAACGATTGTTCCCGACAAAGGACCCCTTGTACAACATTCTGATGGAAGATCAGCAAAAGTAGGACCCATTTTATGACGTTATTTCATATATCTGTCGTACATGAGAACTAGTCGTTTGCGGCCAGGTTTTGGGTACTCTCTCGCCATAACGTAAACTGCATATCGTAATGAAGTTATTTTTAGAATTCTAACACGGCGATTGCATTAAGAACTAGTGTATCTATCATTTCCTATACAACATGTATTTTTTAGTTATGTTTATGAATAGTTATTTGGTCAGAATATGTGTGTCAGAAAAAGTGTCAGAAAAATATCCGGACGTTGTGGGAAAAAGTTGCTACGTTAGCACAATGTTTAACCACTGATTTCAGCTCTAAATATGCACATTTTCGAACAAAACATAAGTGTATGTATAACCTGATGTTATAGGACTGTCATCTGATGAAGCTTATCAAGGTTAGTCAAAAATTATATATCTTTTGCTGGTTTGTTACGATCGCTAACTTTTGCTACTGGGGAATGGCTTGTGTTTCTGGCTATTGTGGTAAGCTAATATAACGCTATATTGTGTTTTCGCTGTAAAACACTTAAGAAATCGGAAATATTGGCTGGATTCACAAGATGCTTGTCTTTCATTTGCTGTACACTATGTATTTTTCAGAAATGTTTTATGATGAGTATTTAGGTATTTGACGTTGGTGTCTGTAATTACTCTGGCTGCTTTCGGTGCAATTTCTGATTGTAGCTGAAATGTAAACTATGATTTATACCTGAAATACGCACATTTTTCGAACAAAACATAGATTTATTGAATAACATGTTATAAGACTGTCATCTGATGAAGTTGTTTGTTGGTTAGTTTGGTTGGTTCTTGGTTAGTTAGGTTGGCTTTGTGCATGCTACCTGTGCTGTGAAAAATATCTGTCCTTTTTTGTATTTGGTGGTGAGCTAACATAAATATATATGCTGTTTTCGCTGTAAAACATTTAAAAAATTGGACATGTTGGCTGGATTCACAAAATGTGTACCTTCCATTTGCTGTATTGGACTTGTTAATGTGTGGAAGTTAAATATATCTAAAAAATATATTTTGAATTTCGCGCCCTGCACTTGAAGTGGCTGTTGTCATATTGTGGCCGGCCTCGGGCTTGCAACCAGAAGAAGTTTTCAAGAATATAAGTCACTTGTGTGTTTTTAGTGTTGTGTGCATTTAAGTACATCACATTCAACAAGAGTATTGATTATTACATTTTGTCAAATAATGGATTTTCAAACATGAACATGAGGACATTGTCGAAGATAGACAGGCTTTCTGAGATGTTAACATGTAAACAAAATCACAGGGCAGGAAGACAAACAGACAGACAAACAGACAGACATGCAGACAGACAGATTACCTGCTGCAGACACGCAGGACCTTTGACAAACACACACACACACACACACACACACACGCGCATGTGCACGCGCACGCGCACACGCACACGCACACGCACACGCACACGCACACGCACACGCACACACACACACACACACACACACACACACACACACACACACACACACACACACACACACACACACACACACACACACACACAGTAGGATGACTCTCTACAGGTACAGAGGAGCTGCTGCTAATCCCACAGAGCTCAGCCCCAAGGGAGGAAAACCCTCAAGGCCCCCAGCTCATACTCTAACACAACAATAACAGTAGCAGCTTCCCATCCAGGGACACAGTATCATATACAGATAGCGTCAAAAGTTGGCCATCTTTGCATTATTCACTATTTATTCTAAAGTAAGTTGAAGTTGAAATGGAAACATTTGGACAATTTTGTAGACCTCCAAAAATCTGGTTTGTCCTTGGAAGCAATTTCCAAACGCCTGAAGGTACCACGTTCATCTGTACAAACAAAAGGACGCAAGTATAAACACCATGTGACCACGCAGCAATCATACCGCTAAGGAAGGAAACGCGTTCTGTCTCCTAGAGATGAATGTACGTTGGTGCGAAAAGTGCAAATCAATCCCAGAACAACAGCAATGGACCTTGTGAAGATGCTGGAGGATTCAGGTACAAAAGTATCTATTTCCACAGTAAAACGAGTCCTATATCGACATAACCTGAAAGGCTGCTAAGCAAAGAAGAAGTCACTGCTCCAAAACCGCCATAAAAGAACCAGACTACGGTTTGCAACTGCACATGGGGACAAACATCGTACTTTTTGGATAAATGTCCTCTGAACTTCTGAAACAAAAATAGAACTGTTTTGCCATAACGACCATCGTTATGTTTGGAGGAAAAAGGGGGAGGCTTGCAAGCCGAAAAAAAACATCCCAACCGTGAAGCACGGGGGTGGCAGCGTCATGTTGTGGGGGTGCTTTGCTGGGGGGAGGGACTGGCGCACTTCACAAAATATATGGCATCATATGGACGGAAAATTATGTGGATATATTGAAGCAGCATCTCAAGACATCAGTCAGGAAGTTAAAGCTTTGTCGCAAATGGGAATGTGATGAAAGAAATAAAAGCTGAATAAATCATTCTCTCTACTATTATTCTGACATTTCACATTCTTAAAATAAAGTGGGGATTCTAAATGACCTAAGTCAGGGAATTTTTACTAGGATTAAATGTCAGGAATTGTGAGAAACTGAGCTTAAATGTATTTGGCTAAGGTGTATGTAAACTTTCAACATCACCTGTACATTACCAGTCAAAAGTTTGGACACACCTACTCATTTAAGGGTTTTAACTTATTTGTAATATTTTCTACGTTGTAGAATAATAGTGAAGACATCAAAACTATGAAAAAACACATATAGAATCATGTAGTAACCAAAAAAGTGTTAAACAATCAAAATATATTTTATATTTGTGATTCTTCAAAATAGCCACCCTTTGCCTTGATGACAGCTTTGTACACTGTTGGCATTCTCTCAGCCAGCTTTATGAAGTAGTCACCTGGAATGCATTTGAATGAACAGGTGTGCCTTGTAAAAAATGTATTTGTGGAATGTATTTCCTTCTTCATGCACTTGAGACAATCAGTTATATTGTGACAAGGTAGCGGTGGTATACAGAAGATAGCCCTATTTGGTAAAATACCAAGTCCATATTATGACAAGAACAGCTCAAATAAGGAAAGAGAAACAACAGTACATCATTACTTTAAGACATGATGGTCAGTCAATACGGAACTTTTGCAAAAACCATCAAGCGCTATGACGAAACTGCCTCTAATGAGGCCCGCTACAGGAAAGGAAGACCCAGAGTTATCTCTGCTGCAGAGGATAAATTCAATAGAGTTTCCAGCCTCAGAAAATGAAGCCAAATAAATGCTTTACAGAGTTCAAGTAGCAGACACATCTCAACATCAACTGTTCAGAGTAGACTGTGTGAATAAGGCGTTCATGGTCGTGTTGCTGCTAGTCCTAAAGGACACCAACAAGAAGTAGAGACTTGCTTAGGCCTAGTAGCACGAGCAATGGACAGTAGACAGGTGGAAATCTGTCATTTGGTCTGATGAGTGCAAATGTGAGTCTTTGTGAGATGCAGAGTAGGTGAATGAATGATCTCCCCATGTGTGGTGCCCACCGTGAAGCATGGAGAAGGAAGTGGGATGGTGTGGGGGTGCTTTGCTCGTGACACTGTCAGTGATTTACTTAGAATTCAAGGCATACTTAACCAGAATGACTTCCACAGCATTCTGCAGTGATACACCATCTCATCTGGTTGGCACTTAGTGGGTCTATCATTTGTTTTTCAACAGGACAATGATCAAAAAAAGGCTGTGTAAGGGCTACTTGACCAAGGAGAGTGATGGAGTGCTGCATTAGACAACCTGACCTCCACAATCACCCCGCCTCAACCCAATTTTTTTATTTTTTATTTTTTATTTCACCTTTATTTCACCAGGTAGGCTAGTTGAGAACAAGTTCTCATTTGCAACTGCGACCTGGCCAAGATAAAGCATAGCAGTGTGAACAGACAGCAACACAGAGTTACACATGGAGTAAACAATAAACAAGTCAATAACATGGTAGAAAAAAGAGAATCTATATACAATGTGTGCAAAAGGCATGAGGTAGGCAATAAATCGAATAATTACAATTTAGCAGATTAACACTGGAGTGATAAATCATCAGATGATCATGTGCAAGAAGAGATACTGGTGTGCAAAAGAGCAGAAAAGTAAATAAATAAAAGCAGTATGGGGGTGAGGTAGGTAAATTGGGTGGGTAGTTTACAGATGGACTATGTACAGCTGCAGCGATCGGTTAGCTGCTCGGATAGCAGATTTTTTAAGTTGTTGAGGGAGATAAAAGTCTCCAACTTCAGAGTTTTTTGCAATTCGTTCCAGTCGCAGGCAGCAGAGAACTGAAACGAAAGGCGTCCAAATGAGGTTTTGGCTTTAGGGATGATCAGTGAGATACACCTGCTGGAGCGCGTGCTACGGGTGGGTGTAGCCATCGTGACCAGTGAACTGAGATAATGCGGCACTTTGCCTAGCATAGCCTTGTAGATGACCTGGAGCCAGTGGGTCTGACGACGAACATGTAGCGAGGGCCAGCCGACTAGGGCATACAGGTCGCAGTGGTGGGTCGTATAAGGTGCTTTAGTAACAAAACGGATGGCACTGTGATAAACTGCATCCAGTTTGCTGAGTAGAGTATTGGAAGCTATTTTGTAGATGACATCGCCGAAGTCGAGGATCGGTAGGATAGTCAGTTTTACTAGGGTAAGTTTGGCGGCGTGAGTGAAGGAGGCTTTGTTGCGGAATAGAAAGCCGACTCTAGATTTGATTTTGGATTGGAGATGTTTGATATGAGTCTGGAAGGAGAGTTTGCAGTCTAGCCAGACACCTAGGTACTTATAGATGTCCAAATATTCTAGGTCGGAACCGTCCAGGGTGGTGATGCTAGTCGGGCGTGCGGGTGCAGGCAGCGAATGGTTGAAAACCATGCATTCGGTTTTACTAGCGTTTAAGAGCAGTTGGAGGCCACGGAAGGAGTGTTGTATGAAATTGAAGCTCGTTTGGAGGTAAGATAGCACAGTGTCCAGGGAAGGGCCGGAAGTATACAGAATGGTGTCGTCTGCGTAGAGGTGGATCAGGGAATCGCCCGCAGCAAGAGCAACATCATTGATGTATACATAGAAATGAGTCGGCCCGAGAATTGAACCCCCATAGAGACTGCCAGAGGACCGGACAACATGCCCTCCGATTTGACACACTGAACTCTGTCTGCAAAGTAGTTGGTGAACCAGGCAAGGCAGTCATTAGAAAAACCGAGGCTATTGAGTCTGCCGATAAGAATATGGTGATTGACAGAGTCGAAAGCCTTGGCCAGGTCGATGAAGACGGCTGCACAGTAATGTCTTTTATCGATGGCGGTTATGATATCGTTTAGTACCTTGAGCGTGGCTGAGGTGCACCCGTGACCGGCTCGGAAACCGGATTGCACAGCGGAGAAGGTACGGTGGGATTCGAGATGGTCAGTGATCTGTTTGTTGACTTGGCTTTCGAAGACCTTAGCTAGGTAGGGCAGGATGGATATAGGTCTGTAACAGTTTGGGTCCAGGGTGTCTCCCCCTTTGAAGAGGGGGATGACAGCGGCAGCTTTCCAATCCTTGGGGATCTCAGATGATATGAAGGAGAGGTTGAACAGGCTGGTAATAGGGGGTGCGACAATGGCGGTGGACAGTTTCAGAAATAGGGGGTCCAGATTGTCAAGCCCAGCTGATTTGTCCATGGGTCCAGGTTTTCCAGCTCTTTCAGAACATCTGCTATCTGGATATGGGTAAAGGAGAAGCTGGGGAGGCTTGGGCGAGTAGCAGCGGGGGGGGTGGGGCTGTTGGCCAAGGTTGGAGTCGCCAGGTGGAAGGCATGGCCAGCCATTGAGAAATGTTTGTTCAAGTTTTCGATTATCACGGACTTATCAGTGGTGACCGTGTTATCTAGCCTCAGTGCAGTGGGCAGCTGGGAGGAGGTGCTCTTGTTTTCCATGGACTTTACAGTATCCCAGAACTTTTTGGAGTTAGAGCTACAGGATGCAAATTTCTGCTTGAAAAAGCTGGCCTTTGCTTTCCTGACTGACTGCGTGTATTGGTTCCTGACTTCCCTGAACAGTTGCATATCGCGGGGGCTCTTCGATGCTATTGCAGTTCGCCACAGGATGTTTTTGTGCTGGTCGAGGGCAGTCAGGTCTGGAGTGAACCAAGGGCTATATCTGTTCTTGGTTCTGCATTTTTTGAACGGAGCATGCTTATCTAATACGGTGAGGAAGTAACTTTTAAAGAATGACCAGGCATCCTCGACTGACGGGATGAGGTCAATATCCTTCCAGGGTACCCGGGCCAGGTTGATTAGAAAGGCCTGCTCGCAGAAGTGTTTTAGGGAGCGTTTGACAGTGATGAGGGGTGGTCGTTTGACCTTGGACCCGTGGCGGATACAGGCAATGAGGCAGTGATCGCTGAGATCTTGATTGAAGACAGCAGAGGTGTATTTGGAGGGCAAGTTGGTCAGGATAATGTCTATTAGGGTGCCCATGTTTACGGATTTAGGGTTGTACCTGGTGGGTTCCTTGATGATTTGTGTGAGATTGAGGGCATCAAGCTTAGATTGTAGGACTGCCGGGGTGTTAAGCATATCCCAGTTTAGGTCACCTAACAGAACAAACTCTGAAGCTAGATGGGGAGCGATCAATTCACAGATGGTGTCCAGGGCACAGCTGGGAGCTGAGGGGGGTCGGTAGCAGGCGGCAACAGTGAGAGCCTTATTTCTGGAGAGATTAATTTTTTTAATTAGAAGTTCGAACTGTTTGGGCATAGACTTGGAAAGTATGACAGAACTTTGCAGGCTATCTCTGCAGTAGATTGCAACTCCTCCCCCTTTGGCAGTTCTATCTTGACGGAAAGTGTTATAGTTGGGTATGGAAATCTCTGAGTTTTTGGTGGCCTTCCTAAGCCAGGATTCAGACACGGCAAGGACATCAGGGTTGGCAGAGTGTGCTAAAGCGGTGAGTAAGGCAAACTTAGGGAGGAGGCTTCTGATGTTGACATGCATGAGGCCAAGGCTTTTTCGATCACAGAAGTCAACAAATGAGGGTGACTGGGGACATGCAGGGCCTGGGTTTACCTCCACATCACCCGAGGAACAGAGGAGTAGTAGGATGAGGGTGCGGCTATAGGCTATCAAAACTGGTCGCCTAGAGCGTTGGGGACAAGGAATAAAAGGAGCAGATTTATGGGCGTGGTAGAATAGATTCTGGGCATAATGTGCAGACCAGGGTATGGTGGTGCACGGGTACAGCGGAGGCAAGCCCAGGCACTGGGTGATGATAAGAGAGGTTGTATCTCTGGACATGCTGGTCTCAATGGGTGAGGTCACCGCATGTGTGGGGGGTGGGACAAAGGAGGTATCAGAGGTACGGAGAGTGGAACTACGGGGTCCATTGCAAGCCAAAACAATGATAACTAGCCTGAACAACAGTATGTAAGGCATATTGATATTAGAGAGAGACATACAATAAGGCATAAAGTGATTGCAGGTCATGATTGGGAGAGCTAGCTAAAACAGCAGGTGAAATAACAGCAGCTAGTCAGCTAACACAGCAACAGAAGGTAAAAATGGCGACGACTGGGCAGAGAGGGTCGGATTAACTACACACAGATCCTGAGTTAAGGCACAGAGCCGACAGAAAAAACACAAATAAACAGAATGGAGTAGCATGAATTAATGGACAGTCAAGCAGGCATCAGCTATGTAGCCAAGTGATCATAGTGTCCAGGGGGCAGCCGTAGATGGAGTAGTGAGGCCTCCACTAAGCTAGCACGCGTTTAAAGTTAGTAGCCCGGGGGGTGGTCTGCTCAGACGGAGGGGGTCTGCTCAGACGGAGGCCGGTTGAGGGCACCGGTTGAGGGCACGTCTGCAGACCAGACGTGGTCGTGTCGACAGAGAATCCAAGCCGGATAGCGATGGCGAAAGAGAGGTTGTGAATTGTGTTTGCTAACTGTTGCTAGCTTCCTGGCTACGCTAGCTGCAAGATAAGCTAGCAGTTAGCAGACCGGGGCAGGCAAGTTAGCCTTTGGGGGACTTCGCGATGGGGGGGGAAGTCTGTTTTGCCTCTTGGTGCGGTGACGTCGATAGACCAGTCGTGGAATTAGTAGGGTTCCAGGTAGCTCTAGGTAGCTAACAGGCCTAGTAGGTTAGCAGAATGGGCCTTCAGCGGGCGTCACGCCTGAGGGGCCTGTTGGAGTCCTCGGGCAGATTATGTCGGTATTCCAGTCGTAGAGCATCGGCGGGGTTCCGAGCTCCGTCCCGGCCTTAAAGGGGTCCGGATATTGTAGCCCAGGAGTGGGCTTCAGTGGTAGCACAGGAGCCCTAGCCGGGCTAGCTTCAGGCTAATTGGTGCTTGCTCCGGGATGGAAACGCTAGCCAGGAGTTGTCACCCGGGATTGTGGTTAGCTAGTTGCGAAGATCCAGATGAAAATGTTCAGAGTTTGCGGTAGGAATCCGGGGATATGGAGAGAAATAGGTCCGTTATGCTCTGGTTTTAGTCACGTTGTTCGAACTAGCGAGAGCTTTCCGAGCTAAAGGTTAGCTGATGACCGCTAGCAATGGTTTGCTAACTGATAGCTGGTAGGCAGTTAGCTGGCTATCTTCAGTAGATGGATTCCAGATCAGAAGTAAATAGAAATACTTTAGAAAAAAGCAGATCCACGCCACATTGGGTGAGGCGGGTTGCAGGAGAGTATTTAGAAGTTGAGGTTTAAGAAAGTATTTTTAAAAGATATGCGAAGAAAAAGATGTAAAAAGATATATACAAAGATATATACAAGGGACACGGGACACGACAGGACAAAGACGTCTACACTGCTACGCCATCTTGGAATGGTCTGGGATGAGTTGGAATGCAGAGTGAAGGAAAAGCAGCCAACACGTGCTCAACATATGTGGGAACTCTTTCAAGACTGTTGGAAAAGCATCCATCATGAAGCTGGATGAGAGAATGCCAAGAGTGGGTAAAGCTGTCATTACGGCAATTTAAAACACATTTGTTTTACATTTAAAACCTCTCTGGGATAGGGTCTAGTTTTCTGAATTTCCTCCTGACTGACGTGCCCAAAGTAAACTGCCTGTTACTCAGGCCCAGAAGCCAGGATATGCATATAATTGGTAACAATGGATAGAAAACACGTTGACGTTTCTAAAACTGTTAAAATAATGTCTGAGACTATAAGAGAATTGATATGCCAGGCAAAAATCATAAGAAAATCCGACCAGAATATTATGTTTTTAGCTCCCAGGCTCCTATTATGGAAACCTATTGTTTCTATGTACATCCGTCTCCCAGATTGCAATTCCTATAGATACCACTAGATGTCAAAAGTCTTTATTCAAGGTTTCAGACTTCTTTTTTGAAAAACAAAGAAGTATTTGATGTTTTTTTAGGAGACCAACTGAAGAAAATCAGTCTTTCGGCTCGCAAAAGAGACGGCATGTGCCTACGAATTTTCCTTTCCTATTGAACATACTACTTTCCGTTTGAAATATTATAGTTTATTTACATTTTAAGTACCTGAGGATTAAATAAAAATGTTGTTTGACTTGTTTGGACGAAGTTTAGCGTTAGCTTTTTGGACTCCTTTGACTGCAAGTTGAACAAGTGGATTACTGAAATCGATGGCGCCAACTAAACTGACTTTGGGATATAAAGAAGCATTTTATCGAACAAAACGACCATTCATGTTGTAGCTGGGACCCTTGGAATTGCGAACAGAGGACGATCTTCAAAGGTAAGTGATTTATTTAATTGCTATTTGTGATTTTGTGAAGCCTGTGCTGGTTGAAAAATATGTTGATGTGGGGCGCCTTCCTCAGACAATCGCACGGTATACTTTTCCGTAAAGCCTTTTTAAAATCTGACAACGCAGTTAGATTAACAAGAAATTAAGCTTTTAAATGATGTAAGACACTTGTATGTTCGATAATGTTTAACTTATTTTGGGTATGTGGGACGCTACCGTCCCACCTGGTCAACATCCGGTGAAATTGCAGAGCGCCAAATTCAAAAACAGAAATACTCCAAATAAAAATTTATAAAACATACAAGTGTTATACATCGCCTTAAAGATTAACTTCTTTTTAATCCAACCGCAGTGTCATATTTCAAAAAGGCTTTACGGCGATAGCATACCATGCGATTATCTGAGGACAGCGCCCAGCACACAAAACATTACAAACAGTATTGGAGTTACAAAATTCAGAAATAGCGATAAAATTTATCACGTACCTTTGATGATCTTCATATGGTTGCACTCACAAGACTCCCAGTTTCACAATAAATGTTCATTTTGTTCGATAAAGTCCCTCTTTATATCCAAAAACCTCAGTTTTGTTGGCACGTTTTGTTCAGTAATCCAATGGCTCAAAGGCAGTCACATCAGGCAGACGAAAAATCCAAATAGTATCAGTAAAGTCTGTAGAAACATGCCAAACAATGTTTATAATCAATCCTCAGGTTGTTTTTAGTCATAATAATGAATAATATTTCAACCGGACAATAGCTTCGTCAATATACAACAAAACAAGAAATGCGCACCCTCTGTCTTGGGGACTTTCCACTATCCACTGACTCAGAGTGGTCTTACTCCCTCATTTTTTAGAATACTATTAAACCACCTTATCTCAAAACCTGAATATGAATATCTTTGCTGCAAATGTGCCATACGTCATTGCCTGTACACTTTACCGAAATTACACAAACCTTAAACACAACAAGGCAATTATCCAGGCAGACCAGTGGTTGCAGGAATAGGCTCAATGCTAGAGCCATTGTCGAACTTTGTAGACTCTTTTATTAAAACTCATGTGCAAGCACTGCCAGCATATGTAAAAGACTATAGACCTCATAAACAAGATCTCACCAATAAAAGGTTTAAAAGACTGTATTTTGGTCACATTAGATGTCGAGAGTCTATATACCAGCATTCCGCATGTGGGGGGGGCTGGCAGCACTAGCACACTATTTGTGAGACAGAGATAGTAATGAATATCCACCAAAAAACTTCATTCTAGAGCTGGCTGAATATGTTTTGACGTACAACTATTTCAGGTTTGATGATGAATACTACCTCCAAATGAATGGAACTTCGATGCGCTCCACATCCGCTCCGAGCTATGCTAACCTTTATGTGGGTCTTTTTGAAGAACGTTTTGTTAATAATGAAAACGAAAATCCATTTTTGAATAAAGTCCTGAAGTGGTATCGATATATTGACAACATTTTTTGCAGATGGGAAGGAACTGAAAAAGAGCTGTCAGATTTCATGGCACTACTCAATGACATTGATCGCAATCTCAAATTCACTATTGAATGTGACACTCAATGTGTTAATTACCTCGATATGTGGATTGAGAAATCAAATGTAACCCTGTTTACAACTCTGTATAGAAAAGAAACGGACAGAAATACTCTATTACAGGGGGACAGCTTCCATCCTGAGCCATTAAAAAGAGGACTTCCAAGAAGCCAGTTTTTCAGACTGCGCCGTATATGCCACTCCACAGATGATTATCTAGAAAAAGCAGCGGAGATGCGCATGACGTTTCTAAGAGGCTATTCTCCACAATGTGTAGATGAAGCTCTTAATTTGGCATGGGGGAAAACAAGAGATGAACTGTTACAAAAAAGACCCGCTAAAGCTAAAGAACACTCTGTAATGTTCACAACCACATATACTTTGAATTCGCGAAATGTGGGAGGTGTGGTCAAGAAACACTGGCATTTCTTATCATCGGACCCAGCTTTGCCGGCTGAATATAAATATCCACCACTCATTGTGTATAGGAGAGGTCACAATTTACGTGATAAATTGGTTCA
The DNA here is from genome assembly GCF_029448725.1 of Salvelinus fontinalis. Classification (NCBI taxonomy): domain Eukaryota; kingdom Metazoa; phylum Chordata; class Actinopteri; order Salmoniformes; family Salmonidae; genus Salvelinus; species Salvelinus fontinalis. The sequence goes on from NC_074688.1 coordinate 40,222,033, forward strand.
TGCCAACTGCCAGCCACAAAAGAAAATCAGCCAGACTCTTTTACGCCCTCTACCAAATGGTAGCTATAAATGCAGAGGATGCGCACAGTGCAACAATATGATGAAGTGTGAATATTTCTGCCACCCACACCCAGGGAAATGGTTCCAAATAAATTACATTATTACGTGTTCCATCACCCATGTTATTTATATTATTTAATGTCAATGTGGGCTCTGTTATGTCGGTAAAACCACCCGCTCTCTCAAACAGAGAATTAGTGAACATAAAAGTTCAATGGGGAGAAACAACAGGGATTATCCAGTCGCAGTACATTTTAATGACCTAAAGCAGGACATTTCTGCCTTTAGATTTTGTGGCAAAGAGAAAGTTAAGATATCAGACAGGGGAGGTGACATTAATAATACTCTGAGTAAAAGAGAATGTTTTTGGATTTTCACCCTCCAGACATTATTTCCTAAAGGACTTAATGATGAAATGCCTATGTATGTTATGTTGTGGATTTGAACATGAATTATGTGCCTATTTCAGATTACTCTGATGTTTTTCGTACGATGTACCCAAGGATTAATGAAAACTTGCTATGTCCTCATTGTGGTTTCACAGACGGGTTTAATATGTCTTATTTATACACTTTTGTAATATTTATGAAATGCATATTGGTATATTTGGTAGCACGTATTTGTTTTTCCTTTGCCTCCAACCCCGTTCTATACATGGAACAGATGTGGGTGGGGCTAGGTCTACATAAGGGTGCTAATTAAAAAAATCCACCAAAGCTCAGACGAAGGCCGTAAGGCCGATAAGTAAGCTTATTAAAGATCAGTGATACTATCAAGAGCAGTGTGCGGTTTCCTTTTTCCTTCATCTTGTTCAACTGTTGCCATGCACCTGCAAAAAAGATTGCTTGGATGTGCGAGTGCCTTTTGAATTCAGAATACAAGCCTGAAACAATTTATTTAAGACTGTTGACATCTAGTGAAAGCCATAGGAAGTGCAATTTGAGTCCTAAGTCATGAGATACTGTATAGGCATTTTATATAAAACTACAAACATAAAAAAATCCCACATCCTGGATGGATTTTTCTCAGATTTTTGCTTGCCATATCAGTTCTGTTATACTCATAGACATTATTTCAACAGTTTCGGGAAACTTTAGAGTGTTTTCTATCCAACTCTACCAATTAAATGCATATCATAGCTTCTGGGACTGAGTAACAGGCAGTTTACTTTGGGCATGCTTTTCAACCCTAGTGGGGTTAATATTACGAACATTTATTTGAATTGTGCGCCCTCCAATTCCCCCGGAAGTTAGCGGCTTGTGTCCCGCTAGTGGAACAGTTAGCCCTAATCATTTAATAATAAAATCTTATTTACAAAGACGGCCTACCTCAGAACTGTGCGCCGCACAATGGGACTCCCAATCACAACCAGATGTGATATAGCCTGGAATCGAACCAGGGTGAGACCTCTTGCACTGTAATGCAGTGCCTTAGACTGCTGCTTCACTCGGGAGCCAAAAAAACAACTGCCAGAAGTGCAAACAACTGGCAAAGGTTGGCTACTTTGAAGAACCTCAAATATAAAATATATTGTTTAACACTCTTTTGGTTACTACATGATTCCATATGTGTTATTTCATAGTTTTGATGTCTTCAATATTATTCTAAAATGTAGGAAATAGTAAAAATAAACAAAAAGCCTTGAATATGTAGTTGTGTCCAAACTTTTGACAGGTACTGTCTGTTGACGTGTCAAATATGTTTGAAAACACTATGTTAAAAGCACTGTGTGGGCTTGTCCCTAGGATTACCAAAGACAAAGAGCTGGATCAGTGGTTCACCAATCAGGGCCATGCAACAGTAACAAGCGGTGATGTGAATCAGTGGGTCACCAATCAGGGCCTTCTTTGTGACCATCAGGTTACGTCCCCGGGACAAACCGTGAGCTGGACAAAAACCTTGTCTATGATGAGATAAGGAGTTGGGATACTGACAGAGGCTGGGCTACCTTACTAATATGAGCAAACAGTGGATAGATAAGTGCAGACTTCTGACATTGTGGAAATATAAATGTATATGCGTCATGCTTTTCCAGATGTTTTTTTTGTGTGACAATTTCAACACACACGTAAAATAATAGAAAAAATATTATTTATTTTAATCCCGTACTTGTTCTATTGTTTTATGTATGTGTTTAAATTGTCTTACAAAAAAAACTTTAGAAAAAGCATGATGGATATGATGTTTTATATACACAATGTCAGAAACCTGCACTTATCTATCCACTGCTTGCTCATATTAGCAACGTAGCCCAGCCTCTGTCACTATCCCACCTCCCTCTCTCATCCTGTACCCCGGGGAAACAATAAACACTAGAACCACATCCCACTCGTTGAGAGGGAGTGTATGGGCAGTTACAGCGTCTTAGGGGGAACTTTCACCTCTATAAAAGAGGAACCCTTCTGTCTGCCCTCACAGACACAGCTGCCCTGCTGAAGGCTGGCATGGCACTGAGAACAGACGTGGTTCTCCAGCTGCTGGTGGTGGTGATGAGGGGTATGGCTGCTCCAGCCCCAATCTGCTCTCTGCTGGGCCAACCCGCTCTGCCTCTCCTGTCTGCCGAGGGGGACATCAACATTGGGGCAGTGTTCCCACTACATAGGAATGCCCTCTTCAAGGTCCATTCGTTCACCTCCAGACCAGAGAAAACACCCTGTATCAGGTATGTGTTGAAAAAAACTGTCTTTGGGAACTTTTAGCTGTTTTGGAATATTTCTCATCAAGATAGATTTTTTTTGTCTTTCACTGAAATTAGGCACAGTGCTTAATAGCACTATTGTAGATGATCTGTGCATTTGGACAAAACAAGTATACAAATTGTTTCTGTTATACTAAATACTACTCAACTCATCTCGACCGAGTAAGTCGCTCTGGATAAGAGCGTCTGCTAAATGACTTAAATGTAAATGAGTATATCAGTTTTGCTGGCATATGTGATTGTGGCACATGTGATTCCTGGCTTCAACTAACTTATTTTTTGGTTTGTTACCGCTGTCCAGTTTCAGCCAACGTGAGTTCCAGTTTGCACAGACCCTGATCTTTGCCCTGGAGGAGATCAACAACAGCAGTGATCTTCTCCCAGGACTGTCTCTGGGTTACCAGGTCTATGACTCCTGTAGCTATGCCCCCCTGGCCATCCACTCAGCCCTGGCCCTGATGAACAGCCCTGGGCCTGAGGACAGCCTGGGAGACCCCTCCTCCTGCTCCAGATCTCCCGCCGTGTTGGGCATTGTAGGGGAGTCAAGCTCCACATCCACCATCGGAATATCATCCCTGGTCGGTCCATTCAGCATCCCTGTGGTGAGACACCTTCTGGTTTGGGCTCTTTAGAGGTAGTACAATCAATGTCAGCTATGTATGAAAGATCAATTCAAATCTTCCCGTTTCTTCCACACAGATCAGCCACTTTGCCACCTGTGCTTGTCTGAGTAACAAAAAAAAGTTCCCCTCCTTCTTCAGAACCATCCCCAGTGACTTCTACCAGAGCAGAGCCCTGGCAAAGCTGGTCAAACACTTTGGATGGAACTGGGTGGGAGTGGTGAACAGCAACAATGACTATGGAAACAACGGCATGGCCACATTCATGGAGGCAGCGTGGCATGAAGGGGTCTGTGTAGAGTACCAAGAGGCCATCCACCGCACAGACCCCCGAGAGAAGCTCCTGGAAACCGTCAGGGTGATCAGGAAGGCCACAGCCAGGGTGGTGGTACTGTTCATGGGCTTGGGGGACATCGTCCCCCTGATGAATGAGTTGGCTCTGGAGGGAGACCTAGGGCTGCAGTGGGTGGGCAGCGAGGCCTGGATCACAGCCAGACTGCTGGCGGAGAACAAGGCCTACGGCTTCCTGAGGGGGGCGGTGGGCTTTGCCATCAGGAATGCCAGGCTGGATGGTCTGGAGGGGTTCCTAGACAAGGTGCACCCCTCCCAGGCGCCAGACAACACCCTGCTCAGGGAGTTCTGGGAGACTGTGTTCCAGTGCTCCTTCGAGGGGGGCAGCAGCAAGCTGTGCACAGGAACAGAGAGCTTAGCAACGCTGGAGAACCAATACACAGACGTGTCAGAGCTGAGAATACCCAATAAAGTGTACACAGCTGTATATGCCTTTGCACATGCTCTACACAACCTGCTGACAGACTTAAAGAATGACACAGACAGCGGCAACAGACCAGCCTACACACCACAGCAGGTGAGCAAGCTCCACAATCAACAAAACAGAAACAACATATTAAATGAATCATCTCTCTCTCTCTCTTTCTCTCTCGCTCTCTCGCTCTCTCTCTGTCTCTCTCCATGTTGTTGAGCAGGTGCTACAGTACCTGAAGGAGGTGAGGTTTAGAGTAAAGACAGGAGAGGAGATCTGGTTCGATGCTAACGGAGATGTGGTGGCGTGCTACGAGCTAGTGAACTGGCAGCAGGAGGAGAATGGGACCCTGCAGTTCCATGCTGTGGGGCTGTATGATTCCTCGATGCCCCCTGAACAGCGCATTACCTTCAACAAGGGAAAACTGGTCTGGGCAGGGGGCCAGGCAGAGGTAGGACTAAATACATGTTGACTATGTTGCAGAAGCATAACACATGCAAACCTCAAACCACTACAAATGTAAAACATGCATTCTATAATGTTTACATAATCCACAGTCTATCTCAATTGTCTTGTTTTGTATTGGTAATATAACTTCCACAAGTAGTGACATTAAATCATTTCTGCACGTTTATTTATATAAAATGCACCAATATTCAGACGTGTTGTATTTCTCTACAGGCACCTGTTGCAGTGTGCAGTGAGAGCTGTCCCACAGGCACTCGTAAGGCTGTACAGAAAGGAAAGCCTGTATGCTGTTATGACTGTGTACCATGTGCGGAGGGAGAGATCAGTAACATCACAGGTAATATATAATGCATTTAGGGCTACCTGCAATACTTTCAAGCTCTGTCACTGCCCAACAAGACTAATAGATGTGGAAAAACACATGACACAGTGATTCATGGAATGAATGACGTTCTAATCTCCTTACAGATTCTAACGGCTGCTATCGATGTGACTTGGAGTATTGGTCAAATGAAAAAAGGGACTGCTGTGTGTTGAAACCAGTTGAATTCCTCTCCTATGAAGAAACGATGGGCATAGTTCTGGTGTTTTTCTCCTTACTGGGGTCCGGTGTTACTACTCTGGTAGCTGTTGTGTTTTCAATTCATAAGGACACCCCCATCGTCAGGGCCAACAACTCTGAGCTGAGCTTCCTGCTGCTCTTCTCCTTGACTCTGTGCTTTCTGTGTTCTCTTACTTTCATTGGCCGGCCCTCTGAGTGGTCCTGTACGCTGCGCCACACAGCGTTTGGCATCACCTTCGTCCTCTGCATCTCTTGTGTTCTGGGGAAAACAATAGTGGTGTTGATGGCCTTCAGGGCTACACTTCCAGCCAGTAATATCATGAAATGGTTTGGTCCTCCACAGCAGAGACTCAGTGTTCTGGCTTTCACTCTCATACAGGTCCTGATTTGTGTTCTTTGGTTAACAGTCTCCCCTCCTTTCCCCTACAAGAACATGAAGACCTATAAGGAAAAGGTCATTCTAGAGTGTGATGTGGGTTCAGCTATTGGTTTCTGGGCTGTGTTGGGGTATATAGGACTCCTGGCTCTCTTGTGCTTTGTGCTGGCTTTTATGGCTCGAAAGCTGCCTGATAACTTCAATGAGGCCAAATTCATCACCTTCAGCATGCTCATATTCTGTGCAGTCTGGATCACCTTTATCCCAGCTTATGTCAGCTCTCCTGGGAAGTTCACTGTAGCTGTGGAGATCTTTGCTATTCTGGCCTCCAGTTTTGGTTTACTTTTCTGCATATTTGCTCCTAAATGTTTCATTATATTGCTGAGGCCAGAGCAAAACACCAAGAAACATATGATGGGGAAGACATCCAATGACAAACGATATTAATGAAACATATTTTGGGAAAGGCGTCAACCAAAGCCCTTCAGGATGAATACTGACCATTGACCTATTCAAAGTCTTTCTATAATAAACACAGACACATAATTTCAAAGTCAGTCATGGGTTAACGTCATCCCCAGGCTAAATTGACACCAATAAATAGAGCCTGTAAACTCTGTGCAATGAAGTGGGACTTTAAAGGGGAAGGGTTCAAATCAAGACAGGAGAGAGAGATCCTGCTACAGTTTGACTTTGAAAACTGCAGAAAATCTAACAATGATCATATTACTTTTAGGACGCCCCAACTGATTCTGAGTTTTGGCATATACATTTTTTTTATTATTTGCACTTTTCTTTTATCAGGTAAGGAAGTTCAGATCAAGTTCTCATTTACAACGGCGACCTGGCCAGAATTAAGCAAAGCAGCGCGACACAATCAACAACACAGTTACACATGGAAAAGACAAACATAGAGTCAATAATACAATACAGTGTGTGCAAATGAGGTAGAATAAGGGAGGAAAGGCAATAATTAGGCCACAGTGGCGGAATAATTACAATATAGCAATTAAACACTGGAGTGATAGATGTGCAGATGATGAATGTGCAAGTAGAGATACAGAGGCGCAAAGTAGCAAAATATGAAGGTTACATGTGAGAACTAGGTGCAAACTTTCTGATTTCCCGAACTCACTTCCTTGTTAAGCCTAATTCGTTTGTAGAGGGAAGGTTCTAAGGGTTTTGTTGGACGGTGAAGGACTGAGATATCAACCAATGTAAATCCGCTCCTGCCATGGACTCCATTCCTGTCTCTTCATGAGACATTGTGAGAGACGGTTCGAAAGAGAAAGAGCCTCCTGGTGAACAAGATCTTTAATGGGTACATAGATGTTCAATAAGTCCAATAAGTCCTGAACAAACATCCAACAGCACATTATGCCAAGCAGCCATATCTACATGGGTGTGGTCGCACATTATGAAAGTCATGACAATAATGAAGCAGAAAGAAAATCTCATTTTTTGACATAGCCGATGTTTCTCACTGCTCTACCCCAGCGGCCACTGACAGCCTGGTGTGCTTCCACAGGCCCCCTCAGTGACCCCCTCAGTGACTGCTGCTGTCCAGTCCAGGTCCAGATCAGGAGCCCACACACAAGCCCCTTACTGAGCCTCTGTCTCACAGGCCTGTTCTGGACAAGCATGGTCTACTATCTCATCAAAAACAACATTGACTTCTTAAACCTCTCCTCATAGGCCTGTGGGCCACAACCCAATGTGTGTCAATACACCAATGGGCATGTGGCATTCATTCCATCATCAACACAAAACAAGGTCTCAGTGAAATGTGTTATAATGAATACATGTCTGTACTGCATGTATGGTGTAATGTATTGGCTACCCTTCATGTAATATTACATTGGTTGTCATAAGCAATTCAGCTGTCTAATATATCTGGATCTCCAGTCTTACTTGAATTATCACAATGCTAGAGAAAGACACAAATAAAATAAAGAACTAGAATGGTAATTTTCTATGAATTGTGTGACTTGCTTCAGCTGGCCAAATGTATCTGTATGTAGTAGTAGAAACAAAAGTAATAGTAAATCAAATCAAATCAAATGTTATTAGTCACATGAGCTGAATACAACTGGTCTGGACCTTACAGTGAAATGTTTACTTACGAGTCCATAACCAACAATGCAGTTTAAAGAAATACAGCTAAGAACAAGAAATACAGTAACAAGTAATTAAAGAGCAGCAGTACAATAACAATAGTGAGACTATATACAGGGGGGTACAGGTACAGAGTTAATGTGAGGGGGCACCGGTTAGTTGAGGTAATATGTACATGCAGGTAGAGTTATTAAAGTGACTATGCAGAGATGATGACAACATCGGTGTAAAATAGGGTTCTCTTATGGAGACCAAAGATCACTTTTGGAACTCTATTTCTTCCTGGGAGTGGTAGTAGTAGTAGAGGTAGTAGTAGTAGTAGTAGAGGTAGTAGTAGTAGTAGTAGTAGTAGTAGTAGAGGTAGTAGTAGTAGTAGTAGTAGTAGTAGTAGTAGTAGTAGTAGTAGTAGTAGTGGTAGTAGTAGTGGTAGCAGTACTAGTGGTAGTAGACCTAGTGGTAGTAGGCCTAGTGATAGTAGTAGTTGTGGTTGCAGTAGTAGGCCTAGTGGAAGTGGTAATAGTGGTAGTAGAAGTAGTGGTAGTAGTGGTAGTAGTCCTAGCGGTAGTGGTAGTAGTTGTGGTAGTAGGCATAGTGCTAGTAGTAGTAGTAGTGGTAGTGGTAGTAGACGGTGTGGTAGCAGTGGTAGTAGCCCTAGTAGTATTAGTAGTAGTAGAGGTAGTAGTAATAGTAGAGGTAGTGGTAGTAGTTGTAGTGGTAGTAGTAGAACTAGTGGTAGTAGGCCTAGTAGTAGTAGTAGCTGTGGTAGTAGGCCTAATGGTGGTAGTGTTTATAGTGGTGGTAGTAGGCCTAGTGGTAGTAGCAGTAGTGGTAGTAGTAATTGTGGTAGTAGGCCTAGTGATAGTAGTAGTAGTGGTAGTAGTAGTAGTAGAGGTAGTAGGCCTAGCGGTAGTAGGCCTAGTGGTTGTAGTGGTTGTAGACCTAATGGTATTAGTTGTAGACCCAGTGGTAGTATGCCTAGTGGTAGTAGTAGTTGTGGTTAGTAGACCTAGTTTAGAAGGCCTAATGGTGGTAGGGGTATTATGGTCGGTAGTAGTGGTTGTAGACATATTAGTAGTAGTGTTAGTATGCCTAATGTTAGTAGTATTAGCAGTAGTAGTAGTGGAATTAGTGGTAGTAGGCCTAGTGGTAGTTGTAGTAGTAGTTGTGGTAGTAGACCTAGTGGTAATAGTAGAAGTAGTAGTATTAGTAGTAGTAGGCCTATTGGTAGTGGTAGTAGGTGTAGTAGTAGTGGTAGTAGTAGTAGTAGTAGTGGTAGTAGTAGTAGTAGTAGTAGTAGTAGTAGTAGTAGTAGTAGTAGTGGTAGTAGTGGTAGTAGGCCTAGTGGTATTAGTGGTAGTTGTGGAAGTAGGTCTACCGGTAGTGGTGATAGTATTACTAGTGGTTGTAGTGGTAGTATTACTAGTGGTAGTGGTAGTAGTAGGCCAAGTTGTAGCAGTGGTAGTGGTAGTAGGCCTAGTGGTAGTGGTAGTAGTTGTGGTAGTACGCCTAGCTGTTGTAGGTCTACTGGTAGTGGTAGTATTGGTAGTAGGTCTAGTGGTAGTAGATCTAGTGGTAGTGGTAGTAGTGGTAGTAGGCCTAGTGGTAGTAGGCCTAGTGGTAGTGGTAGTAGGCCTATTGGTAGTAGGCCTATTGGTAGTAGTCCTGGTGGTAGTAGTAGTAGTTGTAGTAGTAGTAGTGGTAGTAGTAGTGGTGGTAGTAGGCCTAGTGGTGGTAGTAACCTAGTGGTAGTAGTAGTAGTTGTAGCAGTAGTAGTTGTAGTAGTAGTGGTGGTAGTAGTGGTAGTAGGCCTAGTGGTAGTAGGCCTAGTGGTAGTGGTAGTAGGCCTATTGGTAGTAGGCCTATTGGTAGTAGTCCTGGTGGTAGTAGTAGTAGTTGTAGTAGTAGTAGGTGTAGTAGTAGTGGTGGTAGTAGTGGTAGTAGGCCTAGTGGTAGTAGGCCTAGTGGTAGTGGTAGTAGGCCTATTGGTAGTAGGCCTATTGGTAGTAGTCCTGGTGGTAGTAGTAGTAGTTGTAGTAGTAGTAGGTGTAGTAGTAGTGGTGGTAGTAGGCCTAGTGGTGGTAGTAACCTAGTGGTAGTAGTAGTAGTTGTAGCAGTAGTAGTTGTAGTAGTAGTGGTGGTAGTAGGCCTAGTGGTAGTAGACCTAGTTGTAGTAGTGGTAGTAGTAGTAGTAGTGGTAGTAGTAGTAGTAGTTGTAGTAAGCCTAGTGGTTTAAGTAGTAGGCCTTGTGGTAGGAGTAGTAGTAGTGGTAGTGGTAGTAGTAGTAGTAGTGGTGGTAAAAGTTGTGGAAGTGGTAGAAGTAGTAGTGGTAGTAGTAGTAGTAGAGGAAGTGGTAGTAGTTGTAGTGGTAGTAGTAGAACTAGTGGTATTAGGCCTAATGGTGGTAGTGTTTTTAGTGGTGGTAGTGGCCTAGTGGTAGTAGACCTAGTTGTAGTAGTGGTAGTAGTAGTAGTAGTGGTAGTAGTAGTAGTAGTTGTAGTAAGCCTAGTGGTTTAAGTAGTAGGCCTTGTGGTAGGAGTAGTAGTAGTGGTAGTGGTAGTAGTAGTGGTAGTAGGCCTTGTAGTAGTAGTGGTAGTAGTGGTAGTAGTGGTGGTAAAAGTTGTGGAAGTGGTAGAAGTAGTAGTGGTAGTAGTAGTAGTAGAGGAAGTGGTAGTAGTTGTAGTGGTAGTAGTAGAACTAGTGGTATTAGGCCTAATGGTGGTAGTGTTTTTAGTGGTGGTAGTGGCCTAGTGGTCGTAGCAGTAGCGGTAGTAGTAATTGTGGTAGTAGGCCTAGTGGTAGTAGTAGTAGTAGTAGTAGCGGTAGTAGGCCAAGTGGAAGTAGGCCTAGTGGTTGTAGTGGTAGTATTACTAGTGGTAGTGGTAGTAGTAGTAGTGGTAGTGGTAGTATTTCAAGTTGTAGTAGTAGTAGTGGTAGTAGGCCTAGTTGTAACACTTGTAGTGGTAGTAGGCCTAGTGGTAGTAGTAGTAGTTGTGGTAGTAGACCTAGTTGTTGGAGGTCTACTGGTAGTGGTAGTTGGCCTATTGGTAGTAGTAGTAGTGGTGGTAGTAGGCCTAGTGGTAGTAGTAGTAGTGGTGGTAGTAGGCCTAGTTGTAGTGGTAGTAGTTGTGGTAGTAGACCTAGTTGTTGGAGGTCTACTGGTAGTGGTAGTTTTGGTAGTAGGTCTAGTTGTAGTAGGCCTAGTGGTAGTGGTAGTAGGCCTAGTGGTAGTAGGCCTATTGGTAGTAGTAGTAGTAGTAGTAGTAGTAGTAGTGGTGGTAGTAGTTGTGGTAGTAGGCCTAGTGGTAGTAGACCTAGTTGTATTAGTGTTAGTAGTAGTGGTAGTAGGCCTAGTGGTAGTAGTAGTAGTAGTTGTAGTAGGTGTAGTGGTAGTAGGCCTTGTAGTAGTGGTAGTAGTTGTGGTAATAAGCATAGTGGTATTAGTAGTATTAGTGGTAGTGGTAGTATTTGTAGTGGCAGTAGGCATAGTGGTAGTAGTGTTAGTAGTAGTAGTGGTAGTAGTATGCCTAGTGGTATTAGTAGTAGTTTTGGTAGTATGCCTAGTGGTAGTAGTTATGGTAGTAGGCCTAGGGGCAGTAGTAGAGGTTGTTGTAGTAGGCCTAGTGGTATTGGTAGTAGTAGAAGTGGCAGTAGTTGTAGTGGGCCTAGTGATATTAGTAGTAGTTGTGGTAGTAGTCCTAGTGGTAGTAGGACGAGTGGGAGTGGTAGTAGTGGTAGTAGGCCTAGTGGTAGTCGGCCTAGTGGATGTAGTAGTAGTGGTAGTAGACCTAGTTGTAGTAGTTGTAGTGTTAGAAGGCCTAGTGTTAGTGGTAGTAGTGGTTGTAGGCCCAGTGGTAGTGGTAGTAGTGGTGGTGGTAGTAGCCCTAGTTTTAGTAGGCCTAGTGGTAGTAGTGGTAGTATGCCTAGTGGTATTAGTAGTAGTTGTGGTAGTAGGCCTTGTGGTAGTATACCTAGTGGTAGTAGTCCTAGTGGTAGTAGGCGTAATGGTAGTAGCGGTAGTAGGCCTATTGGTAGTAGGCCTAGTGGTAGTAGGCCTATTGGTGGTAGTGGTATTAGTGGTGGTAGTATTTTCAAGCATTTTAAAAAAAGTGTTTCAAGACAAAGGAGGGTGAGGAAGTGTACTTCACTGAGAATGGGGACGTGACTGCCAAGTATGACTTTGTCAACTGGCAGCCGAAGGAGGATGGCAGTGTGGAGTGAGTTACTGTGGGTCTCTATGATGCATCGCTTCCTGCAGACAGGCAACATACTATCAACAACAGCTCCTTGGTATGGACACAGCATTTTGTAAATGCATGCTAGGTGTTGTAGGCTGTCATTTGTAACAGTATACAGAGTAGTTGATTGTGTCACATTGGTCCCTAGTGGAAACTACCCACGCTTCATTGCAGGTGCCTGTGGATATAGGACTCCTGGCTCTCTTGTGCTTTATGCTGGCTTTTCTGTCTCGAAAGCTGCCTGATAACTTCAATGAGGCCAAATTCATCACCTTCAGCATGCTCATATTCTGTGCAGTCTGGATCACCTTTATCCCAGCTTATGTCAGCTCTCCTGGGAAGTTCACTGTAGCTGTGGAGATCTTTGCTATTCTGGCCTCCAGTTTTGGTTTACTTTTCTGCATATTTGCTCCTAAATGTTTCATTATATTGCTGAGGCCAGAGCAAAACAACAAGAAACATATAATGGGGAAGACATCCGATGATGTACGTTATAACATAACATTATGACATTATATCATTTAACATTATAACGTTATTAACATATTTTAGAAAATGCCTCCTATCTGAGACAGTATATGATAAATGTTCTGTAAAGAACATGTTTCCACATTAATAAAGAATATAAATCATTTGTGTGTTTTTAGTGCTGTGTACATTTAAATACATCACATTCAACAAGAGTATTGATTATTACCTTTTGTCAAATAAAAGATTTTCAAACATGAACATGAGGACATTGTCGAAGATGAACAGGCTTTCTCATGATGTTAATGTGTAAACAAAATCACAGGGCAGGAAGACAAACAGACAGACAGGCAGACAAACAGACAGACATGCAGAGAGACAGTAGGATGACTCTCTACAGATACAGAGGAGCTGCTGCTAATGCCACAGGGCTCAATATAGTCATCAACAAGTTTTGAAAAGAAAAACAGAACATTCTGCTCCATCGCACTCCATTGTACAGAGCAAGGATGCCAAGTATAGTTGAAGTCTGAAGACCTCCACATGTCCGGTTCATCCTTGGGAGCAATTTCCAAACGTGTGAAAGTACCACAAACAATAGTTCAAACAATAGTTCACAAGTATAAACACTATGGGGCCTTGCGGCCGTAATTCCGCTGAGGAAGAAGATGCGTTCTGTCTCCTAGAGATGAACGTACTTTGGTGCGAAAACTGCAAATCAATCATGGGAACAACAGCAAAGGATCTTGTGAAGATGCTGGAGGAAACAGGTACAAAAGTATCTATACTCACAGTAAAACGAGTCCTCTATCGACATAACCTGAAAGGCCGCACAGCAAAGAAGAAGCATCTGCTCCAAAACCACCATAAAAAAGCCAGACTACGGTTTGCAACTGCACATGGGGACAAAGTTCATACTTTTTGGACAAATGTCCTCTGGTCTGATGAAACAGAAATTGAACTGTTTGGCCATAATGACCATTGTTATGTTTGGAGGAAAAAAGGGGAGGCTTGCAAGCCGAAGATCACCATCCCAACCGTGAAGCACGGGGGTGGCAGCATCATGTTGTGGGGGTTCTTTGCTGCGGGAGGGACTGGTGCACTTCACAAAATAGATGGCATCATGAGGACGGAAAATTATGTGCATATATTGAAGCAACATCTCAAGACAAAAGTCAGGGAGTTAAAGCTTGGTCGCAAATGGGAATGTATTGAAAGAAATATAAGCTGAATAAATCATTCTCTCTGCTATTATTCTGACATTTCACATTCAGAAAAAAATGGTGATCCTAACTGACCTAAGATAGTGAATTTTTACTAGTATTAAATGTCAGGAATTGTGAAAAACTGAGTTTAAATGTATTTGGCTGAGGTGTATGTAAACTTCCGACTTCACCTGTACTTTACCAATCAAAAGTTTGGACACACCTACTCATTTAAGGGATTTAATTTATTTTACTATTTTCTTAATAGTGAAGACATCAAAACTATGAAATAATACACTTAGAATCATGTAGTAACCAAAAAAGTGTTAAACAAATCAAAATGTATTGTATATTTGTGATTCTTCAAAATAGCCACTCTTTGCCTTGATGACAGCTTTGCATACTGTTGGTATTCTCTCAACCAGCTTCATGAAGTAGTCACCTGGAATGCATTTGAATTAACAGGTGTGCCTTGTTAAAATGTATTTGTGGAATTTATTTCCTTCTTTATGCATTTGAGACAATCAGTTAAATTGTGACAAGGTAGGGGTGGAATACAGATGATAGCCCTATTTGGTAAAAGACCAAGTCCATATTATGACAAGAACAGCTCAAATAAGGAAAGAGATACAACACTCCATCATTACTTTAAGACATGAAGGTCAGTCAATACGGAACATTTGCAAAAACCATCAAGCGCTATGACGAAACTGGCTCACATGAGGACCGCCACAGGAAAGGAAATGAATTACTTAAAAATTATACAATGTGATTTTCTGGTTTTTGTTTTAGATTCCATCTCTCACAGTTGAAGTGTACCTATGATAAAAATTACAGACCTCTACATGCTTTGTAAGTAGGAAAACCTGCAAAATCAGCAGTGTATCAAATACTTGTTCTCCCCACTGCAGTTGTGTCCAAATTTTTGACTGGTACTGTGTGTTGAAGTGTGTCAAATATGTTTGAAAACACTATGAGGATAGAGGGCGCTATTTTCACTTTGGGGGAAAATCGTGCCCAATTTAAACGGCCTCGTACTCTATTCTTGCTCGTACAATATGCATATTATTATTACAATTGGATAGAAAACACTCTCTAGTTTCTAAAACCGTTTGAATTATATCGGTGAGTAAAACAGAACTCATTTTGCAGCAAACTTCCTGACAGGAAGTGGAAAATCTGAAATCAATGCTCTGTTCTAGAGCCTGCCTATAAATGTGCTTGATATTTATTAGTATACATGCACTTCATACGCCTTCCACTGGATGTCAACAGGCAGTGAGAGAAGAAATGGAGTGTATAACATGATCTGAGGTCGAATAAAAGCTCTTGGCATGACGTGACCCCAATTTCCTGTTTTCTGGAACGCGCGAGAAGTGACCTGGTATTGCCTTCTGTAAAGCTGTTGTTATAGACGACTAATATCTCCGGCTTTGATTTTATTTGATACATGTGACAATATCATCGTTTTATTAGATTATTGAAATTTTTTCAGGACGTTAGGCATGTTGCTTTGTGTGCCTTTGTTCATGAAGGAGAGCTTTGCGATACTTTGCTAGCTTTCCGTGCTAATTGACTGGAGAAGAGGACATTCTAAATCCAAACAACGATTGTTCTGGACAAAGGACCCCTTGTACAACATTCTGATGGAAGATCATCAAAAGTAGGACCCATTTTATGATGCTATTTCATATATCTGTCGAACATGTTGTACTAGTAGTTTGCGCCCAGATTTTGGGCACTCTCTCGCTATAATTAAGCTGGATGTCGTAATGAAGTTATTTTTAGATTTCTAACACGGTGATTGCATTAAGAACTAGTGTATCTATCATTTCCTATACAACATGTATTTTTTAGTAATGTTTATGAATAGTTATTTGGTCAGAATATGTGAGTGTCAGAAAAATATCCGGACGTTGTGGGAAAAAGCTGCTACGTTAGCACAATGTATAACCACTGATTTCAGCTCTAAATATGCACATTTTCGAACAAAACATAAGTGTATGTATAACCTGATGTTATAGGACTGTCATCTGATGAAGCTTATCAAGGTTAGTCAAAAATTATATATCTTTTGCTGGTTTGTTACGATCGCTAACTTTTGCTGCTGGTAAATGGCTTGTGTTTCTGGCTATTGTGGTAAGCTAATATAATGCTATATTGTGTTTTCGCTGTAAAAACTTAAGAAATTGGAAATATTGTCTGGAATCACAAGATGCCTGTCTTTCATTTGCTGTACACCATGTATTTTTCAGAAATGTTTTATGATGAGTATTTGGGTATTTCACGTTGGTGTCTGTAATTACTCTGGCTGCTTCGGTGCTATTTCTGATGGTAGCTGTGATGGTAGCTGCAATGTAAAACTGATTTATCCTTTTCTCAATAGGGGGTGCTGTTGGCACTTTGTAATAATTTCGTTCCCAAACAATATGCATATTATTATTACTATTAGATAGAGAACACTCTCTACTTTCTAAAACCGTTTGAATTATATCTGTGAGTAAAACAGAACTGGAGTTAGAGCAATTGTCCTATGAGGATGTGAGAATGCTGAAATCTGCCGGCTGTTCTGAGATCCGTTTATAAATCTGCCTGTCTTCTATTGGTTGAGATGCACTGCATACGCCTTCCCCTGGATGTCAGCGAATAGTGAGAATTGAAATGGTGTTGCTAGGCAGATCTGAGAGCTTATAAATGGGCTGGGAACGTGGGGTCCGTCCTTTGTTCTCTTCGCCAGGACGCAGAAAGGAGCTCTGGCTGTCGTTCTAGAAAGCTCCCGTTATAGCCCTTAGATATATCTGGCTCTGTTTTTATTCGATATAGGTGTTAAAGACATCATAATGTTCTTATATTAAACCGAGTTATATCAGTTTATATCAGTACATTGCGATTTTCTGATATTTATTTGTGCTGCCTTCTAGGGACTTGGGCACGTCTCGCCCACATGGCTAATGTTTACTGCTAATTCAAACGTTGAAGACGACAATCTACAACCGAGCAACGATTCTTTTGGACAAAGGACACCTTGCCCAAGATTCTGATGGAAGCTCATCAAATCGTAAGAACTATATATGATGTTAATTCGTTGTTCTGTTGAAAAATGTTAAACTCATATTCCGCCATTAATCTCGGTGCGGTCTCGCTTTAACGCTGTATGTTGTAGTAACGTTAATTTGAAAAATCTAACACAGCGATTGCATTAAGAACTAATGTCAGGTTTTGGCCAGGACTGTTCTGGTTTTTGTCACTAGATGTCCCCATTGCACCTTTTTGAACCTTTTGTTTTTTCCTTGCTCTATTATTGTTTGCACCTGTGTGTCGTTCCCTTGTTTGTATTTAAACCCTGTGTGTTCCTCAGTTCTTTGCTCAGTGTTTGTATGTTAGCACCCAGCCCCAGCCTTTTTGTGTGAAACATTTATTTATCTTATTGGATTTTCCAGAGGTTCTCTGGTTTAGTTCTTGTGTATTTTTTGAGTAGTCTTTTGAGGTTTGTTTTTCCCTGCTGTTTTTACCACTTTGTGGAGTTTCTTTGTATTTTGGAGGATATCCATTTTGTGCCTCTTGGCTTTATTTTGGACGTGGTGGATTTATATTCTTTGCCTGAAGATCTTGTCCTTTTATTAAATCATTATCTCTAGTACTGCTGAGTCTGCCTCATCTTCTGGGATCTGCCAACTATTAGTGACTGTTTCGCTCACCGGGTCCTGACAACTAATGTATCTTTAATTTGCTGTCCAACCTGTATTTTTTAGTCAAGTTTAGGATTAGCTACTGATTAGACTAGGTGCCTCTCCCAAGATTTCTCCCGACATATTGTTGGCAGCTTGGCTACTTTTCTCATTGTATAACTTCTTCTGGCTGCAGCCCGACACCGGTACACTTATGACAACATCCAGCTCAAGTGCAGGGCGCGAAATTCAAAAGATATTTTTTTTAAATATTTAACTTTCACACATTAACAAGTCCAAGACACCAGATGAAAGGTGCACATCTTGTGAATCAAGCCAACATGTCCGATTTTTAAAATGTTTTACAGGGAAGACACAATATGTAAATCTATTAGCTAATCACGTTAGCAAAAGACACCAATATTCTTACTCCATCAGTTTATGACTCCATCAGTAGCTATCACAAATTCGGCCAAATAAAGATAAAAATAGCCACTAACCAAGAAACAACCTCATCAGATGACAGTCTGTGTCACGATCGTCAAAGGGACTGAGAGAGGACCAAGGCGCAGCGTGTGGAAAGTACATCTTCTTTTATTAGAAGAGAGGAAAAAACACGAAAACGAACACTATACACAAAACAAACCAAAACAACAAACGACCGTGAAGCTAATGACGTAAGTGCATGGACAAGCAACAAACGTTCAACATAGACAATTCCCCACAAACAGCTAAAGCCTATGGTTGCCTTAAATATGGCTCCCAATCAGAGACAACAATAACCAGCTGTCTCTAATTGAGACCCAATTCAGGCAACCATAGACTTTCCTAGATACCTACACTCAACCATAGACACAGCTAGACTTCTATACTAAACATAAACCCAACTACTCTAATAAACCCCCTAAACCTTACAACCACCCTAGACACTACAAAAAACACATACATTCCCCATGTCACACCCTGACCTAACTAAAATAATTAAGAAAACAAAGAAAACTAAGGCCAGGGTGTGACAGTCTGATAACATATTTATTGTATAGCATATGTTTTTTTTTTTTTGTTGCATATTTCAGGTATAATTCATAGTTTACATTTCAGCTACAATCAGAAATTGCACCGAAAGCAGCCATAATATTTACAGACACCAACGTCAAATACCTAATTACTCATCATAAAACATTTCTGAAAAATACATAGTGTACAGCAATTGAAAGACAGGCATCTTGTGATTCTAGACAATATTTCCGATTTATTAAATGTTTTACAGCGCAAACAAAATGTAGCGTGATATTAGCATAGCCACAATAGCCAGAAACACTTGGGCGCCCACGACCAGTCAACATGCACGACAGATATTAGAAATAGCATCATAAAATGTTTCTTACTTTTGGTAATCTACTGTCAGAATGTTGGATAAGGTGTCCTTTGTCCAGAATAGTCGTTGTTTTGATCTGGAACGGCAAATATCCCTCTTCATATAGCATTCATATAGCATGGGCACTTGCCAAGTGACACGGATTACTCCAACGTCAACAAAGTTAGAAAACGGAACACGGCAAAACTCCCGAAAAAGTTTCAATAATCTGATTAAACTATATTGAAAAAACATACGTTACGATGATATGGTGGCATGTATCAAATCAAATCTAAGACGGAGATGTTCGTATTTCATAACAACAGCTAAACAGAAGCCATATCAATGTCCTCTTTCGCGCGCTCCAGAAACAGGAAATGAACGGTCACGTCAAACAAATACCTTTTATTCCACCTCTGACCAAGATAGACACGAAATTTCTTCTCTCACCGCATCTTGACAACCAGGGGAAGGCGTAGAAAGTGTTTGTAGACTCCTACGTCACATGCCCATGTATAGGCATGCAGTTGAACAGAGCATAGATTTCTGATATTTCACTTCCTGGTCAGGAAAAGTGCTGCAGAAGGATTTATGTTTCACTCAGAGAAATAATTCAAACGTTTTTAGAAACTAGAGAGTGTTTTCTATCCAATTGTAATAATAATATGCATATTGTACGAGCAAGAATTGAGTACGACGCCGTTAGAAATTGGCACATATAATCTGGCTACTCAATACGCCCCCTGCAGCCATAACAGGATAACCACGATTTGTTCCGCTAAATGTGCACATTTTCGAACAAACTCTATATGTATTGTGTAATATGATGTTATAGGACTGTCATCTGATGAAGTTGTTTGTTGGTTAGTTTGGTTGGTTCTTGGTTAGTTAGGTTGGCTTTGTGCATGCTACCTGTGCTGTGAAAAATGTCTGTCCTTTTTTGTATTTGGTGGTGAGCTAACATAAATATATGTGGTGTTTTCGCTGTAAAACATTTTAAAAAATCGGACATGTTGACTGGATTCACTAGATGTGTGTAATTCATTTGCTGTATTGGACTTGTTAATGTGTGAAAGTTAAATATTTCTCAAAAATATTTTTGGAATTTCGCGCTCTGCCTTTTCAGTGGAATGTGGGCGGAGTTCCGCTAGCGGAACGCTGGAGCTAGACAGGTTAAAAGCACTGTGTGGGCTTGTACCTAGGATTACCAAAGACAAAGAGCTGGATCAGTGGTTCACCAATCAGGGCCTTGCAACAGTAACAAGCGGTGATGTGAATCAGTGGGTCACCAATCAGGGCCTTCTTTGTGACCATCAGGTTACGTCCCCGGGACTAACCGTGAGCTGGACAAAAACCTTGTCTATGATGAGAGAGGGAGTTGGGATACTGACAGAGGCTGGGCTACGTTGCTAATATGAGCAAACAGTAGATAAATAAATGCAGACGTCTGACTGTGGAAATATAAATGTATATGCTTCATGCTTTTCCAGATGTTATTTATTTTGTGTAACAATTTCAACACACACGTAAAATAATAGAACAATTATTATTTATTTTAATCCCGTACTTGTTCTATTGTTTTATGTATGTGTTTAAATTGTCATGACAGATATCATTTGTTATTATTTTTTGATTGAAATAAAATGTAATTGTTCTTTTGTTTTATGTTCGTTTTTAAATTGGCATACAAAAAAAACTTTAGAAAAAGCATGATGGATATGATGTTTTATATACACAATGTCAGAAACCTGCACTTATCTATCCACTGCTTGCTCATATTAGCAACGTAGCCCAGCCTCTATTACTATCCCACCTCCCTCTCTCATCCTGTACCCCGGGGAAACAATAAACACTAGAACCACATCCCACTCATTGAGAGGGAGTGTATGGGCAGTTCCAGCGTCTTAGGGGGCACTTTCATCTCTATAAAAGAGGAACCCTTTTGCCTGCCCTCACAGACACAGCTGCCCTGCTGAAGGCTGGCATGGCACTGAGAACAGACGTGGTTCTACAGCTGCTGGTGGTGTTGATGAGGGGTATGGCTGCTCCAGCCACAATCTGCTCTCTGCTGGGCCAACCCGCTCTGCCTCTCCTGTCTGCCGAGGGGGACATCAACATTGGGGCAGTGTTCCCTCTACATAGGAATGCCCACTTCAAGGTCCATTCGTTCACCTCCAGACCAGAGAAAACACCCTGTATCAGGTAGGTTTTGAAAAAAACTGTCTTTGGGAACTTTTAGCAGTTTTGGAATATTTCTCATCAAGATAGAGTCTTTCACTGAAATTAGGCACGATGCTTAATAGCACTATTGTAGATGATCTGTGCATTTATCTTTGGACAAAACAAGTATACAAATTGTTTCTGTTATACTAAACACTATTCAACTCATCTCGACCGAGTAAGTCGCTCTGGATAAGAGCGTCTGCTAAATGACTTAAATGTAAATGAGTATATCAGTTTTGCTGGCATATGTGATTGTGGCATATGTGATTCCTGGCTTCAACCAAATTATTTTTTTGCGTTTGTTACCGCTGTCCAGTTTCAACCCACGTGAGTTCCAGTTTGCACAGACCCTGATCTTTGCCCTGGAGGAGATCAACAACAGCAGTGATCTTCTCCCAGGACTGTCTCTGGGTTACCAGGTCTATGACTCCTGCGGCTCTGCCCCCCTTGCCATCCACTCAGCCCTGGCCCTGATGAACAGCCCTGGGCCTGAGGACAGCCTGGGAGACCCCTCCTCCTGCTCCAGATCTCCCGCCGTGTTGGGTATTGTAGCGGAGTCAATCTCCACATCCACCATCGGAATATCATCCCTGGTCGGACCATTCAGCATCCCTGTGGTGAGACACCTTCTGGTTTGGGCTCTTTAGAGGTAGTATAATCAATGTCAGCTATGTAGGAAAGATCAATTCAAATCTTCCTGTTTCTTCCACACAGATCAGCCACTTTGCCACCTGTGCGTGTCTGAGTAACAGAAAAAAGTTCCCCTCCTTCTTCAGAACCATCCCCAGTGACTTCTACCAGAGCAGAGCCCTGGCAAAGCTGGTCAAACACTTTGGATGGAACTGGGTGGGAGTGGTGAACAGCAACAATGACTATGGAAACAACGGCATGGCCACATTCATGGAGGCAGCGTGGCATGAAGGGGTCTGTGTAGAGTACCAAGAGGCCATCCACCGCACAGACCCCCGAGAGAAGATCCTGGAAACCGTCAGGGTGATCAGGAAGGCCACAGCCAGGGTGGTGGTGCTGTTCCTTGGCTTGGGGGACCTCCTCCCCCTGCTGAATGAGTTGGCTCTGGAGGGAGACCCAGGGCTGCAGTGGGTGGGCAGCGAGGCCTGGATCACAGCCAGAGTGCTGACGGAGAACAAGGCCTACGGCTTCCTGAGGGGGGCGGTGGGCTTTGCCATCAGGAATGCCAGGCTGGATGGTCTGGAGGGGTTCCTAGACAAGGTGCACCCCTCCCAGGCGCCAGACAACACCCTGCTCAGGGAGTTCTGGGAGTCTGTGTTCCAGTGCTCCTTCGAGGGGGGCAGCAGCACGCTGTGCACAGGAACAGAGAGCTTAGCAAAGCTGAAGAACCAATACACGGACGTGTCAGAGCTGAGAATATCCAATAAAGTTTACACAGCTGTATATGCCATTGCACACGCTCTACACAACCTACTGACAGACTTAAAGAATGACACAGACAGCGGCAACAGACCAGTCTACTCACCACAGCAGGTGAGCAGGCTCCAGATACAACAAAACATAAATAACATATCATATGAATCATCCCACTCTTATTTTTCGCGGTGTCTCTCTCTGTGTCTCTCTGTGTCTCTCTGTGTCTCTCTGTCTCTCTTTGTGTTTCTCTCTGTCTCTCTGTCTCTATCTGTCTCTCTCTGTCTATGTCTCTCTGTGTCTCTGTGCCTCTCTCTCTCTCTCAATGTCTCTCTCTCAATCTCTCTCACTCTCTCACTCTCTCTCTCTCTCTCTCTCTCTCTCTCTCGCTCTCTCGCTCTCGCTCTCGCTCTCTCGCTCTCTCGCTCTCTCGCTCTCTCGCTCTCTCGTTCGCTCTCTCTCTGTCTCTCTCCATGTTGTTGAGCAGGTGCTACAGTACCTGAAGGAGGTGAGGTTTAGAGTAAAGACAGGAGAGGAGATCTGGTTCGATGCTAACGGAGATGTGGTGGCGTGCTACGAGCTAGTGAACTGGCAGCAGGAGGAGAATGGGACCCTGCAGTTCCATGCTGTGGGGCTGTATGATTCCTCGATGCCCCCTGAACAGCGCATTACCTTCAACAAGGGAAAACTGGTCTGGGCAGGGGGCCAGGCAGAGGTAGGACTAAATACCTGTTGACTACGTTGCAAAAGCATAACACATGCAAACCTCAAACCACTACAAATGTAAAACATGCATTCTATAATGTTTACGTAATCCACATAGTCTATCTCAATTGTCTTTTTTTGTATTGGTAATATAACTTTCAGAAGTAGTGACATTAAATCATTTCTGCACGTTTATTTATATAAAATACACCATTATTCAGACGTGTTGTATTTCTCTACAGGCACCTGCAGGGGTGTGCAGTGAGAGCTGTCCCACAGGCACTCGTAAGGCTGTACAGAAAGGAAAGCCTGTATGCTGTTATGACTGTGTACCATGTGCGGAGGGAGAGATCAGTAACATCACAGGTAATATATAATGCATTTAGGGCTACCTGCAATACTTTCAAGCTCTGTCACTGCCCAACAAGACTAATAGATGTGGAAAAACACATGACACAGTGATTCATGGAATGAATGACGTTCTAATCTCCTTACAGATTCTAACGGCTGCTATCGATGTGACTTGGAGTATTGGTCAAATGAAAAAAGAGACCACTGTGTGTTGAAACCAGTTGAATTCCTCTCCTATGAAGAAATGATGGGCATAGTTCTGGTGTTTTTCTCCTTACTGGGGTCCGGTGTTACTACTCTGGTAGCTGTTGTGTTTTCAATTCATAAGGACACCCCCATCGTCAGGGCCAACAACTCTGAGCTGAGCTTCCTGCTGCTCTTCTCCTTGACTCTGTGTTTTCTTTGTTCTCTTACTTTCATTGGCCGGCCCTCTGAGTGGTCCTGTATGCTGCGTCACACAGCGTTTGGGATCACCTTCGTCCTCTGCATCTCTTGTGTCCTGGGGAAAACAATAGTGGTGTTGATGGCCTTCAGGGCTACACTTCCAGCCAGTAATATCATGAAATGGTTTGGTCCTCCACAGCAGAGACTCAGTGTTCTGGCTTTCACTCTCATACAGGTTCTGATCTGTGTTCTTTGGTTAACAGTCTCCCCTCCTTTCCCCTACAAGAACATGAAGACCTATAAGGAAAAGGTCATTCTAGAGTGTGATGTGGGTTCAGCTATTGGTTTCTGGGCTGTGTTGGGGTATATAGGACTCCTGGCTCTCTTGTGCTTTGTGCTGGCTTTTCTGGCTCGAAAGCTGCCTGATAACTTCAATGAGGCCAAATTCATCACCTTCAGCATGCTCATATTCTGTGCAGTCTGGATCACCTTCATCCCAGCTTATGTCAGCTCTCCTGGGAAGTTCACTGTAGCTGTGGAGATCTTTGCTATTCTGGCCTCCAGTTTTGGTTTACTTTTCTGCATATTTGCTCCTAAATGTTTCATTATATTGCTGAGGCCAGAGCAAAACACCAAGAAACATATGATGGGGAAGACATCCAATGACAAACGATATTAAAGAAACATATTTTGGGAAAGGCGTCAACCAGAGCCCTTCAGGATGAATACTGACCATTGACCTATTCAAAGTCTTTCTATAATAAACACAGACACATCATTTCAAAGTCAGTCATGGGTTAACCTCATCCCCAGGCTCAATTGATACCAAAAAAATCTCATGTGATCATATTACTTTTAGGAAGCCCCAACTGATTCTGAGTTTTGGCATATATAATTTCTTTATAATTTTCACCTTTATTTTATCAGGTAAGCTAGTTGAGATCAAGTTCTCATTTACAACTGTGACCTGGCCAAGATAAAGCAAAGCAGTGCGACACAAACAACAACACAGAGTTACACATGGAATAAACAAACATGGAGTCAATAACACAATAGAAACGGTGTCCCACACAGTGTGTGCAAATGAGGTAGGATAAGGGAGGTAAGGCAATAAATAGGCCATAGTGGCGAAATAATTACAATATAGCAATTAAACACTGGAATGATAGATGTGCAGATGATGAATGTGGAAGTAGAGATACTGGGGTGCAAATTAGCAAAATATGAAGGTTACATGTGAGAACTAGGTGCAAACTTTCTGATTTCCTGCTTTCACTTCCTTGTTTAGCTTAATTCGTTTGTAGAGGGCAGGTTCTAAGGGTTTTGTTGGTTGGTGATGGACTGAGATATCAACCAATGTAAATCCGCTCCTGCCATGGACTCCATTCCTGACTCTTCATGAGACATTGTGAGAGACGGTTCGAAAGAGAAAGAGCCTCCTGGTGAACAAGATCTTTAATGGATACATAGATGTTCAATAAGTCCAATAAGTCCTGAACAAACATCCAACAGCACATTATGCCAAGCAGCCATATCTACATGGGTGTGGTCGCACATTATGAAAGTCATGACAATAATGAAGCAGAAAGAAAATCTCATTTTTTGACATAGCCGATGTTTCTCACTGCTCTACCCCAGCGGCCACTGACAGCCTGGTGTGCTTCCACAGGCCCCCTCAGTGACCCCCTCAGTGACTGCTGCTGTCCAGTCCAGGTCCAGATCAGGAGCCCACACACAAGCCCCTTACTGAGCCTCTGTCTCACAGGCCTGTTCTGGACAAGCATGGTCTACTATCTCATCAAAAACAACATTGACTTCTTAAACCTCTCCTCATAGGCCTGTGGGCCACAACCCAATGTGTGTCAATACACCAATGGGCATGTGGCATTGATACCACCATCAATACAAAACAAGGTTTCAGTGAAATGTGTTGTAATGAATTTATGTCTGTGCTGCATGTATCGTGTAATGTATTGGCAACCCTTCATGTAATATTACATTGGTTGTCATAAGCAATTCAGCTCTCTAATATCTTTGGATCTCCAGTCTTACATGAATTATCACAATGCTAGAGAAAGACACAAATAAATAAAAACACTAGAATGGTCATTTTCTATGAATTGTGTGACTTGCTTCAGCTGGCCAAATGTATCTGTATGTAGTAGTAGAAACAAAAGTAAAAGTTAATCAAATCAAATCAAATGTTGTTAGTCACATGAGCTGAATACAACTGGTCTGGACCTTACAGTGAAATGTTTACTTACGAGCCCCTAACCAACAATGCAGTTTAAAGAAATACAGATAAGAATAAGAAATTAAATGAACAAGTAGTTAAAGAGCAGCAGTAAAATAACAATAGTGAGACTATATACAGGGGGGTATAGGTACAGAGTCAATGTGCGGGGACACCGGTTAGTTGAGCTAATATGTACATGCAGGTAGAGTTATTAAAGTGACTATAGATAGATGATGACAACAGACAGTAGCAGCAGTGTAAAATAGGGTTCTCTTATGGAGACAGTCAAAGAACACTTTGGAACTCTATTTTTTCCTGGGAGGGGTAGGAGTAGTAGTAGTAGTAGTAGTAGTAGTAGTAGTAGTAGTAGTAGTAGTAGTAGTACTAGTAGTAGTAGTAGTAGTAGTAGTAGTAGTAGTAGTAGTAGTAGTAGTAGTAGTAGTAGTGTTAGAAGTAGTAGTAGTAGTAGTAGTAGTTGTAGTAGTAGTAGTAGTGGTAGTAGTAGTAGTAGTAGTATTGGTAGAAGTAGTAGTGGTAGTAGTAGTAGCAGTACTAGTGGTAGTATGCCTAGTATTATTAGTAGTGGTAGTAGGTCTAGTGGTAGTATGCTTAGCGGTAGTAGCTGTGGAAGTAGGCCTAGTTGTAGTAGACCTAGCGTTAGCAGTTGTGGTAGTAGGCCTAGAGGTAGTGGTAGTAGTAGTAGTAGTGGTAGTAGTGGTAGTAGTAGTAGTAGTAGTAGTAGTAGCAGTAGTAGTAGTGGTAGTAGTGGTAGTAGTAGTGGTAGTAGTAGTAGGAGGAGTAGTGGTAGTAGTAGTAGTAGTAGTAGTAGTAGTAGTGGTAGTAGTAGTAGTAGTAGTAGTAGTAGGAGTAGTAGTAGTAGTAGTAGTAGTAGTAGTAGTAGTAGTAGTAGTAGTAGTAGTGGTAGTAGTAGTAGTAGTGGTAGTAGTAGTAGTAGTAGTAGTAGTAGTAGTAGTAGTAGTAGTAGTAGAGGTAGTAGTGGTGGTAGTAGTAGTGGTAGTAGTGGTAGTAGTGGTAGTAGTAGTAGTAGTAGTAGTAGTAGTAGTAGTGGTAGTAGTAGTAGTAGTAGTGGTAGGAATAGTAGTAGTAGTAGTAGTAGTAGTAGTATTAATAGTAGTTGTAGTAGTCGTGGTAGTAGTAGTGGTGGTAGTAGTAGTAGTAGTAGAAGTAGTAGTAGTAGTAGTAGTAGTGGTAGTAGTAGTAGTAGTGGTAGTAGTGGTAGTAGTAGTGGTAGTAGTAGTAGTAGTAGTAGTAGTGGTAGTAGTAGTAGTATTAGTAGTGGTAGTAGTAGTAGTAGTAGTAGTAGTAGTAGTAGTAGTAGTGGTAGTAGTAGTAGTAGTAGTAGTAGTAGTAGTAGTAGTGGTAGTAGTGGTAGTAGTAGTAGTAGTAGTAGTAGTAGTAGTAGTAGTAGTAGTAGTAGTAGTAGTAGTAGTAGTAGTAGTAGTAGTAGTGGTAGTAGCAGCAGTAGTAGTAGTAGTAGTAGTAGTAGTAGTAGTATTAGTAGTAGTAGTAGTAGTAGTAGTAGTAGTAGTAGTAGTAGTGGTAGAAGTAGTTGTAGTAGTAGTAGTAGTAGTAGTAGTAGTAGTAGTAGTAGTAGTAGTAGTAGTTGTGATTGTAGGCGTAGTGCTAGTAGTAGTAGTAGTGGTAGTGGTAGTTTAAAAGTTGTGGTAGTAGCCCTAGTAGTATTAGTAGTAGTAGTGGTAGTAGTAATAGTAGAGGTAGTGGTAGTAGTTGTAGTGGTAGTAGTAGAACTAGTGGTAGTAGGCCTAGTAGTAGTAGTAGCTGTGGTAGTAGGCCTAGTGGTAGTAGTAGTAGTGGTAGTAGTGGTAGTGGTAGTAGTAGGCCTAGTCGTAGTAGTAGTAGTAGTAGCTGTAGTAGGAGGCCTAGTGGTAGTAGTAGCAGTAGTGGTAGTAGGCCTAGTAGTATTACTAGTAGTAGTAGTATTGGTTGTAGTAGTAGTGGGAGTGGTAGTAGTTGTTGTGGTAGTAGGCCTAGTGGTAGTAGTAGTAGTAGTAGTGGTAGTAGTCGTTGTGGTAGTAGGCATAGTGGTAGTAGACCTAGTGGTAGTAGTAATAGTAGTGGTAGTAGGCCTGGTGGTAGTAGTAGTAGTAGTGGTAGTAGGCCTAGTGGTACTAGTAGTATTAGTGGTAGTGGTAAGTTTTGTAGTGGTAGTAGTAGTATTAGTAGTAGAAGTGGTAGTATTGGTAGCAGGCCTAATGGTAGTAGTAGTAGAAGTGGTAGTAGTGGTTGTAGGCCTAGTGGTAGTGTTAGTAGTATTTAGTATTTGTGGTAGGAGGCCTAGTAGTAGCAGTAGTATTGGTAGTGGTAGTATTCCTGATGGTGGCAGTAGTAGTGGTAGTGGCAGTAGGCCTAGTTGTGGTAGTATTAGTGGTAATGGCAGTACGCCTAGTTGTTGTAGGCCTACTGGTAGTAGTAGTAGTGGTAGTAGGCCTAGTAGTACTAGTGGTAGTAGGCCCAGTGGTAGTAGTGATAGTAGTGGTAGTAGGACTTGTGGTATTAGTAGTAGTTGTGGTAGTAGCCTAGTGGTAGTGGTTGTAGTTTGGTAGTAGGCCTAGTGGTAGTGGTAGTAGTGGAAGTAGGCCTAGTGGTAGTAGTCCTAGAAGTAGTAGACCTATCGGTGGTTGTGGTATTAGTGGTGGTAGTAGTAGTAGTTGTAGTGGTTGTAGGCATATTCGTAGTAGTGGTAGTAGGCCTAGTGTTAGTAGTAGTAGTGGTAGTAGTAGTAGTAGTAGTGGTAGTAGTAGTGGTAGTAGTAGTAGTAGTAGTAGTGGAAGTAGTGATAGTATGCCAAGTGCTAGTTGTAGTAGTATTAGTAGTATTAGGCCTAGTGGTAGTAGTAGTAGTAGTAGTAGTAGTAGTAGTAGTAGTAGTACTGGTAGTAGGCCTAGTGGTTTAATAAGTAGTAGTTGTGGTAGTAGGCCTAGTAGTAGTGGTAGAAGTATTGGTAATAAGCCTAGTGGTATTAGTAGTATAAGTGGTAGTGGTAGTATTTGTAGTGGTAATAGGCATAGTGGTAGTAGTGTTAGTAGTAGTAGTGGTTGTAGTAGGCCTAGTGGTAGTAGTAGTAGTAGTAGTGCAAGTAGTAGTTGTGGTAATAGGCATAGTGGTATTAGTAGTAGTTGTGGTAGTAGGCCTAGTGGTAGTAGTTGTGGTAGTAAGCCTAGTGGCAGTAGTATAGGTTGTTGTAGTAGGCCTAATGGTATTAGTAGTAGTAGTGGTAGTAGTGGTATTAGGCCTAGTGGTATTAGTAGTAGTTGTGGTAGTAGTCCTGGTGGGAGTGGTAGTAGTGGTAGAAGGCCTAGTGGTAGTAGGCCTTATGGTATTAGTGGTGGTAGTAGACCTAGTGTTAGTAGTAGTAGTGGTAGTAGGCCTAGTGTTAGCAGTAGTAGTTGTAGTAGTAGTAATGTTAGTAGGCCTAGTGATAGTAGCAGTAGTTGTAGTAGGCCTAGTGGTAGTGGTAGTAGTGGTGGTAGGCCTTGTGGTAGTAGTAGTGGTGGTGGTAGTAGCCCTAGTTGTAATACAACTAATGGTAGCAGTGGTAGTAGATCTAGTGGTAGTAGTCCAAATGGTAGTAGTGGTAGTAGACCAAGTGGTAGTCGGCCTAGTGGTTGTAGGCCTAGTGGTAGTAGGCCTAATGGTGGTAGTGGTATTAGTGGTGGTAGTAGGCCTAGTGGTTGTAGGCCTAGTGGTTGTAGGCCTAGTGGTTGTAGGCCTAGTGGTAGTAGGCCTAATGGTGGTAGTATGCCAAATGGTAGTGGTGGTAGTAGACTAAGTGTTAGTAGGCCTAGTGGTAGTAGGCCTAGTGGTAGTAGGCCTATTGGTGGTAGTGGTATTAGTGGTGGTAGTATTCTCAATTACATGAAATTAGTGTTTCAAGACAAAGGAGGGTTGAGGAAGTGTATTTCACTGAGAATCGGGACGTGACTGCCAAGTATGACATTGTCAACTGGCAGCCGAAGGAGGATGGCAGTGTGGAGTGAGTTACTGTGGGTCTCTATGATGCATCGCTACCTGCAGACAGGCAACATACTATCAACAACAGCTCCTTGGTATGGACACAGCATTTTGTAAATGCATGCTAGGTGTTGTAGGCTGTCATTTGTAACAGTACACAGAGTAAGTTGATTGTGTCACATTGGTCACTAATGGAAAGCACCCACACTTCATTGCAGGGGCCTGTGGATATAGGACTCCTGCCTCTCTTGTCCTTTATGCTGGCTTTTCTGGCTGGAAAGCTGCCTGATAACTTCAATGAGGCCAAATTCATCACCTTCAGCATGCTCATATTCTGTGCAGTCTGGATCACCTTCATCCCAGCTTATGTCAGCTCTCCTGGGAAGTTCACTGTAGCTGTGGAGATCTTTGCTATTCTGGCTTCCAGTTTTGGTTTACTTTTCTGCATGTTTTCTCCTAAATGTTTCATTATATTGCTGAGGCCAGAGCAAAACACCAAGAAACATATAATGGGGAAGACATACAATGATGTACGTTATAACATAACATTATGACATTATATCATTTAACATTATAACGTTATTAACATATTTTAGAAAATGCCTCCTATCTGAGACAGTATATGATAAATGTTCCGTAAAGAACATGTTTCCACATTAATAAAGAATATAAATCATTTGTGTGTTTTTAGTGTTGTGTGCATTTAAATACATCACATTCAACAAGAGTATTGATTATTACCTTTTGTCAAATAAAAGATTTTCAAACATGAACATGAGGACATTGTCGAAGATGAACAGGCTTTCTCAAGATGTTAATGTGTAAACAAAATCACAGGGCAGGAAGACAAACAGACAGACAGCTAGATAAATAGACAGACAGGCAGATAAACAGACAGATGCAGACAGACAGATTACCTGCAGCAGACACGCAGGACCTTTGACAAACACACACACACACACACACACACACACACACACACACACACACACACACACACACACACACACACACACACACACACACACACACACACACACACACACACACACACACACACACACACACACACACACACAGAGACAGACAGTAGGATGACTCTCTACAGATACAGAGGAGCTGCTGCTAATGCCACAGGGCTCAGCCCCAGGGGAGGAAACACCTCAAGGACCCCAGCTCATCCTCTAACACAACAATAACAGTAGCAGCTTCCAATCCAGGGACACAGTATCATATACAAATACCGTCAAATATTGTGCCATCTTTGCATTATTCACTATTTATTCCAAATTAAGTTGAAGTTGAAATAGAAACATTTTGTGTTTACATTTGATTTAAAAGTGCACAGGACCAATACAAAGGAAAAAGTCCAAATTAATTTCGTTGGAAGTAATGATACTCGTTTACTGTGTAATTTAACTCACCTGGGGTTAGTTGCACGTGCGTACAGGGAAAAAATAGTCATCAACAAGTTTTGAAAAGAAAAACAGAACATTCTGCTCCATCGCACTTCATTGTATAGAGCAAGGATGCCAAGTATAGTTGAAGTCGGAAGACCTACATAAGTCTGGTTCATCCTTGAGAGCAATTTCCAAACGCCTGAAGGTACTACGTTCATCTGTACAAACAATAGTTCACAAGTATAAACACTATGGGGCCTTGCGGCCGTAATTCCGCTGAGGAAGAAGATCCGTTCTGTCTCCTAGAGATGAACGTACTTTGGTGCGAGAAGTGCAATTCAATCCCAGAACAACAGCAAAGGACCTTGTGAAGATGCTGGAGGAAACAGGTACAAAAGTATCTATACTCACAGTAAAACGAGTAAAAGTTTGTGCCAAATGAGTTCTGTTTGACTCACAGATATAATTCAAACGGTTTTGGAAACTAGAAAGTGTTTTCTATCCAATAGTAATAACAATATGCATATTGTACGAGCAAGAATTGAGTACGAGGCCGTTTGAAATGGGCACCTTTTTTCTGGCTACTCAATACTGCCCCTGCAGCCCAAACAGGTTAATACATCGGAAATATTGGCTGGAATCACAAGACGCCTGTCTTTCATTTGCTGTACACTATGTATTTTTCAGAAATGTTTTATGATGAGTAATTAGGTATTTGACGTTGGTGTCTGTAATTATTATGGCTGCTTTCGGTGCAATTTCTGATTGTAGCTGCAATGTAAACTATGATTTATACCTGAAATATGCACATTTTTCAAACAAAACATAGATTTATTGAATAACATGTTATAAGACTGTCATCTGATGAAGTTGTTTGTTGGTTAGTTTGGTTGGTTCTTGGTTAGTTAGGTTGGCTTTGTGCATGCTACCTGTGCTGTGAAAAATGTCTGTCTTTTTTTTGTATTTGGTGGTGAGCTAACATAAATATACGTGCTGTTTTTGCTGTAAAACATTAAAAAAATCGGACATGTTGGCTGGATTTACTAGATATGTACCTTTCATTTGCTGTATTGGACTTGTTAACTTCTTATGGCTGCAGCCCGGCGTCGGTACACTTATGACAACAGCCACTTCAAGTGCAGGGCGCGAAATTCAAAAGATATTTTTTTTTAATATTTAAACTTCACACATTAACAAGTCCAATACAGCAAATGAAAGGTACACATCTTGTGAATCCAGCCAACATGTCCGATTTTTTTAATGTTTTACAGCGAAAACAGCACGTATATTTATGTTAATCGCAGTGTTAGAATTCTAAAAAATAACTTCATTACGACACCCAGCTTCGGTATAGCTAGAGTACCCCAAAGTTGGGCGCCGGCGACTAGTTCACATGTACGACAGATATATGAAATAGCATCATAAACTGTTTCTTACTTTTGCTGATCTTCCATCAGAATGTTGGACAAGGTGTCCTTTGTCAAGAACAATCGTTGTTTGGATTTAGAACGTCCATTTTCCCTCTTGAATTAGCAAGCACACTAGCCAAGTGGCACGAAGCTCTCCATGTCAACAAATGGAAGAGAACGGAACACGGTAAAACTCCCTGAAAAATTTCAATAATCTGATGAAACTATATTGAAAAAACATACTTTACGATGATATGGTCACATGTATCAAATAAAATCAAAACCGGAGATATTAGTCGCCTATAACGGCAGCTAAACAGAAGGCATATCCAAGTCCCTCTTCGAGCTCTCCAGAAAACAAGAAATGGGGGACACGTCATACAAAGAGCTTGTATTCGACTTCAGACCAAGATAAACACTAAATTTCTTCTCTCACCGCCTCTTGACATCC
Organism: Salvelinus fontinalis; assembly: GCF_029448725.1. NCBI lineage: Eukaryota > Metazoa > Chordata > Actinopteri > Salmoniformes > Salmonidae > Salvelinus > Salvelinus fontinalis. The sequence continues at coordinate 40,255,163 of NC_074688.1, forward strand.
ACGGGAAGGTCTATGAAGTGCACGTGTACTAATACGTATCATGCCCATTTATAGGCAGGAAGTAGAACAGAGCCTCGATTTCAGACTTTCCACTTCCTGGTCAGGAAGTTTGTGCCAAATGAGTTCTGGTTGACTCACAGATATAATTCAAACGGTTGTAGAAACTAGAGAGTGTTTTCTAACCAATAGTAATAATAATATGCATATTGTATGAGCAAGAATTGAGTACGAGGCCGTTTGAAATGGACACATTTTATCTGGCTACTCAATACTGCCCCTGCAGCCAGAAGAAGTTAAAGCTTGGTCGCAAATGGGAATGTATTGAAATAAATAAAAGCTGAATAAATCATTCTCTCTCATTCAGAAAAAAAGTGGTGATTCTAACTGACCTAAGACAGTGATTTTTTATTAGTATTAAATGTCATGAATTGTGAAAAATTGAGTTTAAATGTATTTGGCTAGGTGTATGTACACTTCTGACTTCACCTGTACCTTACCAATCAAGAGTTTGGACACACCTACTCATTTAAGGTTTTAATTTATTTTTACAATTTTCTACATTGTAGAATAATAGTGAAGACATCAAAACTATGAAATAACACACTTAGAATCATGTAGTAACCAAAAAAGTGTTTAACAATATTGGATATTTGTGATTCTTCAAAATAGCCACTCTTTGCCTTGATGACAGTTTTGCATACTGTTGGTATTCTCTCAACCAGCTTCATGAAGTAGTCACCTGGAATGCATTTGAATTAACAGGTGTGCCTTGTTAAAATGTATTTGTGCAATTTATTTCCTTCTTTATGCATTTGAGACAATCAGTTATATTGTGACAAGGTAGGGGTGGAATACAGACGATAGCCCTATTTGGTAAAAGACCAAGTCCATATTATGACAAGAACAGCTCAAATAAGGAAAGAGAAACAACAGTCCATCATTACTTTAAGACATGAAGGTCAGTCAATACGGAACATTTGCAAAAACCATCAAGCGCTATGATGAAACTGGCTCTCATGAGGCCCGCCTGTCACGATCGCTGTAATGATGAGGCCAAGGCGCAGCGTGCATTGAGTTCCACATCATTTTAATAAAGAGAAACTCACTAAACAAAACATCAAACGAAATGTGAAGCTACTGGAGTTCACAAAGGCAACTTACTGTAGACAAGATCCCACAACTAACAATAGGGGAAATGGCTACCTAAATATGATTCCCAATCAGAGACAACGATAAACAGCTGTCTCAGATTGGGAACCATATCAGGCCAACATAGACATACAAAAACCTAGATGACACACCCTATTCACTATCACGCCCCAAACAACACAGAGAAAAACAGCTTACTATGGTCAGGGCGTGACACCGTTACAGGAAAGGAAGACCCAGAGTTACCTCTGCTGCAGAGGATAAGTTCATTAGAGTTACCAGCCCCAGAAATTGCAGCCAAATAAATGCTTCACAGAGTTAAAGTAACAGACACATCTCAAGATCAACTGTTCAGAGTAGACTGCGTGAATCAGGCCTTCATGGTCAAATTGCTGATAGTACTAAAGGACACCAACAAGAAGAAGAGACTTGCTTAGGCCAAGAAGCATGAGCAATGGACAGTAGACTGGTGGACATCTGTCAATTGGTCTGATGAGTCCAAATTTGAGATTTTTTGCTTCCAACTGCTGTGTCTTTGTGAGATGTAAAGTAGGTGAATGAATGATCTCTGCATGTGTGGTGCCCACCGTGAAGCATGGAGGAGGAAGTGGGATGGTGTGATGGTGCTTTGCTGGTGACACAGTCAGTTATCTATTTAGAATTTAAGGCACACTTAACCAGAATGGCTTCCACAGCATTCTGTAGTGATACGCCATCCCATCTGGTTGGCACTTAGTTGGTCTATCATTTGTTTTTCAACAGGACAATGTCCCAAAACAGGCTGTGTAAGGGCTATTTGACCAAGGAAAGTAATGGAGTGCTGCATTAGATGACCTGACCTCCACAATCACCCCACCTCAACCTAATTGAAATGGTTTGGGATGAGTTGGACTGCAGAGTGAAGGAAAAGCAGCCAACACGTGCTCAAAGTATGTGGGAACTCCTTCAAGACGGTTGGAAAAGCATCCCTCATTAAGATGGATGAGAGAATGCCAAGAGTGGGCAAAGCTGTCATTACGGCAATTTAAAACCACATTTAAAACCTCTATGGGATAGGGTCTAGTTTCCTGAATTTCCTCCTTACTGACGTGCCCAAAGTAAACTGCCTGGTACCAGGCCCAGAAGCCAGGATATGCATATAATTGGTAGCATTGGATAGAAAACACGTTGCAGTTTCTACAACCATTAAAATCATGTCTGAGACTCTAAGGGAATTGATATGGCAGGCAAAAATCTGAAGAAAATCTGCCCAGAATTTTCTTTTTTGAGCCCCAGGCTCTTATTATGGAAACCTATTTCTATGTACATCCGTCTCCCAGATTGCAATTCCTATGGCTTCCACTAGATGTTAACAGTCTTTATTCAAGGTTTCAGGCTTCTTAAAAAAAAAAAAAAAAAGCATTTGGACTTTTTGTTAGGAGATGAAGATAGATTGTCTTTCGGCTAACGAGGGATAGGGAGAGCGCTTACAAATCTTTCTTTCCTATTGAACATATTACTTTCCATATGAAATATTATACTTTATTTACATTTTAAGTACCGGAGGATTGCATAGAAACGTTGTTTTACTTTTTTGGACGAAGTTTAGCGGTAGCTTTTTGGACTTCTTTGTCTGCATGTTGAACGTGTGGATTACTGAAATCAACGGTGCCAACTAAACTGACTTTGGGATATAAAGAAGCATTTTAATTGAACAATACGACCATACATGTTGTAGCTGGGACCCTTGGGATTGCTACTTTGCTATTTTGAAGAACCTCAAATATAAAATACACTGCTCAAAAAAATAAAGGGAACACTAAAATAACACATCCTAGATCTGAATGAATGAAATATTCTTATTAAATACTTTTTCTATACATAGTTGAATGTGCTGACAACAAAATCACACAAAAATGATCAATGGAAATCAAATTTATCAACCCATGGAGGTCTGGATTTGGAGTCACACTCAAAATTAAAGTGGAAAACCACACTATAGGCTGATCCAACTTTGATGTAATGTCCTTACAAATCAAAATGAGGCTCAGTAGTGTGTGTGGCCTCCACGTGCCTGTATGACCTCCCTACAACGCCTGATGAGGTGAGGTGAGGTGGCGGATGGTCTCCTGAGGGATCTCCTCCCAGACCTGGACTAAAGCATCCGCCAACTCCTGGACAGTCTGTGGTGCAACGTGGCGTTGGTGGATGGAGCGAGACATGATGTCCCAGATGTGCTAAATTGGATTCAGGTCTGGGGAACGGGCGGGCCAGTCCATAGCATCAATGCCTTCCTCTTGCAGGAACTGCTGACACACTCCAGCCACATGAGGTCTAGCATTGTCTTGCATTAGGAGGAACCCAGGGCCAACCGCACCAGCATATGGTCTCACAAGGGGTCTGAGGATCTCATCTCGGTACCTAATGGCAGTCAGGCTACCTCTGGCGAGCACATGGACGGCTGTGCGGCCCCCCAAAGAAATGCCATCCCACACCATGACTGACCCACCGCCAAACCGGTCATGCTGGAGGATGTTGCAGGCAGCAGAACGTTCTCCACGGCATCTTCAGACTCTGTCACGTCTGTCACATGTGCTCATGTGCTCAGTGTGAACCTGCTTTCATCTGTGAAGAGCACAGGGCGCCAGTGGCGAATTTGCCAATCTTGGTGTTCTCTGGCAAATGCCAAACGTCCTGCACGGTGTTGGGCTGTAAGCACAACCCCCACCTGTGGACGTCGGGCCCTCATACCACCCTCATGGAGTCTGTTTCTGACTGTTTGAGCAGACACATGCACATTTGTGGCCTAATGGAGGTCATTTTGCAGGGCTCTGGCAGTGCTCCTCCTGCTCCTCCTTGCACAAAGGCGGAGGTAGCGGTCCTGCTGCTGGGTTGTTGCCCTCCTACGGCCTCCTCCACGTCTCCTGATGTACTGGCCTGTCTCCTGGTAGCGCCTCCATGCTCTGGACACTACGCTGACAGACACAGCAAACCTTCTTGCCACAGCTCGCATTGATGTGCCATCCTGGATGAGCTGCACTATCTGAGCCACTTGTGTGGGTTGTAGACTCCGTCACATGCTACCACTAGAGTGATAGCACCGCCAGCATTCAAAAGTGACCAAAACATCAGCCAGGAAGCATAGGAACTGAGAAGTGGTCTGTGGTCACCACCTGCAGAACCAGTCCTTTATTGGGGGTGTCTTGCTAATTGCCTATAATTTCCACCTATTTTCTATTCCATTTGCACAACAGCATGTGAAATGTATTGTCAATCAGTGTTGCTTCCTCAGTGGACAGTTTGATTTCATAGAAGTGTGATTGACTTGGAGTTACATTGTGTTGTTTAAGTGTTCCCTTTATTTTTTTGAGCAGTGTATATTGTTTAACACTTTTGTAGTTACTACATGATTCCATATGTGTTATTTCATAGTTTTGATGTCTTCTATATTATTCTAAATGTAGGAAGAAAAAGCCTTGAATATGTAGTTGTGTCCAAACTTTTGACTGCTACTGTCTGTTGACGTGTGTCAAATATGTTTGAAAACACTATGTTAAAAGCACTGTGTGGGCTTGTCCCTAGGATTACCAAAGACAAAGAGCTGGATCAGTGGTTCACCAATCAGGCCCTTGCAACAGTAACAAGCGGTGATGTGAATCAGTGGGTCACCAATCAGGGCCTTCTTTGTGACCATCAGGTTACGTCCCCGGGACAAACCGTGAGCTGGACAAAAACCTTGTCTATGATGAGATAAGGAGTTGGGATACTGACAGAGGCTGGGCTACGTTGCTAATATGAGCAAACAGTAGATAAATAAATGCAGACGTCTGACATTGTGGAAATATAAATGTATATGCTTCATGCTTTTCCAGATGTTATTTATTTTGTGTAACAATTTCAACACACACGTAAAATAATAGAACAATTATTATTTATTTTAATCCTGTACTTGTTCTATTGTTTTATGTATGTGTTTAAATTGTCATGACAGATATCATTTGTTATTATTTTTGGATTGAAATAAAATGTAATTGTTCTTTTGTTTTATGTTCGTTTTTAAATTGTCTTACAAAAAAAACTTTAGAAAAAGCATGATGGAAATGATGTTTTATATACACAATGTCAGAAACCTGCACTTATCTATCCACTGCTTGCTCATATTAGCAACGTAGCCCAGCCTCTGTCACTATCCCACCTCCCTCTCTCATCCTGTACCCCGGGGAAACAATAAACACTAGAACCACATCCCACTCGTTGAGAGGGAGTGTATGGGCAGTTCCAGCGTCTTAGGGGGAACTTTCACCTCTATAAAAGAGGAACCCTTCTGTCTGCCCTCACAGACACAGCTGCCCTGCTGAAGGCTGGCATGGCACTGAGAACAGACGTGGTTCTCCAGCTGCTGGTGGTGGTGATGAGGGGTATGGCTGCTCCAGCCCCAATCTGCTCTCTGCTGGGCCAACCCGCTCTGCCTCTCCTGTCTGCCGAGGGGGACATCAACATTGGGGCAGTGTTTGCTCTACATAGGAATGCCCTCTTCAAGGTCCATTCGTTCACCTCCAGACCAGAGAAAACACCCTGTATCAGGTATGTGTTGAAAAAAATTGTCTTTGGGAACTTTTAGCAGTTTGGGAATATTTCTCATCAAGATAGAGTCTTTCACTGAAATTAGGCACAATGCTTAATAGCACTATTGTAGATGATCTGTGCATTTATCTTTGGACAAAACAAGTATAGAAATTGTTTCTGTTATACTAAACACTACTCAACTCATCTCGACCGAGTAAGTCGCTCTGGATAAGAGCGTCTGCTAAATGACTTAAATGTAAATGAGTATATCAGTTTTGCTGGCATATGTGATTGTGGCATATGTGATTCCTGGCTTCAACCAAATTATTTTTTTGCGTTTGTTACCGCTGTCCAGTTTCAACCCACGTGAGTTCCAGTTTGCACAGACCCTGATCTTTGCCCTGGAGGAGATCAACAACAGCAGTGATCTGCTCCCAGGACTGTCTCTGGGTTACCAGGTCTATGACTCCTGCAGCTCTGCCCCCCTTGCCATCCACTCAGCCCTGGCCCTGATGAACAGCCCTGGGCCTGAGGACAGCCTGGGAGACCCCTCCTCCTGCTCCAGATCTCCCGCCGTGTTGGGCATTGTAGCGGAGTCAAGCTCCACATCCACCATCGGAATATCATCCCTGGTCGGTCCATTCAGCATCCCTGTGGTGAGACACCTTCTGGTTTGGGCTCTTTAGAGGTAGTATAATCAATGTCAGCTATGTGTGAAAGATCAATTCAAATCTTCCCGTTTCTTCCACACAGATCAGCCACTTTGCCACCTGTGCGTGTCTGAGTAACAGAAAAAAGTTCCCCTCCTTCTTCAGAACCATCCCCAGTGACTTCTACCAGAGCAGAGCCCTGGCAAAGCTGGTCAAACACTTTGGATGGAACTGGGTGGGAGTGGTGAACAGCAACAATGACTATGGAAACAACGGCATGGCCACATTCATGGAGGCAGCGTGGCATGAAGGGGTCTGTGTAGAGTACCAAGAGGCCATCCACCGCACAGACCCCCGAGAGAAGCTCCTGGAAACCGTCAGGGTGATCAGGAAGGCCACAGCCAGGGTGGTGGTGCTGTTCCTGGGCTTGGGGGACCTCCTCCCCCTGCTGAATGAGTTGGCTCTGGAGGGAGACCCAGGGCTGCAGTGGGTGGGCAGCGAGGCCTGGATCACAGCCAGAGTGCTGACGGAGAACAAGGCCTACGGCTTCCTGAGTGGGGCGGTGGGCTTTGCAATCAGGAATGCCAGGCTGGATGGTCTGGAGGTGTTCCTAGAGAAGGTGCACCCCTCTCAGGCGCCAGATAACACCCTTCTCAGGGAGTTCTGGGAGTCTGTGTTCCAGTGCTCCTTCAAGAGGGGCAGCAGCACGCTGTGCACAGGAACAGAGAGCTTAGCAAAGCTGAAGAACCAATACACGGACGTGTCAGAGCTGAGAATATCCAATAAAGTGTACACAGCTGTATATGCCATTGCACACGCTCTACACAACCTACTGACAGACTTAAAGAATGACACAGACAGCGGCAACAGACCAGTCTACACACCACAGCAGGTGAGCAAGGACATATTATATGAATCATCCCACTCTGTCTGTTTCTCTGTGTCTCTCTCTGTGTCTCTCTGTGTCTCTCTGTGTCTCTCTGTGTCTCTCTGTGTCTCTCTGTGTCTCTCTGTCTCTCTTGGTGTCTCTCTGTCTCTCTGTCTCTCTGTCTCTATCTGTCTATGCCTCTGTGTGTCTCTGTGTCTCTCCCTCACTGTCTCTCTCTCTCAATCTCTCTCATTCTCTCTCTCTCTCTCTCTCTGTCTCTCTCCATGTTGTTGAGCAGGTGCTACAGTACCTGAAGGAGGTGAGGTTTAGAGTAAAGACAGGAGAGGAGATCTGGTTCGATGCTAACGGAGATGTGGTGGCGTGCTACGACCTAGTGAACTGGCAGCAGGAGGAGAATGGGACCCTGCAGTTCCATGCTGTGGGGCTGTATGATTCCTCGATGCCCCCTGAACAGCGCATTACCTTCAACAAGGGAAAACTGGTCTGGGCAGGGGGCCAGGCAGAGGTAGGACTAAATACCTGTTGACTACGTTGCAAAAGCATAACACATGCAAACCTCAAACCACTACAAATGTAAAACATGCATTCTATAATGTTTACGTAATCCACATAGTCTATCTCAATTGTCTTTTTTTGTATTGGTAATATAACTTTCAGAAGTAGTGACATTAAATCATTTCTGCACGTTAATTTATATAAAATGCACCAATATTCAGACGTGTTGTATTTCTCTACAGGCACCTGCAGCAGTGTGCAGTGAGAGCTGTCCCACAGGCACTCGTAAGGCTGTACAGAAAGGAAAGCCTGTATGCTGTTATGACTGTGTACCATGTGCGGAGGGAGAGATCAGTAACATCACAGGTAATATATAATGCATTTAGGGCTACCTGCAATACTTTCAAGCTCTGTCACTGCCCAACAAGACTAATAGATGTGGAAAAACACATGACACAGTGATTCATGGAATGAATGACGTTCTAATCTCCTTACAGATTCTAACGGCTGCTATCGATGTGACTTGGAGTATTGGTCAAATGAAAAAAGAGACCACTGTGTGTTGAAACCAGTTGAATTCCTCTCCTATGAAGAAATGATGGGCATAGTTCTGGTGTTTTTCTCCTTACTGGGGTCCGGTGTTACTACTCTGGTAGCTGTTGTGTTTTCAATTCATAAGGACACCCCCATCGTCAGGGCCAACAACTCTGAGCTGAGCTTCCTGCTGCTCTTCTCCTTGACTCTGTGCTTTCTGTGTTCTCTTACTTTCATTGGCCGGCCCTCTGAGTGGTCCTGTATGCTGCGTCACACAGCGTTTGGCATCACCTTCGTCCTCTGCATCTCTTGTATTCTGGGGAAAACAATAGTGGTGTTGATGGCCTTCAGGGCTACACTTCCAGCCAGTAATATCATGAAATGGTTTGGTCCTCCACAGCAGAGACTCAGTGTTCTGGCTTTCACTCTCATACAGGTTCTGATCTGTGTTCTTTGGTTAACAGTCTCCCCTCCTTTCCCCTACAAGAACATGAAGACCTATAAGGAAAAGGTCATTCTAGAGTGTGATGTGGGTTCAGCTATTGGTTTCTGGGCTGTGTTGGGGTACATAGGACTCCTGGCTCTCTTGTGCTTTGTGCTGGCTTTTCTGGCTCGAAAGCTGCCTGATAACTTCAATGAGGCCAAATTCATCACCTTCAGCATGCTCATATTCTGTGCAGTCTGGATCACCTTTATCCCAGCTTATGTCAGCTCTCCTGGGAAGTTCACTGTAGCTGTGGAGATCTTTGCTATTCTGGCCTCCAGTTTTGGTTTACTTGTCTGCATATTTGCTCCTAAATGTTTCATTATATTGCTGAGGCCAGAGCAAAACACCAAGAAACATATGATGGGGAAGACATCCAATGACAAACGATATTAAAGAAACATATTTTGGGAAAGGAGTCAACCAAAGCCCTTCAGGATGATTACTGACCATTGACCTATTCAAAGTCTTTCTATAATAAACACAGACACATCATTTCAAAGTCAGTCATGGGTTAACCTCATCCCCAGGCTCAATTGTTACCAATAAATAGAGCCTGGAAACTCTGTGCAATGAAGTGGGACTTGAAAGGGGAAGGGTTCAAATCAAGACAGGAGAGAGAGATCCTGCTACAGTTTGACTTTGAAAACTGCAGAAAATCTCACAATGATCATATTACTTTTAGGAAGTAATTGATTTTGAGTTTTGGCATATAACGTTTACATGTGAGAACTAGGTGCAAACTTTCTGATTTCCCGAACTCACTTCCTTGTTAAGCCTAATTCGTTTGTAGAGGGCAGGTTCTAAGGGTTATGTTGGTTGGTGATGGACTGAGATATCAACCAATGTAAATCCGCTCCTGCCATGGACTCCATTCCTGTCTCTTCATGAGACATTGTGAGAGACGGTTCGAAAGAGAAAGAGCCGGCTGGTGGAAAAGATTTGTCATGGGTACATCGATGTTCAATAAGTCCAATAAGTCCTGAACAAACATCCAAGAGCACATTATGCCAAGCAGCCATATCTATATGGGTGTGGTCGCACATTATGAGAGTCATGACAATAATGAAGCAGAAAGAAACTCTCATTTTTTGACATAGCCGATGTTTCTCATTGCTCTACCCCAGCGGCCACTGACAGCCTGGTGTGCTTCCACAGGCCCCCTCAGTGACCCCCTCAGTGACTGCTGCTGTCCAGTCCAGGTCCAGATCAGGAGCCCACACACAAGCCCCTTACTGAGCCTCTGTCTCACAGGCCTGTTCTGGACAAGCATGGTCTACTATCTCATCAAAAACAACATTGACTTCTTAAACCTCTCCTCATAGGCCTGTGGGCCACAACCCAATGTGTGTCAATACACCAATGGGCATGTGGCATTCATTCCACCATCAATACAAAACAAGGTCTCAGTGAAATGTGTTGTAATGAATATATGTCTGTACTGCATGTATCGTAAATGTATTGGCTTCCCTTCATGTAATATTACATTGGTTGTTGTCACGACTCCCACCGAAGGTGGCTTCCCTTCCTGTTCTGGTAGCGCTCGGCGGTCGTCGTCACCGGCCTATAAGCTGCCACTGATCCTTTCCCCACCGCCCCCTTGTCTGTTTATTAGTTGCACCTGTGTTTAGTTAGGTTAATTGGTTGGGCTTTATTTACCAGCCGGCCCGCCTGCTGGTGGTGCGGGATTATTTTCAGTATACGTTAGTACTCGACTGTAAGTCACGGTTGTTTGTGTATTGGTGTTTTTTGCTGAACTGTTTAGTTCCCCCTGTTTGGGGCATTTGTTTGAGTTGGTGTCATTTTCACCGGTGTGTTGTAAATAAAGCTACCCTGAACTCGCTGCTTAATGCGCCTGACTTCTTCCTCCACTACACCCCTGACGTTACAGTTGTCATAAGCAATTCAGCTGTCTAATATATCTGGATCTCCAGTCTTAATTATCACAATGCTAGAGACAGACACTTAATTATCACAATGCTAGAGACAGACACTTAATTATCACAATGCTAGAGACAGACACTTAATTATCACAATGCTAGAGACAGACACTTAATTATCAAAATGCTAGAGACAGACACTTAATTATCACAATGCTAGAGACAGACACTTCATTATCACAATGCTAGAGACAGACACTTAATTATCACAATGCTAGAGACAGACACAAATAAATTAAAAAACTAGAATGGTCATTTTCTATGAATTGTGTGACTTGCTTCAGCTGGCCAAATATATTTGTATGTAGTAGTAGAAACAAAAGTAATAGTAAATCAAATCAAATTAAATTTCATTAGTCACATGCACTGAATACAACTGGTCTGGACCTTACAGTCAAATGCTTACTTACGAGCCAATAACCAACAATGCAGTTTAAAGAAATACAGATAAGAATAAGAAATAACAGTAACAAGTAATTAAAGATCAGCTGTAAAATAACAATAGTGAGACTATATACAAGGGGTACCGGTACAGAATGAATGTGCGGGGGCACCAGTTAGTTGAGCTAATATGTACATGCAGGTAGAGTTATTAAAGTGACTATGCATAGATGATGACAACAGACAGTAGCAGCAGTGTAGTATTCGTAGCAGCAGCCTAGAAGTATAAATCGTTTTTTTGGTTTGGTAGAAATGGTAGTAGGCCTAGTGGTAGAGTTGGTTGTAGTACTAGTGGTAGTAGTACTAGTTGTAGTAGTGGTAGTAGTACTAGTGGTAGTAGTAGTGGTAGTAGTAGTAGTGGTAGTAGTGGTAGTAGTGGTAGTAGTAGCAGTGGTAGTAATGGAAGTAGTACTAGTGATAGTAGTAGCAGTAGTAGTAGTAGTAGAAGTAGTAGCAGTAGTAGTAGTAGTAGTGGTAGTAGGCCTAGAAGTAGTACTAGTATTGGTAGTAGTGAAAGTAGGTCTAGTTGGAGTGGTAGTAGTGGTTGTAGGCCTAGTGGTAGTAGTGGTAATTTTGGTAGTAGGCCTAGTGGTAGTAGTAGGTATAGTAGTAGTAGTAGTAGGCCAAGTGGTGGTAGTAGTAGTAGTAGTAGTAGTAGTAGGCCTAGTGGTAGTAGTAGTAGTAATAGTAGTAGGCCTAGCGGTGTTAGGAGTAGTGGAAATGGTAGTAGTGATAATAGACCTATTGGTAGTAGTAGTAGTAGTGGTAGAAGTAGTAGTGGTAGTAGTAGTAGTAGTAGTAGTGGTAGTAGGCATAGTGGTAGTAGTGGTAGTTTTGGGAGTAGGCCTAGTGGTAGTAGTAGGTATAGCAGTAGTAGTAGTAGTAGTAGGCCTAGTGGTCGTAGTAGTAGTAGTAGTAGTAGTAGTAGTAGTAGTAGTAGTAGTAATTGGCCAAGTTGTAGTAGTAGTAGTTCGAGTAGTAGGCCAAGTGGTAGTATTAGTAGTAGTAGTCAGCCTAGTGGTAGAAGTAGTAGTAGTAGTAGTAGTAGTAGTAGTAGTAGTAGTAGTAGTGGCAGTAGTAATAGTAGTAGTAGTGGCAGTAGTACTAGTGGTAGTAGTATTAGTGGTAGTAGTAGTGGTAGTAGTGGTATTGGTAGTAGTAGTGATATTGGTAGTAGCGGTAGTAGTAGTAGTAGTAGTAGTGTTATTAGTGGTAGTAGTAGTAGTAGTAGTGGTAATAGTTGTAGTAGTAGGAGGCCTAGTGGTAGTAGTGGTAGTAGTAGTAGTAGTAGTAGTAGTAGGCCTATTGGTAGTAGTAGTAGTAGTAGTAGTAGTAGTAGTAGTAGGCCTAGCTGTAGTAGTAGTAGAAGTAGTAGTAGTGGTAGTACCAATAGTGGTATTGGCGGTAGTAGTAGTAGTAGTAGTAGAAGTGGTAGTAGTAGTAGTAGACCTAGTTGTAGAAGTGGTAGTAGTAGTGGTAGTAGTAGTAGTAGTAGTAGGCCAAGTGGTAGTAGTAGTATTAGAAGTAGTAGTAGTAGTAGTAGTCGTAGTAAGCCTAGTGGTAGTAGTAGTAATACTAGGCCTAGAGGTAGTGGTAGTGGTAGGATTTAGAGTGGTAGTAGTAGTATGTGTGGTAGTGGTAGGTCTAGAAGTAATATTAGCTATAGTTGTTTTGTTAGTAGTACTAGTGGTAGTAGTGGTAGTAGGCCTAGTTTTAGCAGTAGTAGAAGTAGGAGTAATAGTAGTAGTAGTATTAGGTCTAGCGTTAGTGGTAGTAGTAGTAGTATTAGTAGTAGTAGGCCAAAGGTTAGTAGTGGTATTAGTGGTAGTAAGCCCCATGGTAGTAGTTGTGGTGGTAGTAGTTGTAGTAGTAGTAGTAGTTGTGGTGGTAGTTGGCCTAGTGGTAGTAGTGGTAGGAGTAGTAGTATTAGTAGTAGTAGGTCTAATGTTAGTAGTAGTAGTAGTAGTAGTAGTGGTAGTAGTAGTGGTAGTAGTAGTAGTGGTAATAGTAGTTGTGGTAGTAGGCCTAGTGGTAATAGTGGTAGTAGTGGTAGTATGCCTAGTGGTATTAGTAGTAGTAGTAGTGGTTGTAGGCCTAGAAGTAGTATTAGTGGTAGTGATTGTGGTAGTAGGCCTAGTGGTAGTAGTGGTAGTAGGCCAATTGGTAGTAGTAGTAGTGGTAGTAGGCCTAGTGGTAGTATTGGTTGTAGTTCTAGTGGTAGTAGTGGTAGTAGTACTAGTGTTAGTAGGGGTAGTAGTACTAGTGGTAGTAGTAGTAGTAGTAGTAGTAGTAGTAGTAGTTCTATTAGTGGTAGTAGGCCAAGTTGTAGTAGTGGTGGTAGTACTAGTGGTATTAGTGGTAGTAGTACTAGTGGTAGTAGTTGTAGTACTAGTGGTAGTAGTGGTATTAGGCCTATTGGTAGTGGTAGTGGTAAGTAGTGGTGGTGGTATTCTCAATTATATGAAAAAAGTGTTTCAAGACAAAGGATGGCGAAGAAGTGTATTTCACTGAGAACGGGGACGTGACTGCCAAGTATGACATTGTCAACTGGCAGCCGAAGGAGGATGGCAGTGTGGAGTGAGTTACTGTGGGTCTCTATGATGCATCGCTACCTGCAGACAGGCAACATACTATCAACAACAGCTCCTTGGTATGGACACAGCATTTTGTAAATGCATGCTAGGTGTTGTAGGCTGTCATTTGTAACAGTACACAGAGTAGTTGATTGTGTCACATTGGTCCCTAGTGGAAACTACCCACGCTTCATTGCAGGTGCCTGTGGATATAGGACTTCTGCCTCTCGTTTGCTTTATGCTGGCTTTTCTGGCTCGAAAGCTGCCTGATAACTTCAATGAGGCCAAATTCATCACCTTCAGCAGGCTCATATTCTGTGCAGTCTGGATCACCTTTATCCCAGCTTATGTCAGCTCTCCTGGGAAGTTCACTGTAGCTGTGGAGATCTTTGCTATTCTGGCTTCCAGTTTTGGTTTACTGTTCTGCATATTTTCTCCTAAATGTTTCATTATATTGCTGAGGCCAGAGCAAAACAACAAGAAACATATAAAGGGGAAGACATCCAATGATGTACGTTATAACATAACATTATGACATTATATCATATAACATTATAACGTTATTAACATATGTGCCTACTAACTGAGATTGTATATCTCAAATGTTCTGTAAAGAACTGTGAGGACAACATCTGCTACATGTTTCCACCTTAATAAAGAATATAAGTCTTTTGTGTGTTTTTAGTGTTCTGTGCATTTAAATACTGTCGTGGCAGAATCAGATTTAGCTAGGTAACATAGATAGATAAGATGTTATTTTCATCATATGCTTGTGAGATACTTGTCATTAGAATGGTGCCCTTTGGACTATAGGGTTGGCAGTGCATTTTCCCTTCTGAGCTAGTGTAACGGCTCTCTTTCGGTGAGTGAGTTGACCAAGGCGCAGGATCTCTTCCCATGTCCAATCCTCCTTTTCCCGCTGCTGCTGTCGTTGCTGTCCGTTAACCCGCTGCTTGATCTGGGTTTGGTGGGTGATTCTGTAACGGCTCTCTTTCGGTGAGTGAGTTGACCAAGGCGCAGCGGGTGATGAATACATAATACTTTATTGCAAGACGAAGACAGACACGAAATACACTTGACTAAATATACAAAATAACAAAACGAACTAGACAGACCTAAACTACGAACTTACATGAAACGAAGAACACATGAACAGGAACGACCGAATGAACGAGACGAGACAGTACCGTGTGGTGCAATAAACACAGACACAGCGACAATCACCCACAAACAAACAGTGAGAACAACCTACCTTAATATGACTCTCAATTAGAGGAAAACGCAAAACACCTGCCTCTAATTAAGAGCCGTACCAGGCAACCCAAAACCAACATAGAAACAGAAAACATAGACTGCCCACCCAAAACTCACGCCCTGACCATCACACACATACAAAACAACAGAAAACAGGTCAGGAACGTGACAGAACCCCCCCCTCAAGGTGCGAACGCCGGGCGCACCAGCACAAAGTCCAGGGGAGGGTCTGGGTGGGCATCTGACCACGGTGGTGGCTCAGGCTCCGGACGCTGTCCCCACACCACCATAGTCACTCCCCGCTTCTGTATCCCCCTCCCAATGACCACCCTCCAACTAAAACCACCTAAATGAAGGGGCAGCACCGGGATAAGGGGCAGCACCGGGATAAGGGGCAGCACCGGGATAAGGGGCGGCAGGTCCTGGCTGAGGGACTCTGGCAGGTCCTGGCTGAGGGACTCTGGCAGGTCCTGGCTGAGGGACTCTGGCAGGTCCTGGCTGAGGGACTCTGGCAGGTCCTGGCTGAGGGACTCTGGCAGGTCCTGGCTGAGGGACTCTGGCAGGTCCTGGCTGAGGGACTCTGGCAGGTCCGGGCTGAGGGACTCTGGCAGGTCCGGGCTGAGGGACTCTGGCAGGTCCGGGCTGAGGGACTCTGGCAGGTCCGGACTGAGTGGCAGCTCCTGACTGAGGGGCAGCTCCTGACTGAGGGGCAGCTCCTGACTGTGGGGCAGCTCATGACTGTGGGGCAGCTCATGATTGTAGGGCAGCTCATGACTGTAGGGCAGCTCATGACTGTAGGGCAGCTCATGACTGTAAGGCAGCTCATGACTGTAAGGCAGCTCATGACTGTAGGGCAGCTCATGACTGTAGGGCAGCTCATGACTGTAGGGCAGCTCATGACTGTAGGGCAGCTCATGACTGTAGGGCAGCTCATGACTGTAAGGCAGCTCATGACTGTAGGGCAGCTCATGACTGTAGGGCAGCTCCTGACTGTAGGGCAGCTCCTGACTGGCTGGCGGCTCTGGCAGCTCCTGACTGGCTGGCGGCTCTGGCAGCTCCTGACTGGCTGGCGGCTCTGGCAGCTCCTGACTGGCTGGCGGCTCTGGCAGCTCCTGACTGGCTGGCGGCTCTGGCAGCTCCTGACTGGCTGGCGGCTCTGGCAGCTCCTGACTGACGGACGGCTCTAGCGGCTCCTGACTGACGGACGGCTCTAATGGCTCGGGACAGACGGGCGGCTCAGAAGGCGCTGGGCAGACGGATGGCTCAGACGGCGCTTGGTAGACGGATGGCTCAGACGGCACTGGGCAGACAGATGGCTCAGAAGGCGCTGGGCAGACAGATGGCTCAGACGGCGCTGGGCAGACAGATGGCTCAGACGGCGCTGGGCAGACAGATGGCTCAGACGGCGCTGGGCAGACAGATGGCTCAGACGGCGCTGGGCAGACAGATGGCTCAGACGGCGCTGGGCAGACAGATGGCTCAGACGACGCTGGAAAGACAGATGGCTCAGACGGCGCTGGACAGACAGATGGCTCAGACGGCGCTGGGCAGACAGATGACTCAGACGGAGCTGGGCAGACAGGCAGTGCAGAAATGCGTTGGGCAGACAGATGGCTCAGACGGAGCTGGGCAGACAGGCAGTGCAGAAGGCGTTGGGCAGACGGCCGACTCTGCCCTGCTGAGGCGCACAGTAGGCCTGGTGCGTGGTGCCGGAACTGGGGTTACCGGGATGACGGCACGCACTTCAAGGCTAGTGCGGGGAGCAGGGACAGGGCACACTGACCTCTCAAAGCGCACTATAGGCCTGGTGCGTGGTACCGGAACTAGAGGTACCGGGCTGAGGGCACGCACCTCAGGGCGAGTGCGGGGAGAAGGAACATTGCGTACAGGGCTCTGGAGACTCACAGATGGCTTAGTGCGTGGTGCCGGAACTGGTGGTACTGGGCTGGGGCGAGGAGGTAGCGGCGGAAATACCGGACCGTGCAGGCGTATTGGCTCCCTTGAGCACTGAGCCTGCCCAACCTTACCTGGTTGCATGCTCCCCGTAGCCCGTCCAGTGCAGGGAGGTGGAATAACCCGCAGTGGGCTGTGTTGGCGAACCGGGGACACCATGCGTAAGGCTGGTGCCATGTAAGCCGGCCCAAGGAGACGTACTGGTGGCCAGATATGTAGGGCCGGCCTCATGACATTTGGCTCAATGCCCAATCTAGCCCTACCAGTGCGGGGAGGTGGAATAACCCGCACTGGGCTATGCACCCGTACAGGAGACACCGTGCGCTCTACTGCGTAACACGGCGTCTGCCCGTACTCCCGCTCTCCACGGTTAGCCTGGGAAGTGGGCGCAGGTCTCCTACCTGCCCTCGGCCCACTACCTCTTATCCCCCCCCCCCCCCCAAGAAATTTTAGGGTAGTACTTGCGGGCTTCCAGCCTTGCTTCCGTGCTGTCTCCTCATAACGTCGCCTCTCCGCTTTCGATGCCTCCAGCTCCGCCTTGGAACGGCGACACTCCTCTGGCTCTGCCCAGGGTCCTTTACCGTCCAGGATCTCTTCCCATGTCCAATCCTCCTTTTCCCGCTGCTGCTGTCGTTGCTGTCCGTTAACCCGCTGCTTGATCTGGGTTTGGTGGGTGATTCTGTAACGGCTCTCTTTCGGTGAGTGAGTTGACCAAGGCGCAGCGGGTGATGAATACATAATACTTTATTGCAAGACGAAGACAGACACGAAATACACTTGACTAAATATACAAAATAACAAAACGAACTAGACAGACCTAAACTACGAACTTACATGAAACGAAGAACACATGAACAGGAACGACCGAATGAACGAGACGAGACAGTACCGTGTGGTGCAATAAACACAGACACAGCGACAATCACCCACAAACAAACAGTGAGAACAACCTACCTTAATATGACTCTCAATTAGAGGAAAACGCAAAACACCTGCCTCTAATTAAGAGCCATACCAGGCAACCCAAAACCAACATAGAAACAGAAAACATAGACTGCCCACCCAAAACTCACGCCCTGACCATCACACACATACAAAACAGAAAACAGGTCAGGAACGTGACAGCTAGGGCTCAGTCAATTGGGGCCCAGAGAGGGGAGAGGTCAGGCTTGTCTTCATATGTCAATGTATCTGTTAAACCATGTGGTGCTATGTAGAATATCAGAAGGGGAGGAGGACAGAATGGAGAAAAAAAAATCTTATGGGCATGTGTATGTAACTATTCCTAAACCATGTGAAGGGATGGCGTTATTAATGGGGAACCAGTTAGTTATCTCATACAATGTCTGTACGCCAGTCAGTCGCTACTTTTCTCATAGGGCTAAGGAGTAAGGCAGTGTTTGGAACCATTGTATGTCCCTTCTGAGGTTGCCCTTATCTTGATCTGGTATATGACCTAAGAGGCTCACTGTCTTCAGTGAGTTTGTCCAGGTTTGGGAGTATCTAGGATTAACAATTGATATATGCCATTGGATGAGGTAATGTTTTGGTAGACAGTGAAGTACCAAGCATGAGATTGAAACCTTGTCTTTAGGAGACCAAACTGAACGATGATTTATAGCTTATGCTGTCTAGCTATGGGATACTCCTCTTTCAAGTAAGAGGTTCTTTGTAAGTTGAGAGGGGTGTACCTTGGCTATAAATGAAACTAAGAATTGTTTTGTAAGGACTCTCAGAGAATTCATTGATAGACACTGAATTGATCTGAGAGTCATAAAGGGCTATGGTGAAGCTTATATATTATTAAAGATGGATTTTATAAAATAACTCTGACTTGTGTGTGGTTGGCTCTCTCTCTCTCTTTATTGAGTAATACAGGAAATTACCATGACAATACATCACATTCAACAAGAGTATTGATTATGACCTTTTGTCAAATAATAGATTTTCAAACATGAGGACATTGTCAAAGATGGACAGGCTATCTCAAGATGTTAATGTGCAAACAAAATCACAGGGCAGGAAGACAAACAGACAAACAAACACAGACAGACAGACAGACAGACAGACAGACAGACAGATTATCTGCTGCAGACACGCAGGACTTTTGACAAACACACACACACACACACACAGACAGACAGTAGGATGACTCTCTACAGGTACAGAGGAGCTGCTGCTAATCCCACAGAGCGCAGCCCCAAGGGAGGAAACACCTCAAGGCCCCCAGCTCATCCTCTAACACAACAATAACAGTAGCAGCTTCCCATCCAGGGACACAGTATCATATACAGATACCGTCAAATATTGGCCATCTTTGCATTATTCACTATTTATTCCAAAGTAAGTTGAAGTTGAAATGGAAACATTTAGTGTTTACATTTGATTTAAAAGTGCACAGGACCAATACAAAGGAAAAAGTCCAAATTAATTTGGTTGGAAGTAATGATACTCGTTTACTGTGTAATTTAACTCACCTGGGGTTAGTTGCACGTGCGTACAGGGTAAAAATAGTAATCAACAAGTTTTGAAAAGAAAAACAGAACATTCTGCTCCATCGCACTCCATTGTATAGAGCAAGGATGCAAAGTACAGTTGAAGTCGGAAGACCTACATAAGTCTGGTTCATCCTTGGGAGCAATTTCCAAATGCCTGAAGGTACCACGCTCATCTGTACAAACAATAGTTCGCAAGTATAAACACCATGGGTCCACGCAGCCGTAATTCCGCTGAGGAAGGAGACGCGTTCTGTCTCCTAGAGATTAACGTACTTTGTTGCGAAAAGTGCAAATCAATCCCAGAACAACAGCAAAGGACCTTGTGAAGATGCTGGAGGAAACAGGTACAAAAGTATCTATACTCACAGTAAAACGAGTCCTCTATCGACATAACCTGAAAGGCCACTCAGCAAAGAAGAAGCCACTGCTCCAAAACCGCCAAAATAAAGCCAGACTACGGTTTGCAACTGCACATGGGGACAAAGTTCATACTTTTTGGACAAATGTCCTCTGGTCTGATAAAACAGAAATAGAACTGTTTGGCCATAATGACCATCGTTATGTTTGGAGGAAAAAAGGGGAGGCTTGCAAGCCGAAGAACATCATCCCAACCATGAAGCACGGGGATGGCAGCATCATGTTGTGGGGGTGCTTTGCTGCTTGAGGGACTGGTGCACTTCACAAAATAGATGGCATCATGAGGCCGGAAAATTATGTGGATATATTGAAGCAACATCTCAAGATGTTAGTCAGGAAGTTAAAGCTTGATCGCAAATGGGAATGTATTGAAATAAATAAAAGCTGAATAAATCATTTTCTCTACTATTATTCTGACATTTCATATTCAGAAAAAAAATGGTGATCTTAAAACTTCTACTTGCACACAATCCCGGATCTGGGAGCACCCCCATCAGTAAAAAAGCTGACTAGCATAGCCTAGCATAGCGTCACAAGTAAATACTAGCATCTAAATATCATTAAATCACAAGTCCAAGACACCAGATGAAAGATACACATCTTGTGAATCCAGCCATCATTTCTGATTTTTAAAATGTTTTACAGGGAAGACACAATATGTAAATCTATTAGCTAACCACAATAGCAAAAGACACAACTTTTTTTTCCCACCATTTTTTTCCTGCATAGGTAGCTATCACAATTTCGACCAAATAAAGATATAAATAGCCACTAACCAAGAAACAACTTCATCAGATGACAGTGCAATAAACATATTTATTGTATAGCATATGTTTTGTTAGAAAAATTTGCATATTTCAGGTATAAATCATAGTTTACCATTGCAGCCACCATCAAAACTCTCACCAAAGCAACTAGAATAACTACAGAGAACATTGTGCATTACCTAAATAGTCATCATAAAACATTTATGAAAAATACAAAGCGTACAGCAAATGAAAGACAAAAATCTTGTGAATCCAGCCAATATTTCAGATTTTTTAAGTGTTTTACAGCGAAAACAAAATATAGCATTATATTAGCTTACTACAATAGCCAACCACACAACAGCATTGATTCAGGCCAACAATAGCGATAACGAATAAACCAGCAAAAGATATTAATTTTTTTACTAACCTTCTCAAACTTCTTCAGATGACAGTCCTATAACATCATATTACACAATACATATAGAGTTTGTTCGAAAATGTGCATATTTAGCGGCACAAATCGTGGTTATACAATGAGAAAAGTAGCCAAGCTGCCAACAATATGTCGGGAGAAATCTTGGGAGAGGCACCTAATCTAATCAGTAACTAATCCTAAACTTGACAAAAAAATACAGGTTGGACAGCAAATGAAAGATACATTAGTTCTTAATGCAATCGCTGTGTTAGATTTTTTAAATTAACGTTACTACAACATAGAGCGTGCGTTAAAGTGAGACAGCACCGACATTAATGGCGGAATATGAGTTTTACATTTTTCAACAGAACACCGAATTAACATCACAAATAGTTCTTACTTTTTGATGAGCTCCCATCAGAATCTTGGGGACGTTGTCCTTTTTCCAAAATAATCGTTGCTCGGTTGTAGATTGTCGCCTTCAACGTTGGAATTATCAGTAAACATTAGCCATGTGGGCAAGACGTGCCCAACTCCCTAGAACGCAGCACAAATAAATACCCGAAAATCGCAATATACTGATATAAACTGATAGAACTCGGTTTAAAATAATAACATTATGATGTCTTTAACACCTATATCGAATAAAAACAGAGCCGGATATATCTAAGGGCTATAACGGGAGCTTTCTAGAACGACATCCTGAGGTCCTTTTTGCGTCATGGCGAAGAGAAGAAAGAGAGAACCCCACGTTGCCAGCTCATTTATAAGCCCTCAGATCTGCCTAGCAACTCCATTCCAATTCTCACTATTCACTGACATCCAGGGGAAGGCGTATGCAGTGCATCTCAACCAATAGAATACATGCACATTAATAAACCGACCTCAGAACAGCCTGCAGATTTCAGCATTCTCACATCCTCATAGGAAAATTGCTCCAACTCGAGTTCTGTTTTACTCACAGATATATTTCAAACGGTTTTAGAAACTAGAGAGTGTTTTCTATCCAATGGTAATAATAATATGCATATTGTACGAGCAAGAATTGAGTACGAGGCAGTTTAATTTGGGAACAAAATTATTACAAAGTGCCAACAGCACCCCCTATTGAGAAAAGGTTTTAACTGACATAAGACAGTGAATTTTTATTAGTAATAAATGTCATGAATTGTGAAAAACTGAGTTTAAATGTATTTGGCTGAGGTGTTGTAAAGGCAGTCAATGTTGTTCTCCTCCTCAAACGAGGAGGAGCATGGATAGGACCAAGATGCGGATTGAGGGAAATAAGCCATCTTTTAATGAAAAAACAGCAAAACAATACACTACAAAACAACAAATGAGACTAACCTTCAACTGTCCTGTGAGGACACAGGAACAAACACCCACAAAAGCCTACTGCCTATGGCTACCTTAAATCTGGCTCCCAATCAGAGACAAATGAATGACAGCTGTCTCTGATTGAGACCCAATCTAGGCAGCCATAGACATAACTAGACAACCTAACAAACACTATCCCATACACATACAACACCCATGGACTAACCAAACACACACAACATACAATGCCCACCCCAACTCACGCCCTGACCAACTAAACATAATCAAAATAACATAAAAATAGGTCAGGAACGTTACAGAACCCCCCCCTCAAGGTGCGAACGCCGGGCGCACCAGCACAAAGTCCAGGGGAGGGTCTGGGTGGGCAGTTGACCACGGTGGTGGCTCAGGCTGAGGGCGAGGTCCCCACCCCACCATAATCAATCCCCGCTTCTTTATCCCCCTCCCAATGACCACCCTCCCACTAACACCACCTAAATGAGCGACCAGCACCGGGAGAAGGGGCAGCACCGGGACAAGGGGCAGCACCGGGACAAGGGGCAGCACCGGGACAAGGGGCAGCACCGGGACAAGGGGCAGCACCGGGACAAGGGGCAGCACCGGGACAAGGGGCAGCACCGGGACAAGGGGCAGCACCGGGACAAGGGGCAGCACCGGGACAAGGGGCAGCACCGGGACAAGGGGCAGCACCGGGACAAGGGGCAGCACCGGGACAAGGGGCAGCACCGGGACAAGGGGCAGCACCGGGACAAGGGGCAGCACCGGGATAAGGGGCGGCAGGTCCTGGCTGAGGGACTCCGGCAGGTCCTGGCTGAGGGACTCCGGCAGGTCCTGGCTGAGGGACTCCGGCAGGTCCTGGCTGAGGGACTCCGGCAGGTCCTGGCTGAGGGACTCCGGCAGGTCCGGGCTGAGGGACTCCGGCAGGTCCGGGCTGAGGGACTCCGGCAGGTCCGGGCTGAGGGACTCCGGCAGGTCCGGGCTGAGTGGCAGCTCCGGATTGTAGGGCAGCTCCGGACTGTAGGGCAGCTCCGGACTGTAGGGCAGCTCCGGACTGTAGGGCAGCTCCTGACTGTAGGGCAGCTCCTGACTGGCGGGCGTCTCTGGCAGCTCATGACTGGCGGGCGTCTCTGGCAGCTCCTGACTGGCGGGCGTCTCTGGCAGCTCCTGACTGGCGGGCGTCTCTGGCAGCTCCTGACTGGCGGGCGTCTCTGGCAGCTCCTGACTGGCGGGCGTCTCTGGCAGCTCCTGACTGGCGGGCGTCTCTGGCAGCTCCTGACTGGCGGGCGTCTCTGGCAGCTCCTGACTGGCGGGCGTCTCTGGCAGCTCCTGACTGGCGGGCGTCTCTGGCAGCTCCTGACTGGCGGGCGTCTCTGGCAGCTCCTGACTGGCGGGCGTCTCTGGCGGCTCCTGACTGACGGACGGCTCTAGCGGCTCCTGACTGACGGGCGGCTCTACTGGCTCGGGACAGACGGGCGGCTCTAATGGCTCGTGGCAGACGGCTGACTCAGATGGCGCTGGGCAGACAGATGGCTCAGACGGCGCTGGGCAGACAGATGGCTCAGACGGCGCTGGGCAGACAGATGGCTCAGACGGCGCTGGGCAGACAGATGGCTCAGACGGCGCTGGGCAGACAGATGGCTCAGACGGCGCTGGGCAGACAGATGGCTCAGACGGCGCTGGGCAGACAGATGGCTCAGACGGCGCTGGGCAGACAGATGGCTCAGACGGCGCTGGGCAGACAGATGGCTCAGACGGCGCTGGGCAGACAGATGGCTCAGACGGAGCTGGGCAGACGGGCCGTTCAGGCACCGCTGGGCAGACGGCAGACTCTGGCCGGCTGAGACGCACTATAGGCCTGGTGCGTGGTACCGGAACTGGAGGTACCGGGCTGAGGGCACGCACCTCAGGGCGAGTGCGGGGAGAAGGAACAGTGCGTCCAGGGCTCTGGAGACGCACAGGAGGCTTGGTGCGTGGTGCCGGAACTGGAGGCACTGGGCTGGAGACACGCACCATAGGGAGAGTACGTGGAGGAGGAACAGGGCTCTGGAGATGCACTGGAAGCCTGGTGCGTGGTGTAGGCACTGGTGGTACTGAGCTGGGGTGGGAAGGTGGCGCCGTATATACCGGACCGTGAAGGAGGACACGTGCTCTTGAGCACCGAGCCTCCCCAACCTTACCAGGTTGAATGGTCCCCGTAGCCCTTCCAGTGCGGCGAGGTGGAATAGCCCGCACTGGGCTATGCAGGCGAACCGGGGACACCACCTGTAAGGCTGGTGCCATGTACGCCGGCCCGAGGAGACGTACTGGAGACCAGATACGTTGGGCCGGCTTCATGGCACTCAGCTCGATGCCCAACCTAGCCCTCCCAGTGCGGCAAGGTGGAATAGCCCGCACTGGGCTAAGCACGCGTACTGGGGACACCGTGCGCTTTACCGCATAACACGGTGTCTGACCAGTACGACGCCCTTTTACTCCACGGCAAGCCCGGGGAGTTGGCTCAGGTATCCAACCCGGCTTCGCCACACTCCCCTTTAGCCCCCCCCCAAGAAATTCTTGGGTGAGCCTCTCGGGCTTCTGGCCTCTCCTATGTGCTGCCTCCTCATACCAGCGCTCCTGTGCTGTGGCTGCCTTCTTCACCTCCCGAGAGCGGCGATTCTCTCCAACCCTTCCCCAGGGTCCCTTTCCATCCATGATCTCCCAAGACCATTACTCCTCTGTCCAGTGCCTTAGTTCCCTTTCTCTCTCCTCAATCCGCTTGGTCCTGTTGTGGTGGGTGTTTCTGTAAAGGCAGTCAATGTTGTTCTCCTCCTCAAACGAGGAGGAGCATGGATAGGACCAAGATGCGGATTGAGGGAAATAAGCCATCTTTTAATGAAAAAACAGCAAAACAATACACTACAAAACTACAAAACAACAAATGAGACTAACCTTCAACTGTCCTGTGAGGACACAGGAACAAACACCCACAAAAGCCTACTGCCTATGGCTACCTTAAATCTGGCTCCCAATCAGAGACAAATGAATGACAGCTGTCTCTGATTGAGACCCAATCTAGGCAGCCATAGACATAACTAGACAACCTAACAAACACTATCCCATACACATACAACACCCATGGACTAACCAAACACACACAACATACAATGCCCACCCCAACTCACGCCCTGACCAACTAAACATAATCAAAATAACATAAATATAGGTCAGGAACGTTACAGGTGTATGTAAACTTCCGACTTCACCTGTACCTTAGCAGTCAAAAGTTTGGACACGCCTACTCATTTAAGGGTTTTAATTTATTTGTAATATTTTCTACATTGTAGAATAATAGTGAAGACATAAAACCTATGAAATAACACACTTAGAATCATGTAGTAACCAAAAAAGTGTTAAACAAATCAAAATATATTTTTTATTTGTGATTCTTCAAAATAGCCACTTTTTGCCTTGATGACAGCTTTGCACACTGTTGGCATTCTCTCAACCAGCTTCATGAAGTAGTCACCTGGAATGCATTTGAATTAACAGGTGTGCCTTGTTAAAATGTATTTGTGCAATTTATTTCCTTCTTTATGCATTTGAGACAATCAGTTATATTGTGACAATGTAGGGGTGGAAAAAAGACGATAGCCCTATTTGGTAAAAGACCAAGTCCATATTATGACAAGAACAGCTCAAATAAGGAAAGAGAAACAACAGTCCATCATTACTTTAAGACATGAAGGTCAGTCAGAACGGAACATTTGCAAAAACCATCAAGCGATATGATGAAACTGGCTCTCATGAGGCCCGCCACATGAAATGAAGACCAAGAGTTACCTCTGCTGCAGAGGATTCATTAGAGTTACACGCCTCAGAAATTGCAGCCAAATAAATGCTTCACAGAGTTTAAGTAACAGACACATCTCAAGATCAACTGTTCAGAGTAGACTGCGTGAATCAGGCCTTCATGGTCGAATTGCTGATAGTACTAAAGGACACCAACAAGAAGAAGAGACTTGCTTAGGCCAAGAAGCATAAGCAATGGACACTAGACTGGTGGAAATCTGCCATTTGGTCTGATGAGTACAAATTTGAAATTTTTGCTTCCAACTGCTGTGTCTTTGTGAGATGTAAAGTAGGTGGATGAATGATCTCCGCATGTGTGGTGCCCACCGTGAAGCATGGAGGAGGAAGTGGGATGGTGTGATGGTGCTTTGCTGGTGACACTGTCAGTGATTTATTTAGAATTTAAGGCACACTTAACCAGAATGGCTTCCACAGCATTCTGCAGTGATACGCCATCCCATCTGGTTGGCACTTAGTTGGTCTATCATTTCTTTTTCAACAGGACAATGTCCCAAAACAGGCTGTGTAAGAGCTATTTGAACAAGGAGAGTGATGGAGTGCTGCATTAGATGACCTGACCTCCACAATCACCCCACCTCAACCCAATTGAGATGGTTTGGGATGAGTTGTACTGCAGAGTGAAGGAAAAGCAGCCAACACGTACTCAAAGTATGTGGGAACTCCTTCAAGACGGTTGGAAAAGCATCCCTCATGAAGATGGATGAGAGAATGCCAAGAGTGGGCAAAGCTGTCATTACGGCAATTTAAAACCTCTCTGGGATAGGGTCTAGTTTCCTGAATTTCCTCCTTACTGACGTGCCCAAAGTAATCTGCCTGTTAGTCAGGCCCAGAAGCCAGGATATGCATATAATTGGTAGCATTGGATAGAAAACACGTTGCAGTTTCTACAACTGTTACAATCATGTCTGAGACCATAACAGAATTCATAGGGCAGGTGAAAATCCGCCAAGAATTTAATATTTTGAGCTCCCAGGCTCTTATTATGGAAACCTATTGTTTCTATGTACATCTGTCTCCCAGATTGCAATTCCTATGGCTTCCACTAGATGTCAACAGTCTTTATTCAAGGTTTCAGGCTTCTTTTTTGAAAAATGAACCAGTATTTTGAGTTCTTGTTAGGAGACAAACTGAATAATATTTGTCTTTCCGCTCGCACGCTTACAAATTTTTCTTTCCTATTGAATATACTACTTTCCGTATGAAATATTATAGTTTATTTACATTTTAAGTACCTGAGGATTGAATATAAATGTTGTTTGACTTTTTTGGACGAAGTTTAGTGGTAGCTTTTTGGACTCCTTTGTCTGCATGTTGAACGTGTGGATTACTGAAATCAACGGTGCCAAATAAACTGACTTTGGGATATAAAGAAGCATTTTATCGAACAAAACGACCATTCATGTTGTAGCTGGGACCCTTGGGATTGCAAACAGAGGACGAACTTCAAAGGTAAGTGATTTCTTAAATCGCTATTTGTGATTTTGTGAAGCCTGTGCTGGTTGAAAAATATGTTGATCTGGGGCGCCATCCTCAGACAATCGCCATAAAGCCTTTTTGAAATATGACAACGCAGTTAGATTAACAAGAAGTTAAGCTTTTAAATGATATAAGACACTTGTATGTTAATTCATGTTTAAAATTACGAATATTTATTTGAAATGCGCACCCTCCTATTTCCCCGGAAGTTGTCGGCTTGTGTACCGCTAGCGGAACAGCTGTCCCTAATTAACTCTAGGCATGTCATTTAATAATAAAATCTTGTTTACAATGACATCCTACCCCAGATGACGCTGAGCCAATTGTGCGCCGCCCAATTGGACTCCCAATCACAGCCAGATGTGATATAGCCTGGAATTGAACCAGGAACAGTAATGAGACCTCTTGCACTGTAATGCAGGGCCTTAGACCGCTTCGCCACTCGGAGCCAAATAAACAACTGCCAGAAGTGGAAACAACTGGCAAAGGTTGGCTACTTTGATGAACCACAAATATAAAATATTTTGTTTATTAACACTTTTTTGGTTACTACACATGATTCTATATGTGTTATTTCATAGTTTGGATGTCTTCAATTTTATTCTAAAATGTAGAAAATAGTAAAAATAACAAAAAGCCTTGGATATGGAGTTCTGTTCAAACTTTGACTGCTACTGTCTGTTAACGTGTTAAATATGTTTGAAAACACTATGTTAAAAGCACTGTGTGGGCTCGTCCCTAGGATTACCAAAGACAAAGAGCTGGATCAGTGGTTCACCAATCAGGGCCTTGCAACAGTAACAAGCAGTGATGTGAATCAGTGGTTCACCAATCAGGGCCTTGCAACAGTAACAAGCAGTGATGTGAATCAGTGGGTCACCAATCAGGGCCTTCTTTGCGACCATCAGGTTACGTCCCCGGGACAAACCGTGAGCTGGACAAAAACCTTGTCTATGATGAGATAAGGAGTTGGGATACTGACAGAGGCTGGGCTACGTTACTAATATGAGCAAACAGTGGATAGATAAATGCAGACGTCTGACATTGTGGAAATATAAATGTATATGCGTCATGCTTTACCAGATGTTTTTTTTTGTGTGACAATTTCAACACACACGTAAAATAATAGAAAAAATATTATTTATTTTAATCCCGTACTTGTTCTATTGTTTTATGTACGAGTTTAAATTGTCATACAAAAAACATGTGGAGGCATGACAGATATCATTTTTTTTATTATTTTTTGTTTGAAATATAAAGTAATTATTCTATTGTTTTATGTACGAGTTTAAATTGTCAAACTAAAAATGTTTTGGGGTAGAAGCCTGTCAGAAGCCTGCACTTATCTATCCACTGCTTGCTCATATTAGCAACGTAGCCCAGCCTCTGTCACTATCCCACCTCCCTCTCTCATCCTGTACCCCGGGGAAACAATAAACACTAGAACCACATCCCACTCGTTGAGAGGGAGTGTATGGGCAGTTCCAGCGTCTTAGGGGGAACTTTCACCTCTATAAAAGAGGAACCCTTCTGTCTGCCCTCACAGACACAGCTGCCCTGCTGAAGGCTGGCATGGCACTGATAACAGACGTGGTTCTCCGGCTGCTGGTGGTGGTGATGAGGGGTATGGCTGCTCCAGCCCCAATCTGCTCTCTGCTGGGCCAACCCGCTCTGCCTCTCCTGTCTGCCGAGGGGGACATCAACATTGGGGCAGTGTTCCCTCTACATAGGAATGCCCTCTTCAAGGTCCATTCGTTCACCTCCAGACCAAAGAAAACACCCTGTATCAGGTATGTGTTGAAAAAAACTGTCTTTGGGAACTTTTAGCTGTTTTGGAATATTTCTCATCAAGAAAGAAATGTTTTGTCTCTCACTGAAATTATGCACATCATCTATTGTAGATGATCTGTGCATTTATTTTTGGACAAAACTAGTATACAAACTGTTTCTGTTATACTAAACACTACTCAACTCATCTCGACCGAGTATATCAGTTTTGCTGGCATATGTGTTTGTGGCACATGATATTCCTGGCTTCAACTAACTTATTTTCTGGTTTGTTACCGCTGTCCAGTTTTGACCCACGTCAGTTCCAGTTTGCACAGACCCTGATCTTTGCCCTGGAAGAGATCAACAACAGCAGTGATCTTCTCCCAGGACTGTCTCTGGGTTACCAGGTCTATGACTCCTGTAGCTATGCCCCCCTTGCCATCCACTCAGTCCTGGCCCTGATGAACAGCCCTGGACCTGAGGACAGCCTGGGAGACCCCTCCTCCTGCTCCAGATCACCCGCCGTGTTGGGCATTGTAGGGGAGTCAAGCTCCACATCCACCATCGGAATATCATCCCTGGTCGGACCATTCAGCATCCCTGTGGTGAGACACCTTCTGGTTTGGGCTCTTTAGAGGTAGTATAATCAATGTCAGCTATGTATGAAAGATCAATTCAAATCTTCCCGTTTCTTCCACACAGATCAGCCACTTTGCCACCTGTGCTTGTCTGAGTAACAGAAAAAAGTTCCCCTCCTTCTTCAGAACCATTCCCAGTGACTTCTACCAGAGCAGAGCCCTGGCAAAGCTGGTCAAACACTTTGGATGGAACTGGGTGGGAGTGGTGAACAGCAACAATGACTATGGAAACAACGGCATGGCCACATTCATGGAGGCAGCGTGGCATGAAGGGGTCTGTGTAGAGTACCAAGAGGCCATCCACCGCACAGACCCCCGAGAGAAGCTCCTGGAAGTCGTCAGGGTGATCCGGAGGGCCACAGCCAGGGTGGTGGTACTGTTCTTGACCTTGGGGGACATCGTCCCCCTGATGAATGAGTTGGCTCTGGAGGGAGACCCAGGGCTGCAGTGGGTGGGCAGCGAGGCCTGGATCACAGCCAGAGTTCTGACGGAGAACAAGGCCTACGGCTTCCTGAGGGGGGCGGTGGGCTTTGCCATCAGGAATGCCAGGCTGGATGGTCTGGAGGGGTTCCTAGACAAGGTGCACCCCTCCCAGGCGCCAGACAACACCCTGCTCAGGGAGTTCTGGGAGTCTGTGTTCCAGTGCTCCTTCGAGGGGGGCAGCAGCACGCTGTGCACAGGAACAGAGAGCTTAGCAACGCTGGAGAACCAATACACTGACATGTCAGAGCTGAGAATATCCAATAAAGTGTACACAGCTGTATATGCCATTGCACACGCTCTACACAACCTACTGACAGACTTAAAGAATGACACAGACAGCGGCAACAGACCAGTCTACACATCACAGCAGGTGAGCAAGCTCCAGATTCAACAAAACATAAATAACATATGAATCATCCCACTCTCTCTGTGTCTCTCTGTGTCTCTCTGTGTCTCTCTGTGTCTCTCTGTGTCTATCTATCTCTCTGTCTCTCTCTGTGTCTCTCTCTGTCTCTTTCTGTCTCTCTCTGTATCTCTCTGTTTCTCTCTGTCTCTGTCTCTCTCTGTCTCTTTCTGTCTCTTTCTGTGTCTCTCTCTGTGTGTCTCTCTTTCTCTCTGTCTCTCTCTGTCTCTCTCTCTCAATCTCTCTCATTCTCTCTCTCTCTCTCTCTCTCTCTCTCTCTCTCTCTCTCTCTCTCTCTCTCTCTCTCTCTCTCTCTGTCTCTCTCCATGTTGTTGAGCAGGTGCTACAGTACCTGAAGGAGGTGAGGTTTAGAGTAAAGACAGGAGAGGAGATCTGGTTCGATGCTAACGGAGATGTGGTGGCGTGCTACGACCTAGTGAACTGGCAGCAGGAGGAGAATGGGACCCTGCAGTTCCATGCTGTGGGGCTGTATGATTCTTTGATGCCCCCTGAACAGCGCATTACCTTCAACAAGAGAAAACTGGTCTGGGCAGGGGGCCAGGCAGAGGTAGGACTAAATACATGTTGACTATGTTGCAAAAGCATAACACATGCAAACCGCAAACCACTGCAAATATAAAACATGCATTCTATAATGTTTACATAATCCACATAGTCTATCTCAATTGTCTTGTTTTGTATTGGTAATATAACTTTCAGAAGTAGTGACATTAAATCATTTCTGCACGTTAATTTATATAAAATGCACCAATATTCAGACGTGTTGTATTTCTCTACAGGCACCTGTTGCAGTGTGCAGTGAGAGCTGTCCCACAGGCACTCGTAAGGCTGTACAGAAAGGAAAGCCTGTATGCTGTTATGACTGTGTACCATGTGCGGAGGGAGAGATCAGTAACATCACAGGTAATATATAATGCATTTAGGGCTACCTGCAATACTTTCAAGCTCTGTCACTGCCCAACAAGACTAATAGATGTGGAAAAACACATGACACACTGATTCATGGAATGAATGACGTTCTAATCTCCTTACAGATTCTAACGGCTGCTATCGATGTGACTTGGAGTATTGGTCAAATGAAAAAAGAGACCGCTGTGTGTTGAAACCAGTTGAATTCCTCTCCTATGAAGAAATGATGGGCATAGTTCTGGTGTTTTTCTCCTTACTGGGGTCCGGTGTTACTACTCTGGTAGCTGTTGTGTTTTCAATTCATAAGGACACCCCCATCGTCAGGGCCAACAACTCTGAGCTGAGCTTCCTGCTGCTCTTCTCCTTGACTCTGTGCTTTCTGTGTTCTCTTACTTTCATTGGCCGGCCCTCTGAGTGGTCCTGTATGCTGCGTCACACAGCGTTTGGCATCACCTTCGTCCTCTGCATCTCTTGTGT
Organism: Salvelinus fontinalis; assembly: GCF_029448725.1. Taxonomy (NCBI): domain Eukaryota; kingdom Metazoa; phylum Chordata; class Actinopteri; order Salmoniformes; family Salmonidae; genus Salvelinus; species Salvelinus fontinalis. Next base: position 40,287,513 of record NC_074688.1, read on the forward strand.
TCTGGGGAAAACAATAGTGGTGTTGATGGCCTTCAGGGCTACACTTCCAGCCAGTAATATCATGAAATGGTTTGGTCCTCCACAGCAGAGACTCAGTGTTCTGGCTTTCACTCTCATACAGGTTCTGATCTGTGTTCTTTGGTTAACAGTCTCCCCTCCTTTCCCCTACAAGAACATGAAGACCTGTAAGGAAAAGATCATTCTAGAGTGTGATGTGGGTTCAGCTATTGGTTTCTGGGCTGTGTTGGGGTATATAGGACTCCTGGCTCTCTTGTGCTTTGTGCTGGCTTTTCTGGCTCGAAAGCTGCCTGATAACTTCAATGAGGCCAAATTCATCACCTTCAGCATGCTCATATTCTGTGCAGTCTGGATCACCTTTATCCCAGCTTATGTCAGCTCTCCTGGGAAGTTAACTGTAGCTGTGGAGATCTTTGCTATTCTGGCCTCCAGTTTTGGGTTACTTTTCTGCATATTTGCTCCTAAATGTTTAATTATATTGCTGAGGCCAGAGCAAAACACCAAGAAACATATGATAGGGAAGACATCCAATGACCTACGATATTAAAGAAACGATGAATACTGACCATTGACCTATTCAAAGTCTATCTATAATAAACACAGACACATCATTTCAAAGTCAGTGATGGGTTAATCTCATCCCCAGGCTCAATTGTTACCAATAAATAGAGCCTGTAAACACTGTGCAAAGAAGTGGGACTTTAAAGGGGAAGGGTTCAAATCAAGACAGGAGAGAGAGATCCTGCTACAGTTTGACTTTGAAAACTGCAGAAAATCTAACAATGATCATATTACTTTTAGGACGCCCCAACTGATTCTGAGTTTTGGCATATTTCATTTTTTATTAATTTCACCTTTATTTAACCAGGTAGGCTTGTTGAGATCAAGTTCTCATTTACAACTGCGACCTGGGAAGGATGAAGCAAAGCAGCGCGACACAAACAACAACACAGAGTTACACATGGAATAAACAAACATGGAGTCAATAATACTATACAGTGTGTGCAAATGAGGTAGAATAAGGAAGGAAAGGCAATAAATAGGCCATAGTGGCAAAATAATTACAATATAGCAATTAAACGCTGGAGTTATAGATGTGCAGAAGATGAATGTGCAAGTGGAGATACTGAGGCGCAAAGTAGCAAAATATGAAGGTTACATGTGAGAACTAGGTGCAAACTTTCTGATTTCCTGCTTTCACTTCCTTGTTTAGCTTAATTCGTTTGTAGAGGGCAGGTTCTAAGGGTTTTGTTGGATGGTGATGGACTGAGATATCAGCCAATGTAAATCAGCTCCTGCCATGGACTCCATTCCTGTCTCTTCATGAGACATTGTGAGAGACGGTTCGAAAGAGAAAGAGCCGGCTGGTGGAAAAGATTTGTCATGGGTACATGGATGTTCAATAAGTCCAATAAGTCCTGAACAAACATCCAACAGCACATTATGCCAAGCAGCCATATCTACATGGGTGTGGTCGCACATTATGAGAGCCAAGACAATAATGAATCAGACAAGAAATAAAAAAAATTGACATAGCCGATGTTTCTCACTGCTCTACCCCAGCGGCCACTGACAGCCTGGTGTGCTTCCACAGGCCCCCTCAGTGACCCCCTCAGTGACTGCTGCTGTCCAGTCCAGGTCCAGATCAGGAGCCCACACACAAGCCCCTTACTGAGCCTCTGTCTCACAGGCCTGCTCTGGACAAGCATGGTCTACTATCTCATCAAAAACAACATTGACTTCTTTTATAACCTCTCCTCGTAGGCCTGTGGGCCACAACCCAATGTGTGTCAATACACCAATGGGAACGTGGCATTCATACCACCATCAACACAAAGCAAGGTCTCAGTGAAATGTGTTGTAATGAATATATGTCTGTACTGCATGTATGGTGTAATGTATTGGCTACCCTTCATGTAATATTACATTGGTTGTCATAAGCAATTCAGCTGTCTAATATATGTGGATCTCCAGTCTTACATGAATTATCACAATGCTAGAGAAAGACACAAATAAAATAAAAAAACTAGAATGGTCATTTTCTATGAATTGTGTGACTACTACTACCACTAGGCCTACAACCACAACTGCTACTACACCTACTACTACCACTAGGCATACTACCACTACTACTACTACTACCACTAGACCTACTACCACAGCTGCTACTACACCTACTACTACCACTAGGCATACTACCACTACTACTACTACTACCACTAGGTCTACTACCACACCCACTACTACTGCAACCACTACTACTACTACTACCACTAGGTCTACTACCACACCCACTACTACTGCAACCACTACTACTACTACAACTACCACTAGGCTACTACCACAGCTACTACTACCACTACCGCTACTACTACAACCACTACTACTAGGGCTACTACCACTACCACTACTACCACTACTACCACTAGGCCTACTACCACCATTATGCCCTCTTCTACTAGACCTACTACCACTATGCCTACTACTGTAAATGTTTTCTTCCAGGGGTGAAGGAGAGGACCAAAGTACAGCGCGGCTAGTGTTAAACATGTTTAATATAGAACAAGTGAAAACACTACAAACAACAATACAAAATAACAAAAGTGCAAAAACCGACACAGACCTATCTGGTGCAGACAATCACAGAGACAGGAAACAAACACCCACAAAATCCCAACACAAAACAAGCCTCCTATATATGATTCTCAATCAGGGACAACGAGTACCATCTGCCTCTGATTGAGAACCATATTAGGCTGGACATAGAAACAGACAAACTAGACACACAACATAGAATTCCCACCCACCTCACGTCCTGACCAACACTAAACAAGCAAAACACATAATAACTCTGGTCAGGACGTTACAACTACCACTAGCCCTACTACCACTACTACCACTAGTGGTACTACCACTGAGTAGTAGAAACAAAAGTAATAGTAAATCAAATCGAATCAAATGTTATAAGTCACATGAGCTGAATACAACTGATCTGGACCTTACCGTGAAATGCTTACTTATGAGCCCATAACCAACAATGCACTTTTAAAAAATACAGCTAAGAATAAGAAATAACAGTGACAAGGAATTAAAGAGCAGCAGTAAAATAACAAAAGTGAGACTATATACAGGGGGGTATAGGTACAGAGTCAATGTGAGGGGGCACCGGTTAGTTGAGGTAATATGCAAATGTAGTTAGAGTTATTAAAGTGGCAATGCATAGTCACTTTAACTACTACTACTACTCCCTTTTACTGGGAGGAGGAGTAGTAGTAGTAGTAGTAGTACTAGTAGTAGTAGTAGTAGTGGTAGTATTAGTAGTAGTATTAGTGGTGGTAGTTGTAGTGGTAGTAGTAGTAGTAGTAGTAGTAGTAGTAGTAGCAGTAGTAGTAGTAGTAGTAGTAGTAGTAGTAGTATAGGTAGTAGTAGTAGTAGTAGTAGTAGTAGTAGTAGTAGTAGTAGTAGTAGTAGTAATAGTAGTAGTAGTAGTAGTAGTGGTAGTAGTAGTAGTAGTAGTAGTAGTAGTAGTAGTAGTAGTAGTAGTAGTAGTAGTAGTAGTAGTAGTAGTGGTATTAGAATAGTAGTATTAGTGGTGGTAGTTGTAGTGGTAGTAGTAGTAGTAGTGGTATTAGTAGTAGTGGTAGTAGTGGTAGTAGTAATAGTAGTGGTAGTGGTAGTAGTAATAGTAGTCGTAGTGGTAGAAGTTGTAGTAGTAGTAGTGATATTAGTAGAAGGGGTAGTAGTGGTAGTGGTAGTGGTAGTAGTAGGTCTAGTGGTAGTAGTAGTAGTAGTGGTAGTAGCCCTAGTGATAGTAGTGGTAGTAGTGGTAGTAGGCCTACTGGTATTAGTCGTAGTAGTGGTACTAGTAATAGTAGTGGTAGGTGGTAGGTGTAGTAGTAGCTGTGGTTGTAGGCCTATTGGTAGTATTAGTAGTAATGGTAGTAGGCCTAGTGGTAGTAGTAGTTGTGGTGGTAGGCTTAGTGATATTAGTAGTATTAGTGGTAGTGGCCTTAGTGGTAGTAGACCTAGTGGTAATAGTAGTAGTAGTAGTAGTGGTTGTAGTGGTAGTAGGCCTAGTGGTAGTAGTAGGTGTAGCAGGAGCTGTGGTTGTAGGCCTATTGGTAGTAGTAGTAGTAGTAGTAGTAGGCCTAGTGGTAGTAGTAGTAGTAGTAGTAGTAGTAGTAGGCCTAGTGGTAGTAGTAGTTGTGGTGGTAGGCTTAGTGATAGTAGTAGTAGTATTGGTAGTAGACCTAGTGGTAGTAGTAATAGTAATAGTAGTAGTAATAGTGGTAGTAGTGGTAGCAGGCCTAGTGGTAGTAGTAGTAGTAGTGGTAGTAGTAGTAGTAGTAGTAGTAGTAGTAGTAGTAGTGGTTGTAGGCCTAGTGGTAATGTTAGTAGTAGTGGTAGTAGTGGAAGTATTACTAGTGTTTGTAGTAGTAGTGGAAGTAGGCATAGTGGTGGTAGTAGTGGTAGTAGGCCTAGTTGTAGTAGTAGTATTGGAGGTATGCCTAGTGGTAGTAGGCCTAGAGGTAGTGGTGGTAATAGTGGTAGTAAGCCTAGTGGTAGTGGCAGTAGATGTGTTAGTTGTGGTAGCATTACTAGTGGTAGTAGTAGTAATGGTTGTGGAAGTAGGCATAGTGGTGGTAGTAGTAGTGGTAGAAGGACTAGTTGTAGTAGTAGTATTGGAGGTATGCCTAGTGGTCGTAGGCCTAGTGGTAGTAGTGGTAGTAGGTTTATTGGTAGTAGGCCTAGTAGAAGAGTGCCTAATGGTAGTAGTAGGCCTAGTGGTAGTAGTAGTAGTGGTAGTAGGCCTAGTAGTAGTAGTGGTAGTAGCCATTGTGGTAGTGGTAGTAGTAGTGGTAGTAGCGCTAGTAGTAGTGGTTTAAGTAGTAGCACTAGTGGTAGTAATAGCTGTGGTAGTAGCCTAGTGGTAGTTGTAGTGGTAGTAGGTCTAGTGGTAGTAGGCCTAGTAGAAGAGTGCCTAATGGTAGTAGTAGGCCTAGTGGTAGTAGTAGTAGTGGTAGTAGGCCTAGTAGTAGTAGTGGTAGTAGCCATTGTGGTAGTGGTAGTAGTAGTGGTAGTAGCGCTAGTAGTAGTGGTTTTAGTAGTAGCAATAGTGGTAGTTTTAGCTGTGGTAGTAGCCTAGGGGTAGTCGTAGTAGTAGTAGTGGTTGCAGTAGTAGTGCGAGTGGTAGTAGGCCTATGTGGTAGTAGCAGTAGTAGTGGTAGTAGGCCTAGTGGTAGTAGTAGGTGTAGTAGTAGTTGTGGTTGTAGGCCTATTGATAGTAGTAGTAGTGGTAGTAGGCCGAGTGGTAGTAGGGTTAGTGGTATTAATAGTAGTAGTGGTAGTAGCCTTAGTGGTAGTAGACCTAGTGGTAGTAGTAATAGTAGTAGTAGCAGCAGTAGTAGTGTTAGTAGTAGTAGTAGTAGTAGTAGTAGTAGTATTGGTAGTAGTGTTAGCAGGCCTAGTAGTAGTAGTAGTGATGGTGAGCCTAGTGGTAGTAGACCTAGTGGTAGTAGTACTAGTAGTAGGAGTAGAATTGGTAGTAGTGGAAGCAGGCCTAGTGGTAGTAGTAGTAGTAGTAGTGGTAGTGGTAGTTGTAGTAGGCCTAGTTGAAGTAGGCGTAGTGGTAGTATTAGTCATGGTAGAAGGCCTAGTAGTAGTGGTAGTAGGCCTATTGGTAGTAGGCATGGTGGTAGTGGTAGTACTGGTAGTAGGGCTAGTGGTAGTAGGCATAGTGGTAGTGGTAGTAGTGGTAGTAGGGCTAGTGGTTTTAGGCATAGTGATAGTAGGCCTAATAGAAGAGGGCCTAATGTTGGTAGTAGGCCTAGTGGTAGTACTGGTAGTAGCCATAGTGGTAGTGGTAGTAGTAGTGGTAGTAGCCCTAGTAGTAGTGGTTGTAGTAGTAGCGGTAGTGGTAGTAGTAGCTGTGGTAGTAGCCTAGTGGTAGTTGTAGTAGTAGTAGTGGTTGCAGTAGTAGTGGGTGTGGTAGTAGACCTAGTGGTAGTAGTAGTAGTAGTGGTAGTATGCCTAGTGGTAGTAGTAGGTGTAGTAGTAGTTGTGGTTGTAGGCCTAGTGGTAGTAGTAGTAGTGGTAGTAGGCCTAGTGGTAGTAGTAGTTGTGGTAGTAGGCTTAGTGGTGTTAGTAGTATTAGTGTTAGTAGCCTAGTGGTAGTAGACCTAGTGGTAGTAGTAATAGTAGTAGTAGTAGTAGTAGTAGTAGTAGTAGTAGTAGTATTAGTAGTAGTAGTAGTGTTATCAGTCCTAGTAGTAGTAGTAGTAGTAGTGGTAGTGGTAGCAGGCCTAGTGGTAGTAGTAGTAGTAGTAGTGGTAGTAGTGGTTGTAGGCCTAGTGGTAATGTTAGTAGTAGTGGTAGTAGTGGTAGTATTACTAGTGGTAGTAGTAGTAATGGTAGTGGAAGTAGGCATAGTGGTGGTAGTAGTAGTGGTAGTGGTAGTAGGCCTAGTTGTAGTAGTAGTATTGGAGGTATGCCTAGTGGTTGTAGGCCTAGTGGTAGTAGTAGTAGTGGTAGTGGTAGTAGGCCTAGTTGTAGTAGGCATAGCGGTAGTAGTAGTCGTGGTAGTAGGCCTAGTGGTAGTAGTGGTAGTAGGCCTATTGGTAGTAGGCCTAGTGGTAGTGGTAGTGGTAGTGGTAGTACAGAAGACTGTCCTCCCCTCCTTGATTGCCTAGTTATAGCGAGGATGCACAAGTGTATCCTAGCAGAGATCGTTTGCAGTGTACAGTCTGATTGTGTTTGTCATTTACGGTCACAACTTGCAGACTTGTTTACGTGTTGCTGTGCGTTTTGTGCCAACCTTACTTTGCTACCTGAAAACTTTACGGTTTTTACTTTTTAATTACCGTTTATATTTTTAGTTTTTCCCTCACTCAACTTTTTTTCATTCAACTTTTTCACTCCGGACGCTTTATCTGGACATGGTTCGTCAGGACCTCCAACAGCCGAAGCTAAGTAGTAACATTAACATGATGCCTTAATTGCAGTCGCTGTACTCATAATATACAGGAGAACGATCGCCTTACGGTGAGGATAGCTGTGCTGCAAGCCCAGCTTCAGATGCAATCGTTAGGCAAGGGTAATTTCAGTGTAGGAAAGAATGAAACAGCATCTGTGCCACCAGTAAGTACAGATAGTAACGTTAGTATAAATCCCCTCGCACGGTCCCCGCAGCCGGACAACTTTCTCATGGCTTCTGGAGGGAAATGCTGTAGGAATGCTCAACCGGTGTCGCTCATTCAGCCGACAGAAACTTTCTACCGGTTTTCCCCATTAAGCAGCTAGTCGGAGTCTGAGGCGGGGCCTTCTCTTGTCGCTACTCCTCCCGTTACGGGGTCTGAGACGCAGAAGCTTCCCACTATTAGCTCTGACAAATTGAAAACCCTAGTCACTGGCGACTCCATTACCCACAGTATTAGACTTAAAATGAATCATCCAGCGATCATACACTGTTTAACAGGGGGCAGGGCTACCGACGTTAAGGCTAATCTGAAGATGGTGCTGGCTAAAGCTAAAACTGGCGAGTGTAGAGAGTATAGAGATACTGTTATCCACGTCGGCACCAACGATGTTAGGATGAAACAGTCAGAGGTCACCAAGCGCAACATAGCTTCAGCGTGTAAATCAGCTAGAAAGATGTGTCGGCATCAAGTAATTGTCTCTGGCACCCTCCCAGTTAGGGGGAGTAATGAGATCTACAGCAGAGTCTCACAACTCAATCGCTGGTTGAAAACTGTTTTCTGTCCCTCCCAAAAGATAGAATTTGAAGATAACTGGCCCTCTTTCTGGGACTCACCCACAAACAGGGCCACGCCTGGCCTGCTGAGGAGCGAAGGACTCCATCCTAGCTGGAGGGGTGCTCTCATCTTATCTACCAACATAGACAGGGCTCTAACTCCTCTAGCTCCACAATGAAATAGGGTGCAGGCCAGGCAGCAGGCTGTTAGCCAGCCTGCCAGCTTAGTGGTCTCTGCCACTAGTACAGCCAGTGTAGTCAGCTCAGCTATCCCCATTGAGACCGTGTATGTGCCTCAACCTAGGTTGGGCAAAACTTAACATGGCGGTGTTCGCCTTAGCAATCTCACTAGGATAAAGACCTCCTCCATTCCTGCCATTGTTGAAAGAGATCGTGATACCTCACATCTCAAAATAGGGCTACTTAATTAATGTTAGATCCCTCACTTCAAAGGCAGTTATAGTCAATGAACTAATCACAGATCATAATCTTGATGTGATTGGCCTGACTGAAACATGGCTTAAGCCTGATGAATTTACTGTGTTAAATGCCATCACAAAGCCCTGACCTCAATCCTATAGGAACTTTGTGGGCAGAACTGAACAAGCGTGTGCGATCAAGGAGGCCTACCAACCTGACTCAGTTACACCAGCTCTGTCAGGAGGAATGGGCCAAAATTCACCCAACGTAATAGGGAAGCTTGTGGAGGGCTACCCGAAACGTTTGACCCAAGTTAAACAATTTAAAGGAAATGCTACCAAATACTAATTGAGTGTATGTAGACTTCTGACCCACTGGGAATGAGATGAAAGAAATAAAAGCTTTAATAAATCATTCTCTCTGCTCTTATTCTGACATTTCACATTCTTAAAATAAAGTGGTTATCCTAACTGACCTAAGACAATGAATTTTTACTTGTGTTCAATGTCCGGAATTGTGAAAAACTGAGTTGAAATACATTTGGCTAAGGTATGTAAACTTCCGACTTCTACTGTATATATATTTTGTATAAGTCATACTGAGACTTGGTTCTCTTTTACAGATGAGCCCTGCATGGGGGGGAGGAGTTGCAATCTACTGCAGAGATAGCCTGCAAAGTTCTGTCATACTTTCCAGGTCTATGCCCAAACAGTTCGAACTTCTAATTTTAAGAATTAATCTCTCCAGAAATAAGTCTCTCACTGTTGCCGCCTGCTACCGACCCCCCTCAGCTCCCAGCTGTGCCCTGGACACCATCTGTGAATTGATCGCTCCCCATCTAGCTTCAGAGTTTGTTCTGTTAGGTGACCTAAACTGGGATATGCTTAACACCCCGGCAGTCCTACAATCTAAGCTTGATGCCCTCAATCTCACACAAATCATCAAGGAACCCACCAGGTACAACCCTAAATCCGTAAGCCAGCAGCATACCACCCTGCATACCACTGCTGGCTTGCTTCTGAAGCTAAGCAGGGTTGGTCCTGGTCAGTCCCTGGATGGGATACCAGATGCTGCTGGAAGTGGTGTTGGAGGGCCAGTAGGAGGCACTCTTTCCTCTGGTCTAAAAAAATATCCCAATGCCCCAGGGCAGTGATTGGGGACACTGCCCTGTGTAGGGTGCCGTCTTTCGGATGGGACGTTAAACGGGTGTCCTGACTATCTGAGGTCATTAAAGATCCCATGGCACTTATCGTAAGAGTAGGGGTGTTAACCCCGGTGTCCTGGCTAAATTCCCAATCTGGCCCTCAAACCATCATGGTCACCTACTAATCCCCAGTTTACAAATGGCTCATTCATCCCCCTCCTCTCCCCTGTAACTATTCCCCAGGTCGTTGCTGCAAATGAGAACGTGTTCTCAGTCAACTTACCTGGTAAAATACCGGTAAAATAAATGAAATAAATAAATAAAAACATGGGCACCCTAATAGACATTATCCTGACCAACTTGCCCTCCAAATACACCTCTGCTGTCTTCAATCAAGATCTCAGCGATCACTGCCTCATTGCCTGTATCCGCCACGGGTCCGTGGCCAAACGACCACCCCTCATCACTGTCAAACGCTCCCTAAAACACTTCTGCGAGCAGGCCTTTCTAATCGACCTGGCCCGGGTACCCTGGAAGGATATTGACCTCATCCCGTCAGTCGAGGATGCCTGGTCATTCTTTAAAAGTTACTTCCTCACCATATTAGATAAGCATGCTCCGTTCAAAAAATGCAGAACCAAGAACAGATATTGCCCTTGGTTCACTCCAGACCTGACTGCCCTCGACCAGCACAAAAACATCCTGTGGCGAACTGCAATAGCATCGAAGAGCCCCCGCGATATGCAACTGTTCAGGGAAGTCAGGAACCAATACACGCAGTCAGTCAGGAAAGCAAAGGCCAGCTTTTTCAAGCAGAAATTTGCATCCTGTAGCTCTAACTCCAAAAAGTTCTGGGATACTGTAAAGTCCATGGAAAACAAGAGCACCTCCTCCCAGCTGCCCACTTCACTGAGGCTAGGTAACACGGTCACCACTGATAAGTCCATGATAATCGAAAACTTCAACAAACATTTCTCAATGGCTGGCCATGCCTTCCTCCTGGCGACTCCAACCTTGGCCAACAGCCCCTCCCCCCCCCGCTGCTTCTCGCCCAAGCATCCCCAGCTTCTCCTTTACCCATATCCAGAGAGCAGATGTTCTGAAAGAGCTGGAAAACCTGGACCCATACAAATCAGCTGGGCTTGACAATCTGGACCCCCTATTTCTGAAACTGTCCGCCGCCATTGTCGCACCCCCTATTACCAGCCTGTTCAACCTCTCCTTCGTATCATCTGAGATCCCCAAGGATTGGAAAGCTGCCGTGGTCATCCCCCTCTTCAAAGGGGGAGACACCCTGGACCCAAACTGTTACAGACCTATATCCATCCTGCCCTGCCTATCTAAGGTCTTCGAAAGCCAAGTCAACAAACAGATCACTGACCATCTCGAATCCCACCGTACCTTCTCCGCTGTGCAATCTGGTTTCCGAGCCGGTCACGGGTGCACCTCAGCCACGCTCAAGGTACTAAACGATGTCATAACCGCCATCGATAAAAGACATTACTGTGCAGCCGTCTTCATCGACCTGGCCAAGGCTTTCGACTCTGTCAATCACCATATTCTTATCGGCAGACTCAGTAGCCTCGGTTTTTCTAATGACTGCCTTGCCTGGTTCACCAACTACTTTGCAGACAGAGTTCAGTGTGTCAAATCGGAGGGCATGTTGTCCGGTCCTCTGGCAGTCTCTATGGGGGTACCACAGGGTTCAATTCTCGGGCCGACTCTTTTCTCTGTATACATCAATGATGTTGCTCTTGCTGCGGGCGATTCCCTGATCCACCTCTATGCAGACGACACCATTCTGTACACTTCCGGCCCTTCCTTGGACACTGTGCTATCTAACCTCCAAACGAGCTTCAAATTCATACAACACTCCTTCCGTGGCCTCCAACTGCTCTTAAACGCTAGTAAAACCAAATGCATGCTTTTCAACCGTTCGCTGCCTGCACCCGCACGCCCGACTAGCATCACCACCCTGGACGGTTCCGACCTAGAATATGTGGACATCTATAAGTACCTAGGTGTCTGGCTAGACTGCAAACTCTCCTTCCAGACTCATATCAAACATCTCCAATCCAAAATCAAATCTAGAGTCGGCTTTCTATTCCGCAACAAAACCTCCTTCACTCACAAAGCCTCCTTCACTCACGCCGCCAAACTTACCCTAGTAAAACTGACTATCCTACCGATCCTCGACTTCGGCGATGTCATCTACAAAATAGCTTCCAATACTCTACTCAGCAAACTGGATGCAGTCTATCACAGTGCCATCCGTTTTGTTACTAAAGCACCTTATACGACCCACCACTGCGACCTGTATGCCCTAGTCGGCTGGCCCTCGCTACATGTTCGTCGTCAGACCCACTGGCTCCAGGTCATCTACAAGGCTATGCTAGGTAAAGTGCCGCCTTATCTCAGTTCACTGGTCACGATGGCTACACCCACCCGTAGCACGCGCTCCAGCAGGTGTATCTCACTGATCATCCCTAAAGCCAAAACCTCATTTGGACGCCTTTCCTTCCAGTTCTCTGCTGCCTGCGACTGGAACGAATTGCAAAAATCTCTGAAGTTGGAGACTTTTATCTCCCTCAACAACTTTAAAATCTGCTATCCGAGCAGCTAACCGATCGCTGCAGCTGTACATAGTCCATCTGTAAACTACCCACCCAATTTACCTACCTCACCCCCCATACTGCTTTTATTTATTTACTTTTCTGCTCTTTTGCACACCAGTATCTCTTCTTGCACATGATCATCTGATGATTTATCACTCCAGTGTTAATCTGCTAAATTGTAATTACTCGATTTATTGCCTACCTCATGCCTTTTGCACACATTGTATATAGATTCTCTTTTTTCTACCATGTTATTGACTTGTTTATTGTTTACTCCATGTGTAACTCTGTGTTGTTGTCTGTTCACACTGCTATGCTTTATCTTGGCCAGGTCGCAGTTGCAAATGAGAACTTGTTCTCAACTAGCCTACCTGGTTAAATAAAGGTGAAATAAAAAATAAAATAAAATAAAAATAAATACATTAAACACATATAATATACAATATACAAAATTACAAAATATATTAAGAATAACAGACACGTTTATCAACGTAGATGTCCCTGATCATGACTCTGAACTGGCCAAGGAGGTCCAGAAGATTTCATTTCAGAGAGCTCTGGAAGGTTTTCCATTTTAAAGCAGCTTTACCCAACTCTGTGGACAATGAATATGCTTCCAGTGTTATCCAAGCCTGAGATCAGGTTTGTTCATTTGTAAGTCTAAATTGAATTAATGATTAGAGATACATTTGCAGTTTCTGCATGAGTGCTTTGTAGATAAACACAAGAAAATGCTGCTCTCTCCTTCCTTATTTTACTGCATCTGTAGAAATGTTCTTAAGTAATCATATTGCAAATAATACATTATACTATCAAATAAACCATGCGCCCAGATATCAGCCTGTAACTTTATCCCACCCATTGTAATACAAAGGGACCTACTAGATAACTGGGATTGGACAGGTGTCTATAAAGTCCATGGTGGTGCCTCATCCTAAACTGGTTGCTGATAAAGTTCTTCTAAAAGGATAGTTGATCTTAAAGACTGAAAGCCTCAACAGCCCCAGCTGGTGAAAAAGAGGGATCTAGTTATGGGTAAACATTTATGTTCTCATTGAGTCCAGTTTCATGTTTTGCAACAGTTCGGCAAGTGAGGTCAATAGTTCGGCAAGTAAGGTCAATAGTTCGGTACCAAGGTCAATAGTTCGGCAAGTAAGGTCAATAGTTCGGTACCAAGGTCAATAGTTTGGGAGTAAGGTCAATAGTTCGGTAGTAAGGTCAATAGTTTGGTACCAAGGTAAATAGTTTGGGAGTAAGGTCAATAGTTCGGTAGCAAGGTTAATAGTTCGGTAGCAAGGTCAATATTTCGGTACCAACGGCAAAATAGTTTGGTAGCAAGGTCAATATTTCGGTACCAACGGCAAAATAGTTTGGTAGCAAGGTCAATAGTTCGGAAGTATGGTCAATAGTTCAGTAGCAAGGTCAATAGTTCAGTAGTAAGGTCAATAGTTCGGTACCAAGGTCAATAGTTTGGTAGCAAGGTCAATAGTTCAGTAGTAAGGTCAATAGTTCAGTAGCAAGGCCAATAGTTCGGAAGTATGGTCAATAGTTCAGTAGCAAGGTCAATAGTTCAGTAGTAAGGTCAATAGTTCAGTAGTAAGGTCAATAGTTCAGTAGTAAGGTCAATAGTTCAGTAGTAAGGTCAATAGTTCGGTAGTGTGGTCAATAGTTCAGTAGCAAGGTCAATAGTTCAGTAGTAAGGTCAATAGTTTGGTAGCAAGGTCAATAGTTCGGAAGTATGGTCAATAGTTCAGTAGCAAGGTCAATAGTTCGGTAGTGTGGTCAATAGTTCTGTAGTAAGGTCAATAGTTCAGTAGTAAGGTCAATAGTTCGGTAGTAAGGTCAATAGTTCGGTAGTAAGGTCAATAGTTCAGTAGCAAGGTCAATAGTTCAGTAGTAAGGTCAATAGTTCGGTAGTAAGGTCAATAGTTCAGTAGCAAGGTCAATAGTTCAGTAGTAAGGTCAATAGTTCAGTAGTAAGGTCAATAGTTCGGTTGTAAGGTCACTAGTTCTGTAATAAGGTCAACAGTTCTGTAATAAGATCAATAGTTTGGTAGTGTGGTCAATAGTTCAGTAGCAAGGTCAACAGTTCGGTAGGTACGGTCAATAGCTCTGTAGTAAGATCAATAGTTCGGTTGTAAGGTCAATAGTTAAACCACTGATGTATTTCTGTACATGTCACGCCCTGACTTTAGTTATATTTGTTTTCTTTATTTTTTGGTTAGGTCAGGGTGTGACATTTACATTACATTTTAGTCATTTAGCAGACGCTCTTATCCAGAGCGACTTACAGTAGAGTAGAGTGGTTTGTTTAGTTTTATTTGTCTAGGGGTTTTTGTCTTGTCTATGGGTTTTGTCTATCTATGGGGATTTGGTATGGTCTAGGGGATTGTAGGTTTATGATGGCCTGAATTGGTTCCCAATCAGAGACAGCTGTTTCTCGTTGTCTCTGATTGGGGAGCCTATTTAGGTTGCCATTTTCAATGTTGGTTTTGTGGTTAGTTGTTTTCTGTTTTGTGTGAGTACCTGACAGAACTGTTGCGGTTTGTTTCACTTTTGTTTTTTGTTTCAGTGTTCAGGTTATAATAAACATCATGAACACGTACTACGCTGCGCTTTGGTCTACTCCTTCTTCCTCAGACGAACATCGTTACAGTACATGTTGCCGCCACAGAGTTTAAGCCCATCAAAGAGCAGCCACGTGTCCTGATACAGTACATAATGTGCCACATGTTGAAAGTGTTTCATTACACTGTGAACAGCAGGGCACTACCTACAGTACAGTAGTTAAAGAGACCTACAGACTAAATCATGCTTGGCGCATGCGTCCTCACTGTGAGGACTTGGGTTGCCGGCACCAGGCGGGCTCTCCTATGCTCTCTTAAGACCCCTACGTCATTCTCTCGATACCTCAGAGACCTGTCACACCTCATACATGCCAGGTTGAAGGGGGTGTGGGCAGGATGTGGACGGGGACAGGAGCAGGGACTGGAGCACCGACAGACAGGGCCTCTGTGGTAAGGCTCTGAGACACAGGGTTCTGAGAGTATAAAGAGATGAGCTGTGAGGGGCCACAGAGCCACAGAGCAACAGAGCCAGCCCTAGCTCTAGACTGCACTATGGAGCCAGGAGCCATGCCACTGCTGGAGCTGGTCCTGTTGGTGCTGCTGGTAGTGATAGGGGAGGGAGAACCTGTGTGCAGGCTGCAGGGCAGGGCAGAGCTGCCAGAGCTGGCCAAGGACGGGGATCTTGTCATCGGAGGCATCTTCACCTTCCAGACGGAGTACGACGGCAGGGTACCCAACTTCCAGAGTTTACCAGACCAACCAAGGTGTAAGAAGTGAGTATTCTCTCTCAGTTGAAGATAACTTTTTTTTTGTTTCAAATATGGGACTTTCACTGTTTTCAATGTTATGAGTTATTTTTTAATCTACTGTCCATCTGAGGTTTATCTCGTAGCGTTTTAATCTACTGTCCATCTGAGGTTTATCTCGTAGGGTTTTAATCTATTGTCCATCTGAGGTTTATTTCCTAGGGTTTTAATCTATTGTCCATCTGAGGTTTATCTCGTAGGGTTTTAATCTATTGTCCATCTGAGGTTTATCTCGTAGGGTTTTAATCTATTGTCCATCTGATGTTTATCTCATAGGGTTTTAATCTACTGTCCATCTGAGGTTTATTTCCTAGGGTTTTAATCTACTGTCCATCTGAGGTTTATCTCGTAGCGTTTTAATCTACTGTCCATCTGAGGTTTATCTCGTAGGGTTTTAATCTACTGTCCATCTGAGGTTTATTTCCTAGGGTTTAAATCTACTGTCCATCTGAGGTTTATCTCGTAGGGTTTTAATCTACTGTCCATCTGAGGTTTATCTCGTAGGGTTTTAATCTATTGTCCATCTGAGGTTCATCTCCGAGGCTTTTAAACTAATGTCCATCTGAGGTTTACCTCCTAGGGTTTTGGGTTGTGTGTAAGACTGGTGAGATATGTTTTGCCTTCAATGGCACATCTTTTACATTTTTTTTTTAATCTCTCTTCAGTATGAATTTCAGAGAATTCCAATTTGCACAAACACTTATATTTGCATGTGAAGAAATCAATCGAAATCCGGCAATTCTCCCAAACCATACTCTGGGCTACAATATCTACAATGCGTGTGGATACGACAACATCCTGAAGTCTGGTTTGGCTTTAGCCAGTGGCCAGGAGAAGTTTATCGATGAAGGGAACTGCACCAAGACAGACATGGCTCAGGCTGTCATAGGCCACTCTGCCTCGACACCAACAATAGGATTGGCCCGAATCATCGGAAGGTTTCGTATACCAGTAGTAAGATGTTCTATTCACTTTTCTATGAACTCATACAATAAAATATATACTTTTATATTGCCACTATACACAAGGTGTTATTTTTGTCGATCAATGTCTTAAAATAACAAAACATAGCTCTTGGTGTCAAAACTACTGTACAGTATGTCATGTCAAGTTTCCAATAAAATACTGTTATTTTGTACACAGATCAGCCACTTCGCCACCTGTGCTTGTCTGAGTAACAGAAAGGAGTTCCCCTCCTTCTTCAGAACCATCCCCAGTGACTTCTACCAGAGTAGAGCCCTGGCAAAGCTGGTCAAACACTTTGGCTGGAGCTGGGTGGGGGCTATAAGCAGTGATAATGACTATGGGAATAGAGGCATAGCCACCTTTATGATAGCTGCACAGGAGGAGGGAGTGTGTATAGAATACTCTGAGGCATTTGAGCAGACAGGTCCGCGCCATGAGCTTCTCAGGATAGTGGAGATTATTAAACAGTCCAGTTCAAAGGTCATCATGGCCTTCATGACCCACAGGGAGATCAAGGTTCTGGCGAGTGAGCTCTACAGGCACAATATCACAGGACTACAGTGGATCGGCAGTGATGCCTGGATCACAGACCCTTCTCTCACTGCCATCGAGGGACACAGCGCCCTGGTGGGTGCCATAGGCTTCACGGTGACCAGGGCTCACATCCCCGGGCTGGGGACGGAACAACGGAACGACTTGATCAGTGTAGTGTTGGCTGACTACACAGTTGTCTTTGCTATCTTTGATTTGTATTTGTTCGATCTTAGCTAGCTACTTAGCTGGCTACATAGCCGTCTTTGTATCGGTGATAATTGTGTAGTTATCAAGGTTCGCTGAGGTTCGCTAGCCAGGTATTCTCGCCCTAACGTAACGTAGTCAACCCTGCTAGCTAGCCAGCTAGCCACCGATTAGCAGCACTGTAGAAACGATTACATTACAACGGAACGACTTGACTTGTGTAGTGTTAGCTAGCTACATAGTTTTCTTTGCTATCTTTCTATCTAAGATAATTGTGTAGCTTTGAGTAATTATCGGTTAGCTAGCCAGCTATTTTTCGCCTCCCGCGCTGCCGTCCTCCTACCTAGCCAACACTGCTAGCTAGCCAACTTCTACCGAATAGCAGCACTGTAGAAACTTACATTACAATAGGAACGACTTGATTAGCGTAGTGTTAGCTAGTTGTCTTTCCTGTCCTTGTATCCATGATAATTGTGTAGTTTAGAGAAATTTAGTGAAATTGTCGAGGTTACCTAGCCAGCTTCACTTTCAACAACGTAGCCACTGCTAGCCAGGCTACTTCACCAGCCAGCAGTACTATATCATTTTAGTCAATAAGATCTTGTATTTTATTCTTATTTTTTGCAACGTAAGCTTAACTTTCTGAACATTCGAGACGTGTAGCCCACTTGTCATTCTAATCTCCTTTGCATTAGCGTAGCCTCTTCTGTAGCCTGTCAACCATGTGTCTGTCTATCCCTGTTCTCTCCTCTCTGCACAGACCATACAAACGCTTCGCACCGCGTGGCCGCGCCCACCCTAACCTGGTGGTCCCAGCCCGCACGACCCACGTGGAGTTCCAGGTCTCCGGTAGCCTCTGGAACTGCCGATCTGCGGCCAACAAGGCAGAGCTCATCTCAGCCTATGCGTCCCTCCAGTCCCTCGACTTCCTGGCACTGACGGAAACATGGCTCACCACAGATAACACTGCTACTCCTACTGCTCTCTCTTCGTCTGCCCACGTGTTCTCGCACACCCCGAGACCTTCTGGTCAGCGGGGTGGTGGCACCGGGATCCTCATCTCTCCCAAGTGGTCATTCTCTCTTTCTCCCCTTACCCATCTGTCTATCGCCTCCTTTGAATTCCATGCTGTCACAGTTACCAGCCCTTTCAAGCTTAACATCCTTATCATTTATCGCCCTCCAGGTTCCCTTGGAGAGTTCATCAATGAGCTTGATGCCTTGATAAGCTCCTTTCCTGAGGACGGCTCACCTCTCACAGTTCTGGGTGACTTTAACCTCCCCATGTCTACCTTTGACTCATTCCTCTCTGCCTCCTTCTTTCCACTCCTCTCCTCTTTTGACCTCACCCTCTCACCTTCCCCCCCTACTCACAAGGCAGGCAATACGCTTGACCTCATCTTTACTAGATGCTGTTCTTCCACTAACCTCATTGCAACTCCCCTCCAAGTCTCCGACCACTACCTTGTATCCTTCTCCCTCTCGCTCTCATCCAACACTTCCCACACTGCCCCTACTCGGATGGTATCGCGCCGTCCCAACCTCCGCTCTCTCTCCCCCGCTACTCTCTCCTCTTCCATCCTATCATCTCTTCCCTCTGCCCAAACCTTCTCCAACCTATCTCCTGATTCTGCCTCCTCAACCCTCCTCTCCTCCCTTTCTGCATCCTTTGACTCTCTATGTCCCCTATCCTCCAGGCCGGCTCGGTCCTCCCCTCCCGCTCCGTGGCTCGACGACTCATTGCGAGCTCACAGAACAGGGCTCCGGGCAGCCGAGCGGAAATGGAGGAAAACTCGCCTCCCTGCGGACCTGGCATCCTTTCACTCCCTCCTCTCTACATTTTCCTCTTCTGTCTCTGCTGCTAAAGCCACTTTCTACCACTCTAAATTCCAAGCATCTGCCTCTAACCCTAGGAAGCTCTTTGCCACCTTCTCCTCCCTCCTGAATCCTCCTCCCCCTCCCCCCCCCCTCCTCCCTCTCTGCAGACGACTTCGTCAACCATTTTGAAAAGAAGGTCGACGACATCCGATCCTCGTTCGCTAAGTCAAACGACACCGCTGGTTCTGCTCACACTGCCCAACCCTGTGCTTTGACCTCTTTCTCCCCTCTCTCTCCAGATGAAATCTCGCGTCTTGTGACGGCCGGCCGCCCAACAACCTGCCCGCTTGACCCTATCCCCTCCTCTCTTCTCCAGACCATTTCCGGAGACCTTCTACCTTACCTCACCTCGCTCATCAACTCATCCTTGACCGCTGGCTACGTCCCTTCCGTCTTCAAGAGAGCGAGAGTTGCACCCCTTCTGAAAAAACCTACACTCGATCCCTCCGATGTCAACAACTACAGACCAGTATCCCTTCTTTCTTTTCTCTCCAAAACTCTTGAACGTGCCGTCCTTGGCCAGCTCTCCTGCTATCTCTCTCAGAATGACCTTCTTGATCCAAATCAGTCAGGTTTCAAGACTAGTCACTCAACTGAGACTGCTCTTCTCTGTATCACGGAGGCGCTCCGCACTGCTAAAGCTAACTCTCTCTCCTCTGCTCTCATC
Source organism: Salvelinus fontinalis (assembly GCF_029448725.1). Classification (NCBI taxonomy): domain Eukaryota; kingdom Metazoa; phylum Chordata; class Actinopteri; order Salmoniformes; family Salmonidae; genus Salvelinus; species Salvelinus fontinalis. The sequence continues at coordinate 40,307,081 of NC_074688.1, forward strand.
CTTCTAGACCTATCGGCTGCCTTCGATACTGTGAACCATCAGATCCTCCTCTCCACCCTCTCCGAGTTGGGCATCTCCGGCACGGCCCACGCTTGGATTGCGTCCTACCTGACAGGTCGCTCCTACCAGGTGGCGTGGCGAGAATCTGTCTCCTCACCACGCGCTCTCACCACTGGTGTCCCCCAGGGCTCTGTTCTAGGCCCTCTCCTATTCTCGCTATACACCAAGTCACTTGGCTCTGTCATAACCTCACATGGTCTCTCCTATCATTGCTATGCAGACGACACACAATTAATCTTCTCCTTTCCCCCTTCTGATGACCAGGTGGCGAATCGCATCTCTGCATGTCTGGCAGACATATCAGTGTGGATGACGGATCACCACCTCAAGCTGAACCTCGGCAAGACGGAGCTGCTCTTCCTCCCGGGGAAGGACTGTCCGTTCCATGATCTCGCCATCACGGTCGACAACTCCATTGTGTCCTCCTCCCAGAGCGCTAAGAACCTTGGCGTGATCCTGGACAACACCCTGTCGTTCTCCACCAACATCAAGGCGGTGGCCCGTTCCTGTAGGTTCATGCTCTACAACATCCGCAGAGTACGACCCTGCCTCACACAGGAAGCGGCGCAGGTCCTAATCCAGGCACTTGTCATCTCCCGTCTGGATTACTGCAACTCGCTGCTGGCTGGGCTCCCTGCCTGTGCCATTAAACCCCTACAACTCATCCAGAACGCCGCAGCCCGTCTGGTGTTCAACCTTCCCAAGTTCTCTCACGTCACCCCGCTCCTCCGCTCTCTCCACTGGCTTCCAGTTGAAGCTCGCATCCGCTACAAGACCATGGTGCTTGCCTACGGAGCTGTGAGGGGAACGGCACCTCAGTACCTTCAGGCTCTGATCAGGCCCTACACCCAAACAAGGGCACTGCGTTCATCCACCTCTGGCCTGCTCGCCTCCCTACCACTGAGGAAGTACAGTTCCCGCTCAGCCCAGTCAAAACTGTTCGCTGCTCTGGCCCCCCAATGGTGGAACAAACTCCCTCACGACGCCAGGACAGCGGAGTCAATCACCACCTTCCGGAGACACCTGAAACCCCACCTCTTCAAGGAATACCTAGGATAAAGCAATCCTTCTGCCCCCCCCCCCCCCCCCCCCTCCCTTAAAAGATCTGATGCACTATTGTAAAGTGGCTGTTCCACTGGATGTCATAAGGTGAATGCACCAATTTGTAAGTCGCTCTGGATAAGAGCGTCTGCTAAATGACTTAAATGTAATGTAAATGTAAATGATGGGAGAGCATCTGAGGGATGTCCACCCCTCTCACTTCCCCAACAGCATGTTTCTCAGGGATTTCTGGGAGATTGTGTTCGACTGTTCGCTCAATGTGACTACAGCACCTAAGAGAAAGCCATGCAATGGCTCGGAGAGTTTAAGAGACGTGCAGAACACGTTCACAGATGTGTCCAAGCTGACATTCACTAATAATGTGTATAAGTCTGTGTATGCTGTGGCTCATGCCCTCCACAACCTGTTGACATGTGAGGAGAGCCAGGGCCCCTTCTCTAATGGGAGCTGTGCTCAACCTACACACATCCAGCCATGGCAGGTGAGCAAGAATATACCTCTAAAAAAGTGACCTTTGTCTATTTCAAGAGTTAAAGTAAAATAAATGGTTTCACTGTAGACTGATAATAACAGAATGATGATGCAAAGCTACATAGAAAACAACTTTCCTTTCGTGACCATTTCTCCTCTCTCTAGCTGTTGCACTATCTACAGTCTGTCAATTTCACAACGGGAGAGGACGAGAGAATATTTTTTGACAGCAATGGAGATTCCCCAGCAAGATATGAACTTGTTAATTTACAAAGTGCCACATCGGGAACCATGGAAGTGGCCACAGTCGGTTTATATGGAGGGTCTTTGACTGGAGACCACCAGTTCACTATGAACAACGTTAGCATTGTATGGGGAGGAAATAGTGAGACGGTACATTTTCATATTGTCTTGTTCTCATATCTCTGGCTGGGAAGTCAGTCTGCTATCCTGCATGGTATTCTTTAACACAACAATTACACTTAACCTCAGCCACTCAGCCCCTCTTGGTATGTACAGTATTGAGACAAGTCAAATCACACACTCTACAGTGCACAATTATTGGTGATTTATGATTAACAGGATAGATATGTACAATACATGAGTGAACATGAGTACTCAAACTCTCCTTGGTCCCCTATGTGAGTCTGTTTGTGTGTGTTCCAGGTACCTGTGTCAGTGTGCAGTGAGAGCTGTCCCCCAGGCACTCGTAAGGCTGTACAGAAAGGAAAGCCTGTATGCTGTTATGACTGTGTCCCATGTTCAGGCGGCGAGATCAGCAACACTACAGGTAAATTACACTCGGCCATCAAAAATACAGTTGGTGAGGTGAATACATACTGGGTTACATACTGGACATCACGTTTTATTCTAACGTGTGCTGGCCTTCACAGATCCCTTAATTAAACCTCTTAACTGAAAATGTGTAGAACCAAAAGAGCATATAATATGTCAAATGTTCTGCATGTTTTCCTGAATCATTAACATTGTTTTTTTTCTGGGGGGGGGTTTCTTTCTCTAAACAGATTCAGCCGAGTGCATGAAGTGCCCAGTCCAATACTGGTCCAATGGGAGAGGGGATAGATGTGTCATAAAAGAGATTGAATTCCTGTCCTACACTGAACTCATGGGGGTCATTTTACTTCTGTTTTGTTTGATTGGGGTTTGTTTAACTATTATTATAGCAACAATTTTCTTCCAATTCCGAGACACCCCCATCGTCAGGGCCAACAACTCTGAGCTGAGCTTCCTGCTGCTCTTCTCCTTGACTCTGTGCTTTCTGTGTTCTCTTACTTTCATTGGCCGGCCCTCTGAGTGGTCCTGTATGCTGCGTCACACAGCGTTTGGCATCACCTTCGTCCTCTGCATCTCTTGTGTTCTGGGGAAAACAATAGTGGTGTTGATGGCCTTCAGGGCAACACTTCCAGCCAGTAATGTCATGAAATGGTTTGGTCCTCCACAGCAGAGACTCAGTGTTCTGGCTTTCACTCTCATACAGGTTCTGATCTGTGTTCTTTGGTTAACAGTCTCCCCTCCTTTCCCCTACAAGAACATGAAGACCTATAAGGAAAAGATCATTCTAGAGTGTGATGTGGGTTCAGCTCTTGGTTTCTGGGCTGTGTTGGGGTATATAGGACTCCTGGCTCTCTTGTGCTTTGTGCTGGCTTTTCTGGCTCGAAAGCTGCCTGATAACTTCAATGAGGCCAAATTCATCACCTTCAGCATGCTCATATTCTGTGCAGTCTGGATCACCTTTATCCCAGCTTATGTCAGCTCTCCTGGGAAGTTCACTGTAGCTGTGGAGATCTTTGCTATTCTGGCCTCTAGTTATGGAATGCTATTTTGCATCTTTCTTCCTAAATGTTTCATTATATTGCTGAGACCAAAGGAAAACACCAAAAAACATATGATGGGGAAGACCAATGATATACGTTACTAACTTTTTGGTCATTTAAATACAAAAACAATTACATGTAAAATGTCAATGTGTTATTTATTGACTGTTGATTTAAATCTGGAAATTGTCACTCAATCTTATTAAATTAAGCTAGCTAAAAACTATTCTGTGTGTTCTCTACATTTGAAGTTGTATTAGGATTCATTCAACTGTAGCCATCTGCCCCATATACTGTTAAGTAAATATCCAACTGTGTAATTGCATCTTTGCATATCTAATAGTGTATTATTTTCTTCAGAAAACAAAAATAGCAACAGCTCAGCTCACCTAAGGCAATGTACTATACTCTGACAATCATGAAGAGTTGACAAAGAAAACAATCCGCCCTCTGGTGGATGTAAACTAAAGTACAACCTCATCTCATTTATTGACATCTACACAGTCTACAGACAAGCCTTGGCTGAATTAGATTATTCTCTCTGTGTCCAGATCTGATGCATCCGTCTGATACAGAGCTCACATATTCATCAAATGTGAAAGATTACCTCCAAAAATATATAAAATATATATTTTGAAACCGATATATAAAAACAATATTCTACTTCACAATAAAATATATTAAATGTCCTTGAAATAGAATACAACTAGAATCGTTAGTTGCTACATCCTTTTGGACTTAAAATTCAAATGCCAAAATCATATACAGTACCCATTGATTCTTGGAAAATATTACTTATAAATTAATGATATAAACCCATTGATTCTTGGAAAATATAACTTATAAATGAATTATATATACCCATTGATTCTAGAATATTATAGCTTATAAATGCCTCATAAGCATAGTTCAAATGGTGTATCCCATCAGAACCCAAAATATAAGCTTGTTTTACTATAATGTTTGTAAACAATGCAAACTAATGCTGTATCACCTCAAAACATGGTTAGAATTATACTTTTGATATCATGGGTGTTCAGTCCTTGCATCCATAGCTCTGTCCATGAATTTGAGAGTGGTTACATTTCTCAAGGCCCTCCCTCAGCTTTTTTTTTACCAAAACAGAGCTGGGGATTCTGCTCTGTCATTGATTATTTTTAAGATTCTAGCTTTAAGTATTCAGACTTCTGTATAAGGATCATTGGTGTCAAGAGCATTTTAATGTCCAGCCATTCACTGGGCACAGTTGTGAGCTTTCTGTAACAAACAACTGATGTGTCATCCTCATTATGATGAGTTGCCTCCACATTGCAGCAACAGCCTCTCCCCTCTGCTCATGGAAGGTGCCAGTGTGATGTCACACTCTGAAGGATGTGTCACTGAGCCAGGCAGTAGGCCTTGCTATCTCCTACTACAGGCCTAAAGTGTTATTTTAGTTTAGGCCTCAAGGCCTGGCGCCTTGGCCCTCCATCCCCAGGACCACAGAGGAGCACCAAACTGGACCTGAGACCTCCAACACCAGATACCCCCAGACAGAACACTGATAACAAAGAGGAAGCAAGCTAGGTCAATTACACGATGTCATATACTCTAGTTGTAATGCACATGTCATAACATGGTAGATAGAATCAAGGCCTATTTTTGCAGCTGATGCGCTCTGCTTTGTGAATGATATCTAGATGTAATTAGAAACCAGTGTAACCCATTTCAAATAGATGTTGCAATAAATTAAAGGTCAGGTAATAGCAAATGACTTGTAAGGAGATAAACAGTATTTGTAACTGTGTGGCCTAATATAACAGCCCTTTCCATTCCTGTGTACTGGAAGTGTTCTTATACACTATCGTTCAAAAGTTTGGGGTCACCTAGAAATGTCCTTGTTTTTGAAAGAAAAGCATATTTTTTGGTCCATTAAAATAACATAAAATTGATCAGAAAATCAGTGTAGACATTGTTAATGTTGTAAATGACTACTGTAGCTGGAAACAGCTGATTTCTAAAGGAATATCTACATAGGTGTATAGAAGCACAATATCAGCAACCATCACTCCTGTGTTCCAATGGCACATTGTGTTAGCTAATCCAAGTTTATAATTTTAAAAGGCTAACTAATCATTAGAAAAACCTTTTGCAATTATGTTAGCACAGCTGAAAAACTGTTGTGCTGAATAAAGAATCAATAAAACTGGCCTTCTTTAGACTAGTTGAGTGTCTGGAGCATCAGCATTTGTGGGTACGATTACAGGCTCAAAATAGCCAGAAACAAATAACTTTCTTCTGAAACTCGTCAGTCTATTCTTGTTCTGAGAAATGAAGGCGAGACATGCGAGAAATTGCCAAGAAACTGAAAGTCACGTACAACACTAGGTACTACTCCCTTCACAGAACAGTGCAAACCGGCCCTAACCAGAATATAAAGAGTGGGAGGCCCCGGTGCACAACTGAGCAAAAGGACAAGTACATTAGAGTGTCTAGTTTGAGAAACAGATGCCTCACAAGTCCTCAATTAGCAGCTTTATGAAATAGTACCCACAAAACACCAGTCTCAACGTCAACTGTGAAGAGGCAACACCGGGATGCTGGCCCCAGACTGGAGGTGTGTTTTGGGTCATACTCCTGTTGGAAAAAAAATGTGTCCCAAAAACCGCAATCCAGATGGGATGGTGTATTGCTGCAGAATGTTAAGGTAAAGTATGGTTTGAATTCTAAATAAATCACAGACAGTGTCACTAGCAAAGCACCCCACACCATCACACCTCCTCCTCCATGCTTCACGGTGGGAACCACACATGCAAAGATCATCCGTTCACCTACTCTGTGTCTCACAAGGGCATGGCAGTTGGAACCAAAAATCTCACATTTGGACTCATCAGACCAAAGGACAGATTTCCACAGGTCTAATGCCATTGCTCATGTTTCTTGGCCCAAACAAGTATACTGTATGTTTTCTTGTTGGTGTACTTTAGTAGTGGTTTCTTTCCAGCAATTCGACCATGAAGGCCTGAGTCACGCAGTCTCTTCTGAAAAGTTGATGTTGAGATGTGTCTGTTACTTGAAATCTGTGAAGGATTTATTTGACCTGCAATCTGAGGTGCAGTTAACTCTACTGAACTTATCCTCTGCAGCAGAGGTAATTCTAGGTCTTCCTTTCCTATGGCGGTACTCATGAGAGCCAGTTTCATCATAGCTCGTGATGGTTTTTGCGACTGCAATTGCAATTTTACGGATTGACTGACCTTCATGTCTTAAAGTAATGATGGACTGTCATTTCGCTTTGTTTATTTGCACTGTTCTTGCCATAATATGGACTTGGTCTTTTACCAAATAAGGCTATCTTCTGTATAACACCACTACCTTGTCACAACATAACTGATTGGCTCAAACGCATTAATTAAACAACTGACCTTTTAACAAGGCACACCAGTTAATTGAAATGGATTCCAGTTGACTACCTCATGAAGCTGGTTGAGAGAATACCGACAGTGTGCAAAGCTGTCATTAAGGCAAAGGGTGGTTACTTTGCAGAACATCAAATATCAAATATACTCTGATTTGTTTAGTACTTTTTTGGTTACTACATTTTTCCATATGTGTTATTTAATAGTTTTGATGATTTCACTATTATTCTACAATGTAGGAAATAGTAAAAATAAAGAAAAATCCTGGACTGTGTAACGACTTCCGCCGAAGTTGGTCCCTCTCCTTGTTCGGGTGGCGTTCCTCTTTTAATTTTCCTTTGGTTTTGTCTTGTCTTGATCACACCTGGTTCCAATCCCATTCATTACATTTTGTGTATTTAACCCTCTGTCCCCCCTCATTGTCCTTGTCGGTGATTGTTTGTTTGTAAGCTTTGTGCTAGATATGTTCTGGTGTGCGACGGGTTTTGTACCCACTTGTATTATTTTGTATATTTCGTTTTTCGGAGTTTATGAGCACTTATTATTAACTTCTTATAGCTGCAGGGGCAGTATTGAGTAGCTTGGAGGAAAGGTGCACAGAGATGCCCATATTAAATGGCCTGCTCCTCAGTCCCAGTTGATAATATATGCATATTATTATTCATATTGGATAGAAAACACTCTGAAGTTTCTAAAATGGTTTGAATTATGTCTGTGAGTATAACAGACCTCATATGGCAGGCAGAAATCTGAGAAGTTCCACTTTCTGTTTGAATTGTTTCTGAGGTGGCAGATTTTCAACCAAGCTCTCAATGAAATTACAGCGAGATATGGATGAGATTCCTACCGCTTCCACTAGATGTCAACAGTCAATAGAACTTTGTCTGACGACTCTAATGTGAAGGGGGGCCGAAGGAGACAGGAATGAGTAATCACTACCACGAGCTGATCACGCATTCACCATGCGCCTTAACATGAGGAGGACGTCTGTTCCACCGCTCTTCTGAAGTCAATCTAATTCTCCGGTTGGAACGTTATTCAAGATGTATGTTAACAACATTCTAATGATTGTCTCAGTACATCGTTTGACGTGTTTCTGCTGACTGTTACGGAACTTTTGGACATTTCGTCACGTTATAGTGGAGGCGCTTTGTGACTTTGGAATTGTAGCTAATTGTAGCTAACCAAAGTAGCTAATTGGACATAAATAACGGACATTATCGAACTAATCAAGCATTTATTGTGGACCTGGTATTCCTAGGACTGCATTCTGATGAAGTTCATCAAAGGTAAGGAAACATTTATCATGTATTTTCTGGTTTCTGTTGACCCCAACATGGCGGCTGATTTGGCTATTGTGCTGAGCTCCGTCTCAGATTATTGCATGATTTGCTTTTTCCGTAAATACATTTTGAAATCTGACACAGCAGTTGCATTAAGGAGAGGTATATCTATAATTCCATGTGTATAACTTCTACTTCATCACAATCCCGGATCCGGGAGCACCCCCATCAGTAAAAAAGCTGACTAGCATAGCCTAGCATAGCGTCACAAGTAAATACTAGCATCTAAATATCATTAAATCACAAGTCCAAGATACCAGATGAAAGATACACATCTTGTGAATTCAGCCATCATTTCTGATTTTGAAAATGTTTTACAGGGAAGACACAATATGTAAATCTATTAGCTAACCACGATAGCAAAAGACACAACTTTTTTTTCCCACCATTTTTTTCCTGCATAGGTAGCTATCACAATTTCGACCAAATAAAGACATAAATAGCCACTAACCAAGAAACAACTTAATCAGATGACAGTCTGATAACATATTTATTGTATAGTATATGTTTTGTTAGAAAAATGTGCATATTTCAGGTATAAATCATAGTTTACCATTGCAGCCACCATCACAACTCTCACCAAAGCAACTAGAATAACTACAGAGACCATCGTGTATTACCTAAATACTCATCATAAAACATTTATGAAAAATACACAGCCTACAGCAAATGAAAGACAAAGATCTTGTGAATCCAGCCAATATTTCAGATTTTCTAAGTGTTTTACAGCGAAAACACAATATAACATTATATTAGCTTACTACAATAGCCAACCACACAACAGCATTGATTCAGGCCAACAATAGCGATAACGAATAAACCAACAAAAGATATACATTTTTTCAGTAACCTCAAACTTCTTCAGATGACGGTCCTAAAACATCATATTACACAATACATATAGAGTTTGTTCGAAAATGTGCATATTTTATCGGCACAAATCGTGGTTATACAATGAGAAAAGTAGCCAAGCTGCCAACAATATGTCGGGAGAAATCTTGGGAGAGGCACCTAGTCTAATCAGTAACTAATCCTAAACATGACTAAAAAATACAGGTTGGACAGCAAATAAAAGATACATTAGTTCTTAACCTGTTTGGCGTGCAAGCCCGACGTCGGTACATTTATGACAACAGCCAGCTCAAAGTGCAGGGCGCGAAATTCAAAATATATATATTTTTTAATTATTTAACTTTCACACATTAACAAGTCCAATACAGCATATGAAAGGTACACATCTTGTGAATCCAGCCAACATGTCCGATTTTTTAAATGTTTTACAGGGAAGACAAAATATGTAAATCTATTAGCTAACCACGTTAGCAAAAGACACCTCTTTTTTTACTATAACAGTTTATTACTCCATCAGTAGCTATCACAAATTCGACCAAATAAAGATAACAATAGCCACTAACCAAGAAACAACTTCATCAGATGACAGTCTGATAACATATTTATTGCATAGCATATGTTTTGTTCAAAAAATTTGCATATTTCAGGTATAAATCATAGTTTACATTGCAGCTACAATCAGAAATTGCACCGAAAGCAGCCATAATATTTACAGACACCAACGTCAAATACCTAATTACTCATCATAAAACATTTCTGAAAAATACATAGTGTACAGCAATTGAAACACAGGCATCTTGTGATTCCAGACAATATTTCCGATTTATTAAATGTTTTACAGCGAAAACAAAATGTAGCGTTATATTAGTGTAGCCACAATAGCCAGAAACACTTGGGCGCCGACGACCAGTTCACATGTGCGACAGATATTAGGAATAGCATCATAAAATGTTTCTTACTTTTGGTGATCTTCCGTCAGAATGTTGGACAAGGTGTCCTTTGTCCAGAACAGTAGTTGTTTGGATCTGGAATGGCAAATTTCCCTCTTGATTTAGCATGGGCACTTGCCAAGTGGCACGGATCTCTCCAACGTCAACAAAGTCAGAGAACGGAACATGGCAAAACTCCCGAAAAAATTTCAATAATCTGATTAAACTATATTGAAAAAACATACTTTACGATGATATGGTCACATGTATCAAATAAAATCCGAACCGGAGATAGTAGTCGTCCATAACGGCAGCTAAACAGAAGGCAATCCCACTGTCCAACTGGCGCTGCCAAGAGTACCGGAAAGAAGGACACGTCATACAAAGAGCTTGTATTCCAATTCAGAACAAGATGAACACAAAATGTCTTCTCTCACAGCCTCTTGACAACCAGGGGAAGCTCTATGAAGTGTACGCAGACTCTTACGTTTTATGCCCATGTATAGGCAGGAAGTTGAACAGAGCATCGATTTCAGACATTCCACTTCCTGGTCAGGAGATGTGCTGCAGAATGAGTTCTGTTTCACTCAGAGAAATAATTCAAACGGTTTTAGAAACTAGAGAGTGTTTTCTATCCAATAGTAATAATAATATGCATATTGTACGAGCAAGAATTGAGTACGAGGCCGTTTGAAATGGGCATCTTTTATCTGGCTACTCAATACTGCCCCTTGCAGCCATAAGAAGTTAATGCAATCGCTGTGTTAGATTTTTAAAATGAACGTTACTACGACATACGGCGTGCGTTAAAGCGAGACCGCACCGAGATTAATGGCGGAATATGAGTTTAACATTTTTCAACAGAACAACGAATTAACATCATAAATAGTTCTTACTTTTTGATGAGCTTCCATCAGAATCTTGGGCAAGTTGTCCTTTTTCCAAAAGAATCGTTGCTCGGTTGTAGATTGTCGTCTTCAACGTTCGAATTAGCAGTAAACATTAGCCATGTGGCAAAGACGTGCCCAACTCACTAAAACGCAGCACTAATAAATATCCGAAAATCGCAATATACTGATATAAACTGATATAACTCGGCTTAATATAACAACATTATGATGTCTTTAACACCTATATCGAATAAAAACAGAGCCGGATATATCTAAGGGCTATAACGGGAGCTTTCTAGAACGACGGCCAGAGGTCCTTTTTGCGTCATGGCGAAGAGAACAAAGGACGGACCCCACGTTGCCAGCCGATTTATAAGCTCTCAGATCTGCCTAGCAACACCATTTTAATTCTCACTATTCACTGACATCCAGGGGAAGGCGTATGCAGTGCATCTCAACCAATAGAAGACAGGCAGATTTATAAACGGATCTCAGAACAGCCGGCAGATTTCAGCATTCTCACATCCTCATGGGAAAATTGCTCTAACTCCAGTTCTGTTTTACTCACAGATATAATTCAAACGGTTTTAGAAACTAGAGTGTTTTCTATCCAATAGTAATAATAATATGCATATTGTACGGGCAAGAATTGAGTACGAGACAGTTTAATTTGGGGACGAAATTATTACAAAGTGCCAACAGCACCCCCTATTGAGAAAAGGATAACTTGTATTATCATCTACATTTATGATGAGTATTTCTGTTGAAACGATGTGGCTATGCAAAATCACTTGATGTTTTTGGAACTAGTGAATGTAACGCGCCAATGTAAACTCAGATATTTTGTTATAAAAATTTACTTTATCAAACAAAACATGCATTTATTGTGTAACATGAAGTCCTATGAGTGTCATCTGATGAAGATAATCAAAGGTTAGTGATTCATTTTATCTCTATTTCTGCTTTTTCTGACTGCTATCTTTCGCTGGAAAAAATGGCTGTGCTTATTGGGGTTTGATGGTGACCTAACATAACCGTTTGTAGTGCTTTCGCTGAAAAGCATATTTGAAATCGGACACTTTGGTAGGATTAACAACAAGAATACCTTTAAAATGATATAAGACACATGTATGTTTGAGGAATTTTATTTATGAGATTTCTGTTGTTTGAATTTGGCACCCTGCACTCTCTCTGGCTGCTGTCATATCGATCCCGGTAGCGGGATGCAGCCATAAGAAGTTTTAAACTGCTCCGTTTTTATACCAAGTTCGATCTCCTGCGCCTGACTTCCCTGCCACCAGCACACACCCTTACAGAATCACCGACCCAGTATGGAGTCAGCAGGAGCAGATACCCAGGTTATAGGGGTGGAGGAGCACGTCCGGGAGGACGCAGCAATGCTTCACCATCTTGGCATTACCGTTGTCCAGGCTATGGACCGCTGGGAGAGACAGGGAGTTCTTCCAGCGCCTCCACCAGCACAACCGGGGTCTTCTCTGAGCGCCCCTTTTCCACCTGGTTCCAATTGGGATTCGTCTTTCCCTGCCAGGGGTTCCTACTTCAACTGGAGCTATACCTGGCCACCGTCCACCCGGCTCCATCGGGCCGTGAGAGAGTGTCCGCCCTTGTCTCGTGCCTCACCGGGAAAGCCCTGGAGTGGGCCAACACCGTGTGGAGAGAGGGATATGCGGCGTTGGACCAGTTTGAGGAGTTCTTCCATCTGAGGTAGGAGACAAGGAACGCCCAGGAGTTCGCTCTGGATTTTAGATCCCTGGCTGCCAGCGCAGGTGGGCGGGAGCAACCGGGCCCTGAACGACCATTACCGCTGCAGTCTGCGTGAGGACATCCGTCGGGAGATGGCCTGCAGACACACCACCCTCAAGTTCGACCAGCTGGTGGATTGTACATCCTACTAGACAACCTGCTGGCTACCCTCGGACGTTCTGATCGGGGTCCGGTGGTTCCATCCTCCCGCACCCCCTCTCCGATACCCATGGAGCTGGAAGGGCTGGTGCGCAGGGAGACCGGAGGGGGTTCCCACTCTAGAACCATCTGTGGCTGCAGAGATCACACTGCCGGTCGGTGCCGGGTTGGTTCCTCTGGGGATCGAGGCAGCAGGCAAGGCGCTCTGGCGTCACCCAGGTGAGCCGGCACCATTCTCACCCAGAGCCCTTTATTGCACAGATATTGTGTTTTTCTCTTTCCCAGAGTTTTCCCCGCATTCCCAGCATAAGGCGCTCGTCGATTCAGGCGCGGTGGGAATTTTATTGACAGAGCTTAATCCCATAGTTTAGGCATCCCCATCATTCCTGTGGATGTGCCTTTCCCCGTTCACGCCTTAGATAGTCGACCATTAGGGTCAGGTCACCGCTTCTTTGGTCATGGTGACGCAGGGAGTACATACGAGGAGAATTAGTCTCTTCCTTATTGACTCTCCTCCGTTTCCCGTGGTGCTGGGCCTACCCTTGTTTGCTTGTCATAACCCCAATGTTTCTTGGCCACAGAGGGCTCTCACGGGGTGGTCGCGAGAGTGCTCAGGTAGGTGTTTAGGGGTTTCTGTTGGTGCTACTAAGGTGGAGAGTCCAGACCAGGTCTCCACCGTGCGCATTCCTCCTGAATATGCCAATTTGGCTCTCGCCTTCTCCAAAAAGAAGGCGACTCAATTATCACCTCATCGCCTTGGCGATTGTGCAATAGATCTCCTGGTAGACGCTGCACTTCCCAGGAGTCACGTGTATCCCCTCTCACAGGCGGAGACGGAGGCTATGGAAACATATATCTCCGAATCCCTGCGTCAGGGGTACATTCGGTCCTCCACTTCACCCACATCCTCTAGTTTCATTTTTGTGAAATTGAAGGAGGGAGGTCTGCGCCCGTGTATTGACTATCGGGGTCTGAATCAGATCACTGTGAGGTATACTTACCCGCTACCCTCATAGCCACAGCGATAGAGTCAATGCACGGGGGGGGCGCGCTTCTTCACCAAATTAGATCTCAGGAGCGCTTACAACCTGGTGTGTATCCGAGAGGGAGACGAGAGGAAGACGGCTTTCAGTAGCACCTCGTCATACCGTACCTCGTCATGTCGTACGGGTTTCTGAATGCGCCATCAGTCTTCCAAGCCTTTGTAGACAAGGTTTGCAGGGACATGCATGGGCAGGGTGTAGTGGTGTATATTGATGACATTTTGATATACTCCTCTACACGCGCTGAGCATGTGTCCCTGGTGCGCAGAGTGCTTGGTCGCCTGTTGGACCATGACCTGTATGTCAAGGCTGAGAAATGCCTGTTCGTCCAACTGTCTTTCTCCTTCCTAGGGTATCGTATTTCCACCTCAGGGGTGGCGATGGAGAGTGACCGCATTGCAGCCGTGCGTAATTGGTCGACTCCCACCACGGTAAAGGAGGTGCAGCGGTTCTTAGGGATTGCCAACTGCTACCTGAGGTTTATCCAGAGTTTTGGTCAGGCAGTGGCTCCCATTACCTCACTGTTGAAAGGGGGCCCGGTGCGCTTGCAGTGGACAGCTGAGGCGGACAGGGCTTTTAGTCACCAAAGGGCTGTTTGCCCTGGCTCCCGTGCTGGCCCATCCGGATCCCTCTTTGGCGTTCATAGTGGAGGTGGACGCGTCCGAGGCTGAGATAGGAGCTGTGCTCTCTCAGCGCTTAGGTACGCCACTGAAGCTTCGCCCCTGTGACTTCTCCTCGAAGAAGCTCAGCTCGGCGGAGCAAAACTATGACGTGGGGGACTGGGAATTGTTGGCTGTCGTCAAGGCCTTGAAGCTGTGGAGACCTTCACCCGTTTTGTGTTTACCCTTTCTTACAGACCAGGCTCACAGAAAGCGAAGGCAGACGCATTGTCCCGGCTGTATGACAGAGGAGCGGCCCTTGGATCCCACTCCCATACTCGCCGCCTCCTGCCTGGTGGCGCCGGTAGTGTGGGAGCTGGACACGGACATTGAGCAGGCGTTACGTGCAGAGCCCGCTCCGTTCAGTGTCCCGTCTGCTGTCCGTGACCTGTTGATCTATTGGGCCCACACGTCACCCTCCTCTGGTCATCCTGGGTTCGGTCGGACAGTGCGCTGTTTGAGCGGGAGGTACTGGTGGCCTACCTTGGCTTAGGACTTGAGGGTTTATGTTTCCTCCTGCTCGGTGTGCGCCCAGTGTAAGGCTCCTAGGCACCTGCCAGAGGTAAGCTACATCCCTTACCCGTTCCACAGCGGCCTTGGTCGCACCTGTATGTGGATTTTCTTACTGATCTTCCACTCTCACAGGTTAACACCGCAATCTTGATCATTGTGGATCGTTTCTCTAAGTCTTGTCGTCTCCTCTCTCTGCCCGGTCACCCTACAGCCCTACAGACTGAGGAGGCCTTGTTTACACACGTCTTCCGGCACTACGGGGTGCCTGAGGATATAGTGTCTGATCGGGGTCCCCAGTTCACATCTAGGCTCTGGAAGAAGTTCATGGAACGTCTGGGGGTCTCGATCAGCCTTACTTCAGGGTTTCACCCCGAGTAATGGACATGTGGAGAGAGTGAACCAGGATGTGGGCAGGTTTCTGCGGTCCTATTGCCAGAACCGGCCAGGGGAGTGGGCGGAGTTCGTGCCCAGGGCCGAGATGGCACAGAACTCGCTCCGCCAAAGTAGATCTGATCATCTACTTTCAGCACTAACAATTTCTCTCTTTAGGAACATTATATTTAGGAATCATTGATGCGTTTCTTTCGGGGGGGTTTTGTCTTATATAACACATATAACTTATTATTATAATATAAACTGGGTGGTTTGAGCCCGGAATTCTGATTGGCTGAAAGCTGCGGTATATTAGACCGTATACCACGGTTATGACAAACATTTATTTTTACTGCTCTAATTTAGTTGATAACCAGTTTATAATAGCAATAAGGCACCTCAGGGGTTTGTGGTATATGGCCAATATACCACGGCTAAGGGCTGTATCCAGGCACTCCACGATGCGTTGTGCGTACGAACAGCCCTTGGCCTTTGGTATATTGGCCATATACACACCCCCTCGTGCCGTATTGCTTAAACGTATTATATTGTAGGATTGGAGGATAGAAGTGTTACTCTTGTTTGTTTAACCTGTTTGGGCTGCAGGGGCAGTATTGAGTAGCCGGATAAAAGGTGCCCATTTCAAACGGCCTCGTACTCAATTCTTGCTCGTACAATATGCTTATTATTATTGGATAGAAAACACTATCTAGTTTCTAAAACTGTTTGAATTATTACTCTGAGTGAAACAGAACTCATTCTGCAGCACACTTCATGACCAGGAAGTGGAATGTCTGAAATCGATGCTCTGTTCTTCTTCCTGCCTATAAATGGGCACGAGACCTATTAGTATACATGCTCGTCATACACCTTCCCCAGGGTGTCAAGAGGCTGTGAGAGAAGTAATGAGGTGATTATCTTGGTCTGAGATGGAACACATCATCTTGGAATGACGTGTCCCCCATTTTCGGTACTCTGAAAAGTGCGAGGTGGACAGTGGGATTGCCTTTTGTTTAGCTGCCGTTATAGGCGACTATTATCTCCGGCTTTGATTTTATTTGATACATGTCACCATATCATCGTAAAGTATGTTTTTTCAATATAGTTTCATCAGATTATTGAATTTTTTGGGGGAGTTTTGCCGTGTCCCGTTCTCTTCCGTTTGTTGACATGGAGAGTGTCGTGCCACCCGGCTAGCGTGCTTGCTAAATGAAGAGGGAAAGTGTCCGTTCTGAATCCAAACAACGACTGTTCTGGACAAAGGACACCTTGTCCAACATTCTGATGAAAGATCAGCAAAAGTAAGACCCAATTTATGATGTTATTTCATATATCTGTCGTAGTCGCTGGCGCCCAAGAGTTTCTGACTATTGTGCTAAGCTAATATAACGCAAAAAAAAAATCGCTGTAAAACACTTAATAAATCGGAAATATTGTCTGGAATCACAAGATGCCTGTCTTTCATTTGCTGAACACTATGTATTTTTCAGAAATGTTTTATGATGAGTAATTCATTTTTTGACGTTGGTGTCTGTAATTATTATGGCTGCTTTCTGTGCAATTTCTGATTGTAGCTGCAATGTAAACTATGATTTATACCTGAAATATGCATATTTTTCTAACAAAACATATGCTATACAATAAATATGTTATCAGACTGTCATCTGATGAAGTTGTTTCTTGGTTAGGGGCTATTTATATCTTTTTTTGGTCGAATTTGTGATAGCTACTGATGGAGTAAAAAACTGGTGGAGTAAAAAAAGTGGTGTCTTTTGCTAACGTGGTTAGCTAATAGATTTACATATTGTGTCTTCCCTGTAAAACATTTTAAAAATTGGACATGTTGGCTGGATTCACAAGATGTGTACCTTTCATATGCTGTATTGGACTTGTGAATAAATCGGAAATATTGTCTGGAATCACAAGATGCCTGTCTTTCATTTGCTGAACACTATGTATTTTTCAGAAATGTTTTATGATGAGTAATTCATTTTTTGACGTTGGTGCCTGTAATTATTATGTCTGCTTTCGGTGCCATTTCTGATTGTAGCTGCAATGTAAACTATGATTTATACCTGAAATATGCACATTTTTCGAACAAAACATTTGCTATACAATAAATGTGTTATCAGACTGTCATCTGATGAAGTTGTTTCTTGGTTAGTGGCAATTTATATATTTATTTGGTCGAATGTGTGATAGCTACTGATGGAGTAATAAACTGTTATAGTAAAAAAAGTGGTGTCTTTTGCTAACGCGGTTAGCTAATAGATTTACATATTTTGTCTTCCCTGTAAAACATTTAAAAAATCGGACATGTTGGCTGGATTCACAAGATCTGTACCTTTCATATGCTGTATTGGACTTGTTAATGTGTGAAAGTTAAATATTAAAAAAATATATATTTTGAATTTCGCGCCCTGCACTTTGAGCTGGCTGTTGTCATAAATGTACCGACGTCGGGCTTGCACGGCAAACAGGTTAATGCAATCGCCGTGTTAGAATTCTAAAAATAATTTCATTACGACATCCAGCTTTGTTATAGCGAGAGCGTGCCCAAAATCTGGGCTCAAACTACTATTTCACATGTTCGACAGATATATGAAATAGCATCATAAAATGGGTCCTACGTTTGATGATCTTCCATCAGAATGTTGTACAAGGGGTCCTTTGTCCAGAACAATCGTTGTTTGGTTTTAGAATGTCCTCTTCTCCAGTCAATTAGCACGGAAAGCTAGCAAAGTGGCGCGAATCTCTCCTTCCTGAACAAAGGCACACAACGCAACACGCCTAACGTCCCGAATAAATTTCAATAATCTAATAAAACTATATTGAAAAAACATACTTTACGATGATATTGTCACATTTATCAAATAAAATCAAAGCCGGAGATATTAGTCGTCTATAACGATAGCTTTTCAGAAGGCAATACCATCTAGTGGAAGGCGTATGAAGTGCATGTATACTAATACATATCAAGCACATTTATAAGCAGGCCCTAGAACAGAGCATCGATTTCAGATTTTCCACTTCCTATCAGGAAGTTTGCTGCAAAATTAGTTCTGTTTTACTCACAGATATAATTCAAACGGTTTTAGAAACTAGAGAGTGTTTTCTATCCAATAGTAATAATAATATGCATATTGTACGAGCAAGAATTGAGTACGAGGCCGTTTGAAATGGGCACCTTTTATCCAGGCTACTGAATACTGCCCCTGCAGCCCAAACAGGTTAATGCAACCGCTGTGTTAGATTTTTAAAAATAACTTTACCATAACATACAGCTTGCGTTATTGTGAGACAGCACTCACCAACACGGCGGAGAATAGGAGTCAATATTTTACACAGAAATACGAAATAACATCATCAATTTTTTCTTACTTTTGCTGAGCTTCCATCAGAATGTTGTACAAGGAGTCCTTGGTCCAGAATAAATCGATGTTTGGTTTTAGAATGTCCATTTCTTCTGTCGAATTCTAACCTTAACGGCTCTCTCTCTGTCTCCCGAAAGCAAAAGACTTGAAATTTAGGTCCAGGCTTCATCCGGGGCCTTCTATTTGTCACTGTCGCTGCGCTCAGACCGAGCGAGCTACGGTCAAGCGGGGCATCTCGTTGAACTCGGCACAGCCTAGAGATAATGGTAATGCCATTGCAGGATCTGTGTGCCTTTAAGCACCGTACTTTTTGACTCCATCCTTGCTGTGTGTGTGTGTGTGTGTGTGTGTGTGTGTGTGTGTGTGTGTGTGTGTGTGTGTGTGTGTGTGTGTGTGTGTGTGTGTGTGTGTGTGTGTGTGTGTGTGTGTGTGTGTGTGTGTGTGTGTGTGTGTGTGAGAGAGCTTTTCTTTGACATCTGTTTAGAGAAAAGACTGTTTTACAGTTCATGAGGGTTGCCTTATCACACCAATTAAGTTTAGAAAAGTTCTGACCTTTTTAACCCTTCGAAATAGCATCTATGACACCATTTTAAGGCACTTCCGGTTGTCACAGGAAGCTATAAGTAAACGCATATCTTGATTGGGGTATGCTGTTACAGAGTTTTAACCTCTACCGAGCACCTACCCCGGGTCCGGGAGCACCCCCCACCCCCCCCACACTGATTAGCATCGCTAGCATAGCGTCACAATTAAATAGTAGCATCTAAATATCATTACCGTAATTTCCGGACTATAAGCCGCTACTTTTTTCCCACGCTATGAACCTTGCGCTTTATACAATGACGCGGCTAATTTATGGATTTTTCCCGCTTTCACAAATTCATGCCGCCAAAAAACTGAGCACCGTCACATAATGTGAAGTAAATCGAGCGCGCTCAAACTTTCCATCATTCTGATTACGGTAGTCATTTTGTCACCCTCATCATGGCAAAGACACGGAGAAATGCATATGATGCAGCTTTCAATTTGAAGGCGATCGATCTGGCTGTTTGAAAAGGAAATAGAGCTTCTGCACGGGAGCTTGGCCTTAATGAGTCGATGATAAGACGTTGGAAACAGCAGCGTGAGAAACTGACTTAGTGCAAAAAGACAACAAAAGCTTTCAGAGGAAAGAAAAGCAGATGGCCCGAACTAGAAAATGGATTGGATGACAAGTGGGGAGAAATCCTTCACTAAAACGGGCCGCATGCGAAGAGCGACTTATGGTCAAGTCTGCCAGTGGGTCCTGACAGCGTGGAGCTGCTGCGTATTGAAAAGGGCAGCATAAGCTCAGCGGGGAATTTGCCTCCGGATGAAAGTGAGGAGAGCACAATGAAAACGATCCAACATCGGATGAAGCAATTCTGAGGCTATTCAACTCCGACACCAAAAGAGATGACTTCAGTGGTTTCAGTGCACAGGAGGAAGATAGTGACCAAGGACTTTCTTGGTAGGCTACTGTTTACTGCTATTTAAAAAAAAAAAAATGTTACAAGCCTGTTTCGTTAAAGCCTATTTATTTTTGTTACAAGACGTGTTTCGTTAAAGCCTATTTATTTTTGTTACAAGCCGTGTTTCGTTTAAAGGCTGTGTAAAGTTAATTTGTTTCAATGTACCGGTAGGCACCTGCGGCTTATAGACACGTGCGGCTTATTTATGTACAAAATACTTAAAAAAAAAAAAATTCAGTGGGTGCGGCTTATATTCAGGTGCGCTTAAGTCTGTATGTTAAAAACTGACTAATCTACACAGGGTTGAATGCAGTGATTTTCACAATTTCAGGTTATGTATATCACAACATAGGGTGAATTTTAGGGTGAATTTAATCACTTCCGGTTGCTCCAGGAAGCTTAGAATCGACACCCGTAGACCTCATGGTGGCCTGATGGATTGTCATCAAAGACAGGCTCATAAGACATTCATAACCCACATAGGCTTCAGGTTGAATTTAGGGGAGCAGGCAATGTATTCCTATGGGGAGAGAAGTCAATGCAAACAGTTTGATGTAAACACCTTCTTTTAACTGTTAAGGGTTAATACCACAAAGGTAAGGTTAGGCCTGCACAGATCAGGAGGATCTTAGGAACGTTCCTGAGGTCAAATTGTGCTTCTAACCTTAACGGTTCCTTTTCTGTCTCCCAAAATAAATTGAAATTTAGAGCCCAAAAGCAATTAAAATTTAGGTCCAGGCTTCCGGTTGGTACAGGAAGCTATAGGTAAACACATATCCTGATTGGGGTATTCTTTCACAGAATCCTGAGTTTTAAGTCTATACGTTAAGAACTGACTGATTTATACAGGGTTGAATGCACTATATATCACAAACTGCTGGTTGGGTATGGAAAAACACTTTTAGGGTGATTTGAATCACTTCCGGTTGTTCCAGGAAGCTTAGAATCAACACAGGTAGACCTCATGGTGGCCTGATGGATTGTCATTGAAGACAGGTTCATAAGACATTCATAACCCACATAGTCTTCAGGTTGAATTTAGGGGAGCAGGCAATGTATTCCTATGGGGAGAGAAGTCAATGCAAACTGTTTCAAAACAGCCCCTATGACACCATTTTAGGGTACTTCCGGTTGACACAGCAAGCTGAAAGTGAACTCATAGCCTCCTTAGGGTAGGCTCTTATAGAATATTGAGTTTTATCACAGAAAATCACAGAATTCTCGCAGAGCTTCGAAACCTACTTAAAAAATGTTCGTCTGAACACGCTGCAACTGGATCAAAAACCTCCTTTTTGTGAACATCACGAATTGTACAATGTACGATTTCTCTTAATTTACGATAGATAAATGGCTGGTTAATTTTTTCCTGACACCGTAGGTTTATCTAGTTTGACGTGAAGCGGTCAAATTAGCACTCTATTTTCGTTTTTGACCTTTTATCTCAGAAACATGGCCATAACTCAAAAAGCGTTGCGGCCTCGACGCCATCTTGTTCGGGGCCAACTGCCCATTATGCCAAACCTATGCTCACCAAGTTTCGTCTTCGAAATCTTTTCCGTTTAGGAGTAAAAGCCACGTCGTGATTGGTGATGTTTTCTACATTTGCAATATGATTAATTCGCCCTCTGGTGGGAATTACCGGGACAGCGGAAAAATGAAAAAAATGTGAAGATTTTATCAAACAGAAACTGAATGTCCGAGAGACTTCGTTCGATGACTTCCCGAAAGATCTGGCCCCCTTGCACGGTCCGGTGCCATCCGCGAATTTTACAAATGTTCGCGGACGTCTAGTAAGGGACCGTACATTTGCAATATGGTGTTTCTCACTAACCATATGGCAAATGTCAAAATGTTCCCTTCATGTATGGAAGGTGTTTTATCACAAATCTATGGAAGGTGTTTTATCATATTTTTATGGAAGGTGTTTTATCACATGACCATTAATGACTAATAATCAGCCTTTTATGTACTACTTGTTTCATTCCAATTTATACTTGTTTTACCAAGATGTGTGCAGATAAGTCAAACTCTAATTAATAATGCATCATAAAATCTCATTGGAGTGTCGGATTTTATTTCAGAATAAAGAGCACATTTCTACATTTTATTCAATATCATATAATGTTATGCAACTTCTTCCTAACCTATGAAAAATATGTAACATATTAAACATGGTCAAAATTGCACATTAACTCAGTGGTGAATGTATTATAAACTAGTATGACTTTTTATTAATAAAATACATTGATTCAACATACTGATCAGGAATCATCACATGGAAATCTATTATCCTTTGAGCATCATGTGTTTCCTGCTGTTTTTCTCTGGTCTGAGCATTACAATGTAGCACTTAGGGGCAAATATACAGACCAGGAGGCCAAAGGCCGAGGCTAGAATGGCAAAGACATGGACGGCCACTGTGTACTTTCCTGCTGTGCTCACATACACAGGGATAAAGGTTATCCATACAGCAAAGAAGATCAGCATGCTGAAGGTGATGAACTTGGCCTCGTTGAAGTTGTCCGGCAGTTTCCGGGCCAGAAAGGCCAGGATGAAGCACATGCAGGCCAAGAGGCCGATGTATCCCAGAACGCACCAGAAGGCGACTTCTGACCCCATGGCACAGTCGATGATGATGACAGAGCTGATGTGGCCGGTGTTGAGGTTGGTGTAGGGAGGTCTGGTCAGCAGCCAGATGAGACAGATCAGTCCCTGTCGGCCAGAGGGAACCATATTGGTGTTACTATTGATCAAGGGATTCAATTGTCTGATTCATTTTAATGTCTTTCACTTAGGCTGCATTTAGTCAGGCAGCCCAAATCTAGGCTTTTGCCCAGTTATTGGAAAAGATCAGATCTAATTGGTCACAAGGCTGGCTGACTCTGTTAACGCAGCTTTAGAGGTAGAAGTCAATGAAAAGAAAAGCAACAAGATCAGAATAGTACCTGGACGGCAGTGCACAACACAACACTGGCTCTCTGGTGGGCAGGGCCGAACCACTTCATGACATCACTTCCTGGCAGGGTGGCCCTGAAGGCCATGAGGACCACCATGGTCTTGGCAAGGAGGCAAGAGATGCAGAGGGCAAAGCTCACCCCGAACGCTGGGTACCGGATCCGGCACAGCCAATCAGATGGCTCCCCGATGAACAACAGGCCAATCAGGAAGCAGATGGAAAGGAAGAGGAGGAGAAGGAAGCTCAGCTCCATGTTGTTGCCGCGGACGATGGGAGTGTGTCGGTTGGCAACAAACACCGCCAAGACAGAGAGTGAGGCACAGGCCCCAAGAATGGATACCACACACAGGACGACACCCATGGACTCTTGATAGGACAGGAACTCTATGGTCTTTGGAACACAGTGGTCTCTGGCCTCGTTTGGCCACGTGACGTCAGAGCAGCGTATGCAGTTTAAAGAATCTGACAGAGAGGAAAGACAAAACAGGGATTGCAATAGCAACACTGTTTTTTTAGTTCTGACCAATGACTGGTGAGAAAGACTTGGAAATAAGGGAAAACACACCAGTTTGATTGCTGACCTCCCCCTCAGCACAGGGGATACAGTCGAAGCAGCAGACAGGCTCCCCCTTCTTCCTGGCCACACGGGTGCCTGGGGAACAGCTCTCACTGCACACTGATCGAGCTGCCTGGGGGGCAGAGGGGCACCACTCAGATATACTGATACATCTCGGGTGTAATAAGCGGTGTGCAGGGAAAGTGTTTCAGAACGCTTTTCAACCTAGCCAAATGTAGTTTATAAAATGCTAACTTGATATTCTTCAATGCCGTTAAGAAGACAACAAAGAACAGACTGAGAAGAAAACGTAGAACCAAGCACCTAGACTGTGATAAAGGGCGCACCTGCTTTCCCACAGG
The DNA here is from genome assembly GCF_029448725.1 of Salvelinus fontinalis. Classification (NCBI taxonomy): domain Eukaryota; kingdom Metazoa; phylum Chordata; class Actinopteri; order Salmoniformes; family Salmonidae; genus Salvelinus; species Salvelinus fontinalis. The sequence continues at coordinate 40,331,169 of NC_074688.1, forward strand.
CCACTGAATCACTGAGTCATTTATGACCAGGTCTCGGCCATCGGCCAATGAGGCGTCATAGAACCCCACTTTAACTAATCGCAGGGAGCCATCCTGCCCCCTCTGCCAGTTCATGAGGTCATAGGAAGCGATGGGATCACCATTGTGGTCAAAGCTGACCTCCTCCCCGAGTGTGGAAAACTTCACCTGCTTCATGTAATGTAGAAGCTGGGGAAAGAGGAGTGGAGAGGGTGGGATGAGAAACTATACACTCTACTCCACCTACTGGTGTGTTTGTGTGTGTGTCTGCATGTGTGCAAATGAGAAAAGGGCAATGATATCTATTCAGCAATAATGAGCAGAGTATCTTCAGCTGTAGACTCACCTGCCATGGTTTAACATGCTTTGGGTCCCCACAGGTGCCATTGATAAAAGGCCCCTGCCCAGCCACACAGTTGGTCATATCCTGCAGGGCATGGGCGATGAGATACACAGCCTTATACACGTTATAGGATACTCTGAGCTGGCTCACATCAGCATAGGGTGTGTACACATCCCCCAGAACCTCTCTTCCACTACAGGGCTCTCTGTCCAGGTAACTGACAGAGTGAGTGTGTGTGTTTAAGGAATCGTTCACTCTACAGTTGAATGTCTCTTCCCAGAACTCTGCCAGGAAAGCCGACTGACGTCCGTGGGATGGTCCTAGTCTGGTCAGGAAGTCTTTGAGCCCGGGAATAACATCAGCCTTCCGTATTCCAAATCCCAGCGTTCCTGTCAGGAGATCTCCAAACTCTCTCCACAGGGACTTAGAGGTGGCCCAGGCCTCGCTGGCGATCAGTTGCAGCCCTGTGACATTCCGATGGAGACACTCCCTGAGGATACTCCGAAGCTCCGACTCACCGGAGAAATTCAGGAGGACTCGGGAGGACGACCCCTGGGAAACAATTACAAGAATAACAAAATGTAAAATCATGTGCTTTGAAGACATCATACGTTTATTTATTTGCTAACCTGGATAGTGTCCACTAGCTGTCCCACAGCATGCTGGGTAAGGACCACTGGGTAGAAGTGGACGTAGGCAGCACACATCCCAAAGTGAACAGACTCCTGTAGAAACAACTGGATGGCAAAACGGGCATAGTCAGACTCCACCCCGATGACGCCCACCCAGGTCCAGTGGAAGTAGCGTACCAGGCGAGCCAGGGCTCTTATCTGAAAGGCATCACTGGGCATGGTGCGCATGAACTGCTTCTGGTCACTCAGGCAGCTGCAGGACGCAAAGTAGCTCACCTGAAAGAAGAGGGAACAGCAGGTTAAAAGTGCACTCCGTAAGATGTACTCAAGCATTACGTATAGCTTTTAATATTTACAATATATATGAACTCAATTTCATGATTTTCTTTTTTTAATAACATTTGAAGATATGAAATAACAAGTCTCCTGCCAAAGTAAAAATACATTACAGATGTGGGATCTTCATTTGTCCAGTATTGTCACAGCAAAATAATCATGCAGCTACAGAATATGAACATTAATTCCATTGTGTAGCTTGATTGGTGGTCAGGCTATTAGATGGCCCAAATTAGCCTACATGAAAGTGCAACACTGTTAATATAACGTATGTTAGTGTGGTTTTCCAGTGAATTTATGTAAATCACCAAACTCATCTGCATTTCTTGCAGTGCAGAAAAATTCTCAGCAACAAGAGTGATCAAATTAAGATCCCTTACCTATATATTATGATCTACAAGCCAGTCCAGAGCAGAGAGAACAGCAGGTTAAATGTGCACTCTGTAAGTTGTACTCAAGCATTGCATATAGCCCTTAATTTTCATGTAGCAGTCAAGGAAAGCAATTCCATAATAAAATGTATAGAATTTTGAAAGTTGCTTTTAAGTCATGAAATAGTATGGCTCCTGCCAAAGTAACATAATTTACATAACAGACATGTAACTGTAATAGCTTCAAGACATCTATATTTTAGGGTATTTCCATTTCAGGCTATTGTTATGAGCCATACTTTTACCAAGGATCTACCTCCATCAAAAGCAATTTATCAACTATAAGAAGATGATTACACAATGATAAAAGTGCAATATACGTAACCCTAGTCTCACCAGGGGTATTTGAAAGGAGCCCAGAGTTCTGAGCACAGCCATAGACACCCCAGAGGCGGCATCTCCTATGATAACAGGGGACACAGCCCTGCGTACAGCGGCACAGTCCGAACCTGGACCCTGACCTGCTCCCCTGGAGTCTGCCCTCCATTCTGGCTGCCCGTTGACCAGCAGCAGGGAGCCTCTCAGGGACACAGGGACATGGTCACAGCTGTCCCGGATATGGAACCCCAGTGTCAGGTGTGGGAGCAGGTCACTTCGTTGGTTGATCTCTCTCACTGCGAACATCATGGTCTCCATCCAACGCAGGGCCCTGGCACTGAAACTACAGGGAAGAGGATAGCAAGTGGCTTAGAAGCAATGCACGTGAGAGAGAAAGAGACAAACAGACAGACAGAAAACATTCTTAATTTCCCATCACTTACTACTCATATGTAGTCTGTTGCGGTTCCCATTGAAATGATGTCACAGAGGACACAGGACTATAGTGGAGCGGGAACAAGCCCCCAAGAACCACGTCTCCCTCCTGATAGAAGCTGCTCGTCTCTTCTTCCCCCAGGAAAGTGCACCCGTCCTGGGCTGCGGCAGAGCAAACCCGGCTGGCCCACAGGAGAAGCCCCAGCAGCAGGAGTCTGGCAGAGAGGTGCGCCATGGCAGGCAGAGAGTGGATGTATGATGTGAGATCAGTTAGGGCTTCCAGTCCTCGTCTAACCCCCAATTCTCACTTGTGTGGCTGTGGGTACGAGGTTTGGTCCCTATATAGGCCCAGGTTGTCATGACATCACTGCAGACAAGGTCCTACTTTTCCATTTTTTTATTGCAGTGCATTCTCTAATGAGTAGATCTAAGTTGGAACAATAGCAAAGCCCTTACCCCGCCTCTGTTTTGGTAAAAAATTAAATAAAATGTGTCTGGAAAAATGTAACCACTCTCAGATTAATAGACAGAGAGAAGAATGCAAGGACTGACCATCCATTATATTACATGTATAGTTTTAACCATGTTGTGAGGCTATACAGTGTTTGTTTACATTTACATTGTTTACAAACATTGGAGTAGAATGAGTTTACATTTTGGGGTCTGATGTGGTATGACAGTTAAAATGAGCTTTTATAAGTTATATTCTTATCGAATCGATGGGTATATATAATTCATTTAAGTCCAAAAATGGATGTAGCAACAAATGAGTCTAGCTTTAAAGGGATCATTCACCCCATAATCAAAGTGGATGTCAGACATTTTCGTACCAGATTTCTCGCTCAACAGTAGGTGGCAGTGTATGCATTGCATTAGAACAAAGCTGTGTCGTATTGTCTGTGTGTGATGTCACCACAATTTACACCGGGGGAGGGTAGTAATATATTGATCTTTTATTGCAGTGGGCTGAATCAGGGTCACATAATGTTTATTGGTAGTCTTAAACAAATCTACTTTGAAACAGAAATGTACACCTTACACGCATGGTTATGGGCTTAAAGAAAATATGACACGTGTACCATGTCAGATAAAGAGTTGAAATGTATTACATTTTGAGTTTACTTCCCAATATTACACTTTATTTATTTACATCACAGAAGACTGAAGTATAACAAAATCAATTGACATAGAAACAACAGATTATTATTTCAAAATGTATAATGTTGATTAATTATGAAATTATGAGAAATATTAGTAACATTCCACTCATGAGGCCACTAGAGGGAAATTTGGTCATTTGACTGCAGGAAAGTGCTTCAATACCTTTGTATAGGCCGCCTAATAAAATATCATGAAACAAATTACAATCACTTAAAACACAGTGTGAAGTGTGTTATATTGCGTGGGTTTCTTATTACCTATCATACATATTGTCTGCCATTAAAGTCCCAGTCGGCCTCTCCAAGCCACTGTGAGTGTTTGGTGAGGGAGGGGTGCAGATCACGTGAAGTCCACGGAGATACCAAATGAAATCAGATGAAATGATGACGAGACCAAGGAGTATAAAACAGAACAACCTGAACAGGCTGTGTGGGAGGATATTAGCTTGTCTATGAGCAGGAGGATCTCTCTGCATCTATCGGACCAGTCTGAGGATGTCTCTTCTTCTGTGGTGGTCCCTATACTACCCTGTCTCTATTTCCCCTCTGACAGAAGCCACCTCTACCCAGCCAGTCTGCTCCCCGCAGGGGGCCTTTGAGCTGCCTGGGTTTTCAGCCCAGGGTGACTTCATGATGGGGGGGATCTTTCCCCTTCACTACCGGGTGGAGCTGCCTGGCATGGACTACACCCACCAGCCCCTGGCAGCACTGTGTCAAGGGTGAGCTGACTCACAGGGGGCCTGGATGTGTGGCTCAAGTCCTACAGTTATCTTTCTCTCTCTCTCTTTCTCTATGTGAGCTGAGTTACTGGGGGCCTGGATGTGTCCTACTGTAAACAATAAGAGTTTGTGGAGAATAGGTTCTGATTGCCAGGTCCCATTGAGGACCTTTGACCTCTACTGTGAACTCTTGTCTACTGGAGTCTCCTCTCCTTTTCTGTGTTTTCCTCCTAATCCCTTAACACAGTGTTCTGTGGTGGGATTGTTGCCATATTCATTGAGATAACATTTCTCGGTCTAGTTGTGTTGTTCAGACCAGACTGACCATCAGTGGAAGTGGAAATGGGGAAACATTCTCTCTCTCTCTTTCTCTTTCTCTCTCTCTCTTGCTCTCTCTCCCTCTGTTTCTCTCTCTCTTTCTATCTCTCTCTCTCTCAGGTTTGACCCGAGGGCTTTCCGCTGGGCTCAGACCATGAGGCTGGCAGTGGAGGAAATCAACCAGAGTGAGCAGCTGCTGCCCAACCACACGCTGGGCTACAAGATCTTTGACTCGTGTGCCACGCCAGTCACGGCTCTGAGAGCAGTGTTGGCGATGCTGAATGGACAGGGTGAAGAACAGAGCCCTATGTGTTCTGGTGCCAGCCCGTTAATAGCCGTGGTAGGGGAGTCTGGCTCCTCACAGTCCATTGTTTTGTCCAGAACTCTGCAGCCCTTCAGAATCCCCATGGTGAGTGATGATGCTTTTTTGTTGCAGGGTTCAGATCAGGGTTGTAGTGCTGCCAGAGCTCACCGGAACCTTGCTCCTCCACTTCTCACAGTGGTACCTGTTTACTACAGTTAAATCCAAGCTTAATCAATATCTGCGAATTCACATCATTTTCTATTAGTACTCTACAGAACTGAATAGAGTAAAGTGACTGTTAGATCAAAAACACACCACTTCATTTCTTATGAGATTTTAGGATGGTAAGCTGAGTGGTCACATTTCTTTTCTCATCCGGCCTAAACTCAACATTGTGCCTCACCGACTGGACCATAATCCAGGTAAAGTAAGCCTATGATATTTGCTACCACCATCTGCTCTCATTTGCTCACGGAACCACAGTTAGGCCCTACATCATTCAATAAGATCTAAATGTATATTCCCATAAGACTGATTAAGATCAAATGATTGGATGGTTCACTAGTAAAAACGAGAATAATTATCATTCACGATTGACAGATGGCCTCTTTTAAAATTACGTACGTCTAATTTGGTGTTTGAGGGAATTAAAAAACATAACTATTTATTGAGACAATATGTGTGGGTGTGGCCAGACATTGCATTTGGAGGAGGCCTTTAATGCGTATTCTAAAATGATATTCAACAGGCTGCATCAGTCAGTACAAACTTTGATTGAGAAATTATGACATTATTATTTTAGATGTGGGCTCCGGTACCTCAGAAAGTGGCACTACACCACTGGTGCAGATGAAAAGGCATTTCTTGTTTTTAAGTTAAGATCCACTGTTGAACTAGGGGGAACTATAATAAAATTCAGATTCTGTGGATCAGTATTCAAATTTAAAAATGTGAAATTATTTTAGTGTAAAAAGCTAATCTACTATTCAAAAAGGGTGGTTTGTCTGTGACTCTGAACACAAATCTGAACGCTTATCAACAAGTTGTACCTAGAATTACATAATTTGTTAACAATTGAATTAAATATGTTGTCTTTTGTTTATGACTAGTGTAAATACGATTAGCGCTCTCATAAATAATACATGACTTGTATATATATTCATGTACTTTACATTTTATAATAATGGTATATGTGGTTTACATGCACACCTTGAAATTATTAAGTGAAATTAACGTTTGCTTAAAATAGGTGTTCTATGTTCTTTCAGATCAGCTATTTCTCCACCTGCTCGTGCCTGAGTGACAGGAAAGAATACCCGACGTTCTTCAGAGTGGTTCCAAATGACGACTACCAGGTGAAGGCAATCGCCAGTCTGCTTCAGCGTTTCGGCTGGAAGTGGATTGGTGTGATCCGCGAGGACCACGACTACGGCCACTTCGCCCTGCAGGGCCTGAAGAGGGAGATCCAGAACACAGATGTCTGTCTGGCCTATGATGAGATGATCCCTAAAGACTACAGCAGAGAGAGGGTCCTGCAGATCCTGGAGGTGATGAGGCACTCCACAGCGCGGGTGGTGATAGTCTTCTCTGGGGAGGGAGAATTATACCCTTTCCTCAAGGAGTTTGTCAAGCAGAACATCACTGGTACCCAGTGGGTGGCCAGTGAGGCCTGGGTCACTGCCAATGTGCTGGCAGAGACTTATCCATTCCTGGATGGGACTATTGGCTTCGCCATCCGCTCAGGGAAAGTCCCAGGGCTCAGGGACTACCTGCAGACGGTGAACCCCCGCAGGTACCCCTCTAACCCCCTGGTGCAGAAGCTGTGGGAGGCTCTGTACGGCTGCTCTCCCTCTCTGTCCCACTCCAGCCCCCTGATGCCCCCCTGCTCAGGGCAGGAGACTCTTCTGGAGCAGCACTCAGCCTACATGAACACCTCCAGCCCCAGAGTGGCCTATAATGTGTACAAGGCTGTGTACGCCATCGCTCACTCACTGCACAACCTCCTCCACTGCCCGGCTGGGGCAGGACCCTTCCACAACCGCTCCTGCGCTCACAGCACCAACGTTCACCCCTGGCAGGTATGTGTCAATTACTTACTAAAGTGTGTGGGGGGGGGGGGGGGGGGGCGCATATCATTATGTAAATAACTAAACAGATAAATGTTGAATACATTTTGGTGTGTCAACAAATGTAATTAGATGTAGTTAAAGAATGAGACAATTATTTTTCTCTCATCATAGCTCCAGCAATATCTCCAGGATGTGTCCTTCAACGTATCTGGAGAAAATATGAACTTTGACCAGAAAGGGGATGCCATCCCATCCTATGACCTCATCAACTGGCAGAGGGGGCCAAACGGAGGTCCCCGCTTTGTCACAGTGGGGCTGTATGATGGCTCAAAGGACTCTGGGAAGGAGCTGGCAATCCAGCAAGAGAAGATAGTGTGGGCGAGGCATCACAGCAAGGCAAGCTGCTCACACTGTGTATTTAACCACATCAGATGCCAACTGTTGACGTTGTGTAGAGAGTCCTGGATGTAAGTTCCTCTGCATGGTGAATGTAAACATATTATTATAGTTATTTTTAAACAGGATTATTTGTCCTGAAATATTTTTGTTTCTCCAAAGCTTGTATTGCAGGTCATCCAGTTGATGCGTTCCAATGCTTGATGTCTTATTCTCTAACCATCCTACTAGAACTGTCAGTGAGATTTCTCCAATGATCTCATATTGAGTGCCCTCTAGTGGCTGGAATAATATGAGTATTAAGGTAGCATTAAATAGTCTGAAGATATTGATCTTTGATTTGTTCAGCTGGTGGTCTCCGTGTGCAGTGCCAGCTGTGCTCCAGGATCCAGGAAGGCTGTCCGTCGTGGGGAACCTCTGTGCTGCTTTGACTGTGTACCATGTGACAGCGGCAAGATTAGTTATCAGACAGGTGAGGACTGATATACCCTAATCAATATAATGACTTACCTGTAGATTAGTAGTCAGACAGGTGAGGACTGATATACCCTAATCAATATAATGACTTACCTGTAGATTAATAATCAGACAGGTGAGGTCTCTGATATACCCGAATCAATATAATGACTTACCTGTAGATTAGTAATCAGACAGGTGAGGACTGATATACCCTAATCAATATAATGACTTACCTGTAGATTAGTAATCAGACAGGTGAGGTCTCTGATTTATGTTAATCAATAGAACAACTTTCTTTTGGTAAATGTTATAGTCTCTCTAGATTCAGAGTGCACTATGTACATCCTGTCCATGTGTTGTGTTAGAAAAGGCCAGCAGCACGTCCTCCTCCAGTCGTCTTATTCCTGTAGCCTCCTTTAACCCTAAAAAATTATTTTTTGTTTAATAGTGCCAACGGGTAATACCCCAATTTACCCCAAATTGGTAATGATTGCAAAGAGACACTGTCTGCCAAGCAGTAACACTTTTTTATTTTATTAACCATTTTGTAACATGAGAAAATGGTTTAAATTCCCCAAAATAAGCATATATTTTTACATTTTCACACATTTTTGTTTTTTATTATTCATGTTTTTAACATATTTTGATTTGATTTGATTAATTATGATCCCCATTAGCTACAATTAGTCTCACTCGGGGTCCGACACATAACAAAAAATACATTACAGACAAAAGACGATACAATTTACAAACATTTACATGCATGCAGTATATGTGTTGATAAATATGATGCATTTCATCCACTTGTTATGAAGATTTGTCTGTTCTTCATTCAAAGTGTTCTGTAATACTCAGAGGCTGAGAAATTGGCAATTGAGTTAATCTGTCATACTGGTGCGACTTTTAAGATGGTCACCGATATGGGCGATATAGGCGATAAAAATGGCCACCGATATGGGCGATATAGGCGATTAAGATGGCCACCGATATGGGCGATATGGGCGATTTAAGATGGCCACCGATATGGGCGATATGGGCGATTTTAAGATGGCCACCGATATGGGCGATATATGCGATTAAGATGGCCACTGATATGGGCGATATAGGCGATTAAGATGGCCACCTATATGGGCGATATATGCGATTAAGATTGCCACCGATATGGGCGATATAGGCGATTAAGATGGCCACCGTTATGGCCGATATATGCTATTAAGATGGCCACCAATATGGGCGAAATAGGCGATTAAGCACCGGTGGCATCGGACTATTAGCTCTAACTTTGGAACGCTATCAACTCAGTTCCAATTGCATCTGAAAAATGGGACTCTGGACTTGGTATAGATACACTGACTGGAAACTAAACATGTATTTATAGTGCCCCCCTAGTGGCCAAATCTGGGGTGGCTCCATATATCTATATACAGTATGTAAGGATACATTCATCTACTTCTCTGTGCCAAATTTGATCACAAAGTTTAACTTTTGAGTTCACATTTTCAGCTGAGCCACTATGCGTGTTTAGTATACAAAGACATTTCAGAAGGATAAAAAATAAAAGATTTTTTAAATTATGACAATTTACCCTTGTTGGTACTTTAAGGGTTAACCTATGTACACCAGTCCCATTTCTGCCACCAAATGTCACTTACATGTAGAATATCGCATGACTGCATCACATTCCCCAAATTCCTAAGCTCTTCCTCTCTGTTTTTCTGTGTAGATTCTATAGACTGCAAAGAATGTCCCGAGGACTTCTGGTCAAACACTGATGGAACAATGTGCATCCCCAAAGTGGTGGAGTTCCTTTCCCATGATGCAATGGGGATAGCCCTGACTGTGATCGCTGTAGTGGGCGCCTGTCTGACCGTGTCTGTCCTGGCAGTCTTCCTCCATCACAGGACCACTCCCATCGTCCGCGTCAACAACTCTGAGCTGAGTTTCTTTATCCTTCTCTCCCTGATTCTGTGCTTCCTGTGTGCACTGATGTTCATCGGGGAGCCCACCTCCTGGTCCTGCATGCTGCGCCACACTGCCTTCAGCATCACCTTCTCCCTCTGCATCTCCTGCATCCTGGGCAAGACTCTGGTGGTCCTGGCAGCCTTCACTGCCGCCAGGCCTGGGAACAACATTATGAAGTGGCTGGGTCCCAAACAGCAGAGGGTCATCATATTCTCCTGCACCCTGGTTCAGGTGCTGATCTGTGCTGCCTGGCTCATGGCTGCCCCTCCCTACCCCTCCAGAAATATCCAGGACCAACGCTCTAAAATCATTCTGGAGTGCAGTGTGGGCTCCCAACTGGCCTTCTGGTGTGTTCTGGGATACATCGGCCTCTTGGCCTGTCTGTGCTTCATCCTGGCATTTCTGGCCCGGAAACTGCCAGGCAACTTTAATGAGGCCAAGTTCATCACCTTCAGCATGCTGATCTTCTGTGCCGTGTGGATCTCCTTCATCCCTGCCTACGTCAGCTCTCCTGGGAAGTACACAGTAGCTGTAGAGATCTTTGCCATCCTGGCCTCCAGCTTTGGGCTGCTATTCTGTCTGTTTGCTCCAAAGTGTTACATCATCCTCCTGAAGCCAGATAAGAACACTAAACAACATCTCATGGGGAGGAAATAAAAATGCATAGATTAATGAGGACAAATTTATTTGTCATAGTTCTCAGTTTACTTTTGATCTACTGTAAACCCATAAATGAAATAGATGTTTATAGTGTCTTCGGGACATTTTTGTGGAATGTGGCAAGCTAAAAATTATATATTTTTTGGTTGAATTACTGTACCATTTTCCTGATCAAAGATATAGCTCACCCAAGTTATCTAATTTTATGGTTACTGTATCTAGAGCAGGGGGGGGGGGGGGGGGGGGGGGTACGGCCCGCGGGCACTTCAATCCGGCCAATTTCGTGGAATCCAATTGTTCGTCATAGTCTTGTCCTATCGCTGCAACTCCCGTACGGACTCGGGAGAGGCAAAGGTCTGAAACGTGCTTCCTCCGAAACACAACCCAGCCAAGCCGTACTGCTTTTTGACACAATCCCCACTTACCCCGGAAGCCAGCCACACCAATGTGTCAGAGGAAACACTGTACACTTGGCGACCATGTATGCGCATGCCCTGCCACAGGAGTCGCTAGAGCACGATTGTACAAGGAAATATTGCCCTGCCAAACCCTCTCCTAACCCAGATTACGCTGGGCCAGCTGTGCGCCGCCTCATAGGTCTCCCAGTCACGGCCAGCTGTGACACAGCCTGGGATCGAACCCGGGTCTGTAGTGATGCCTCAAGCACTGCGATGTAGTGCCTTCGGCTGCAGCGCCACTCAGGAGGCCTCTGCAAATACATTTAAACAAACAGTTGGTCCCCAAAGACATGCGTCACTCCATTGAATTTCAAAATCCCAATATGGCCCTCGAGCCAAAAAGTTTGCCTACCCCTGATCTAGTGAGAGGTTTAGTCATGCTATAGTCATGATACATTTTTGTTTTAACAATGATTGTTTTATTATTATTAGACAGTAGTTATTAAAGATGTTTTCTTTTTTTATTGTTTAACTTAGCAATTTTACTGTGTTATTTTCCTTTTCATATTATTCTGGTTACTAAGCATTGCTTTTTTGTACATTTTTTGTCCTTTGAAAGCAAAATGGTGCATTTCAAGAGATTTCATCCTGAAAACTGTCAAATAAATATAGAATTAAACGCTACAGCATTTGAATCGTGCTACCAGAGGATTTACACACTATAATGCTAATGTTATGTGGTACAGTGGCTTGCGTAAGTATTCACCCCTTGGCATTTTTCCTATTTTGTTGCCTTACAACCTGAAATAAAAATGGATTGTGGCAGGATTTGTATAATTTGATGCCTACCACTTTGAAGAAGCTAAATATTTTTTTATTGTGAAACAAACAAGAAATAAGACAAAAAAGCACAACACTTGAGCATGCATAACTACTCACCCCCCCAAAGTCAATACTTTGTAGAGCCACCTTTTGCAGCAATTACAGCTTCAAGTCTCTTGGGGTATGTCTCTATAAACTTGGCACATCTAGCCACTGGGATTTTTGCCCATTCTTCAAGGCAAAACTGATCCGTCTCCTTCAAGTTGGATGGGTTCCACTGGTGTAGAGCAATCTTTAAGTCATACCACAGGTTCTCAATTGGATTAAGGTGTGCGCTTTGACTAGGCCATTCCAAGACATTTAAATGTTTCCCCTTAAACCACACAAGTGTTGCTTTAGCAGTATGCTTAGGGTCATTGTGCTACTGGAAGGTGAACCTCCATCCCAGTCTCAAATCTCTGGAAGACTGAAACAGGTTTATCTCAAGAATTTCCCTGTATTTAGCGCCAGCCATCATTCCTTCAATTCTGACCAGTTTCCCAGTCCCTACCGATGACAAACATCCCAACAGCATGATGCTGCCACCACCATGCTTCACTGCGGGGATGTTGTTTCGGGGTGATGGGAGGTGTTGGGTTTGCGCCAGACATAGCGATTTCCTTGATGGCTAAAAAGCTAAATTTTACTCTCATCTGACCAGAGTACCTTCTTCAATATGTTTGTGAAATTTCCCACATGCCTTTTGGCGAACACCCAAACGTGTTTGCTTATTTTTTTCTTTAACCTGTCTGGCTCTGGTGTTCCGCTAGCGGAAACACTGAAAAGGCAGAGCGCGAAATTCAAAAGATATTTTTTTGAAATAGTTAACTTTCACACATTAACAAGTCCAATACAGCAAATGAAAGATACACATCTTGTGAATCCAGTCAACCTGTCCGATTTTTTAAATGTTTTACAGCAAAAACACCACATATATTTATGTTAGCTCACCAGCAAATACAAAAAAGGACAGACATTTTTCACAGCACAGGTAGCATGCACAAAGCCAACCTAACTAACCAAGAACCAACCAAACTAACCAAGAAACAACTTCATCAGATGACAGTCTTATAACATGTTATTCAATAAATCTATGTTTTGTTCGAAAAATGTGCATATTTGAGGTATAAATCAGTTTTACATTGCAGCTACCATCACAGCTACCATCAGAAATAGAACCGAAGCAGCCAGAGTAATTACAGACACAAACGTCAAATACGTAAATACTCATCATAAAACATTTCTGAAAAATCGATGGTGTACAGCAAATTAAAGACAAACATCTTTTGAATCCAGCCGATATTTCAGATTTTTTAAGTGTTTTACAGCGAAAACCCAATATAGCATTATATTAGCTTACTACAATAGCCTACCACACTACCTCATTCATTCATCAAGGCACGTTAGTGATAGCAATAGGCACGTTAGCGATAGGGAATAAACCAGCAAAAGATATTAATTTTCACTAACCTTCATAAACCTTCATCAGATGACAGTCCTATAACATCAGGTTATACATACACTTATGTTTTGTTCGAAAATGTGCATATTTAGAGCTGAAATCAGTGGTTATACATTGTGCTAACATAGCATCTTTTTCCCAGAATGTGCGGATATTTTTATGACACTCCAACTATTCTGACCAAATAACTATTCATAAACGTTACTAGAAAATACATTTTGTATAGGAAATGATAGATACACTAGTTCTTAATGCAATCGCCGTGTTAGAATTCTAAAAATAACTTCATTACGACATCCAGCTTAATTATAGCGAGAGAGTGCCCAAAATCTGGGCGCAAACGACTAGTACAACATGTTCGACAGATATATGAAATAGCATCATAAAATGGGTCCTACTTTTGATGATCTTTCATCAGAATGTTGTACAAGGGGTCCTTTGTCGGGAACAATCGTTGTTTGGATTTAGAATGTCCTCTTCTCCAGTCAATTAGCACGGAAAGCTAGCAAAGTAGCGCGAAGCTCTCCTTCCTGAACAAAGGCACACTACGCAACACTCCTAACGTACCGAATAAATTTCAATAATCTAATAAAACTATATTGAAAAAACATACTTTACGATGATATTGTCACATGTATCAAATAAAATCAAAGCCGGAGATATTAGTCATCCATAACGACAGCTTATCAGAAGGCAAAACCAGGTCCCTTCACGCGCTCTCCAGAAAACAGGAAACTGGTGACACGTCATGCCGAGAGCTTTTATTCGACCCCAGATCAAGTTATACACTTAATTTCTTCTCTCACTGCCTGTCAACATCTAATGGAAGATGTATGAAGTGCATCTATACTAAAAAATATCAAGGACATTAATAGGCAGGCCCTAGAACAGAGCATCGATTTCAGATTTTCCACTTCCTGTCAGGAAGTTTGCTGCAAAATGAGTTCTGTTTTACTCACAGATATAATTCAAACGGTTTTAGAAACTAGAGAGTGTTTTCTATCCAATAGTAATAATAATATGCATATTGTACGAGCAAGAATTGAGTACGAGGCCGTTTAAATTGGGCACGATTTTCCCCCAAAGTGAAAACAGCGCCCTCTGTCCTCAACAGGATCGGCCACTTTTTTCAATTTTCACCTAAAATGACATACCCAAATCTAACTGCCTGTAGTTCAGGTCCTGAAGCAAGGGTATGCATAATCTTGGTACCATTTGAAAGGAAACACTTTGAAGTTTGTGGAAATGTGAAAGGAATGTAGGAGAATATAACACAATAGATCTGGTAAAATATATTTTCTTTGTACAATCATCTTTGAAATGCAAGACAATGGCCATAATTTATTATTCCAGCCCAGGTGCAATTTAGATTTTGGCCACTAGTTGGCAGCAGTGTATGTGCAAAGTTTAAGAATGATCCAATGAACCGTTCAAAATGTTGTATCAAGACTGCCCAAATGTGCCTAATTTGTTTATTAATAACTTTTCATGTTCAAAATTGTGCACACTCAAACAATAGCATGGTATTATTTCACTGTAATAGCTACAGTAAATTGGACAGTGCAGTTAGATTAACAAGATTTTAAGCTTTCTGCCAATATCAGATATGTCTATGTACTGGAAAATGTTCATGTTACTTACAACCTCATGCTAATCGCATTAGCCTACGTTAGCTCAAACGTCCCACAGGGGACCAACCAATCCTGAAGAAGTTTTAAGCAATGGCTTTTTTCTGTCCATTCTTCCGTAAAGCCTAGCTCTGTGGAGTGTACGGCTTAACGTGGTCCTATGGACAGATACTCCAATCTCCGCTGTAGAGCTTTGCAGCTCCTTCAGGGTTATATTTGGTCTCTTTGTTGCCTCTCCTTGCCTGGTCCGTAGGTTTTGGTGGGCGGCCCTCTGTTGGCAGGTTTGTTGTGGTGCCATATTCTTTCCATTTTTAATAATGGATTTAATGGTGCTCTGTGGGATGTTCAACATTTCTCATATTTTTTGTAACACAATCCTGATCTGTACTTCTCCACAACTTTGTCCCTGACCTGTTTGGAGAGCTCCTTGGTCTTCATAGTGCCGCTTGCTTGGTGGTGCCCCTTGCTTAGTGGTGTTGCAGACACTGGGGCCTTTCAGAACAGCTGTAAATATACTGAGATGATGTGACAGATCATGTGACACTTAGATTGCACACAGGTGGACTTTTATTTAACTAATCATGTGACTTATGAAGGTAATTGACTGCTCCAGATCTTATTTAGGGGCTTCAAAGCACAGAATGTATTTTTTAATTTCACTTCACCAATTTTAACTGTTTTGTGTATGTCCATTACATGAAATCCAAATAAAATCAATTTAAATTACAGGTTGTAATGCCACAA
Organism: Salvelinus fontinalis; assembly: GCF_029448725.1. Taxonomy (NCBI): domain Eukaryota; kingdom Metazoa; phylum Chordata; class Actinopteri; order Salmoniformes; family Salmonidae; genus Salvelinus; species Salvelinus fontinalis. The sequence goes on from NC_074688.1 coordinate 40,346,822, forward strand.
AATAGGATAAATGCCAAGGGGATGAATAGTTTTGCAAGGCACTGTAGCTTGGTAAACAAACTGTAATCATACCCTCATCCCTAGCCTAGGCACCCCTTTATAGTACAGTATAAACTTGTGATGATGTGATGATGTCATATGCCTTCTAAACAGATGTCCAATCCAGGGCTTGTCTTGTCAGTAATGAGATGCAGAGAGACGATAGGTCATATATATAACTGCTCTCCTGCTCTCTCTCTCTGACTGTTAGAGGGGATAGGTGTGAGTGAGGATGTCTCTGCTGTTCTTGTGGTCTCTATCTTCCTCCCTCACAGTCAGCCTGTCCTCCAGCCTAGCCACAGACTCAGAGTGTGCTCTGCTGAGTGGCTTTGATCCTGGGTTCGTGGCTGATGGTGACTTTGTCATTGGGGGTATTTTCCCCCTGCACTACAACCAGGAGATGCCAGACGTCAACTACACCTACCAACCAACAGCAGTCAAGTGCAATGGGTGAGTTTTCAGCGTTAACCAGTAATACTCTATTTGACCTGTAGCCTCTTTCCCTCATGTAGTTTCTAGATCTATTTGACTCCTTTTATTGTCACTTTCTCCTCTGTTTTTTTCTCTCTCTCTCCTCATCCTTCCTCTCCTCCTTATCTTTCTCTCCTCATTCTTCCTCCTCCTCCTCCTCACCTCTCTCACTAACATCTGTCTGTCTGTCTATCTCTCTCTCTCTCTCTCTGTCTCTCTCTCTCTCTCTCTGTGTATTCAGGTTTGATCCGAGGGCTTTCCGCTGGGCTCAGACCATGAGGCTGGCGGTGGAGGAGATCAACCAGAGTGTGCAGCTGCTGCCCAACCACATGCTTGGCTACAAGATCTTTGACTCATGTGCCTATCCTCTGACAGGGCAGAGGGCTGCTCTGGCAATGTTGAACGGACTGGGCCAGGCTCACATGTGTTCTGGTGCCTCTCCTCTTCTGGCTGTTATCGGAGAATCCGGTTCTGCGCAGTCTATTGTCGTATCCAGAATCCTGCAGCCCTTTAAAATACCCATGGTAGGGCTCCACTGAGAGTTCGGCTATGTTAAGGAATTACCTTTTTATTATTTGACTTATCGATCAACTGCAGACTCATGATACTGTACAACCTTTCTGGTTCTCTGTGCGTGAATATGTATATGAAGAGGTCATTTCCAAAAAACGCTATATACACCAGTTGTTCACATTTATGTTTTTTTTTAAAATCAGAAGTGAATGCTTATGGTTACCTTCATGTGTGTGTAACATATTACTGTAATATTACATATTACATATCAAAGATTTTAGAAAATGTGTTTATTCAAAAAAACACTACATAGCCATTGTTTAGCTGCAATGGAATGTACATATCCTGTCTATTTGACTGTGATATGTGATTGTCTCACAGAGCCATAGATAAATGCACTTACTGTAAGTCACTCTGGATAAGACCATCTGCTATATGACTAAATTGTAAAATATAAATGTTTTACTTACAGATCTCATATTAGTGTATTGAATTATTATGATTATGATTATATATATTACTGTAAAACCTAGCAGTCCTACTTATTTCTCAGAAAATTCGGCAGATGTATGTAATTTAGCAAAAAAAACATTTGTCTCTCTGAAATGAAACCATCAAGTGATAGATTTTAAACAAATAAATGCATCATTAAACTACCCCATGACATGATTAGATGGAGAAAAAACACAGCAGTCTCTTTAACCATTTCAGCAATAAAAGCTAATTAGCAATAAAAGCTAATTTACCAACATTTTTGAAAATGTATACGTAGCGTTTTGGAAAGAAACTCTTCATATGAGTGTTCTTGTGTCTGTGTTGTAGAAAGAAGGAGTGTTTTACTTACAACATCTTTCCTCAGATCAGCTACTTCTCGTCGTGCGCGTGCCTCGGTGACAGGAGGAAGTACCCCACTTTCTTCAGAGTAATCCCCAACGATGACTACCAGGTGAAGGCCTGGAATTAAAAAAAAAGCATTAGGCAATGATCTCATGAATATCAGGATTCTTCAGGAAGTATTTCTGAAGTGGATCTCCCTGCAGTCAACTTAAATGGAGTGAATCAAAGTATGTTCACTTCCTGGTCTGTTATGACCTAGTTTCTGTCTAATCCTCCTTTCTTCTATTCCAGGTGAAGGCTATGGCTCAGCTGCTGGTGCGGTATGACTGGCGCTGGGTGGGGGTGGTACGTGGGGACCATGAATATGGGCACTTCGCCCTACAAGGGCTGCTGAGGGAGCTAAAGGGGACGGGTGTGTGTGTGGCCTACCAGGAGATGATCCCTCTGCTCTACAATCAGCAGAGGGCCCTGGAGATCATAGAGGTATGAAGAGAGGGAGAGAGACTGTTCTGTCCCTGACGCAAATGTGTCTTGCATATTTAAAAAAAAAAACGAGTACTATACAAAATGAAAGGTTATATCTCTCCCTGTCTTCTCTCTTTCTCCCTGTCTCCCCTCTCTCCCCTTCTAACTCCTCTCCCACCCTGTCTCCTTCTCTCTCCTTCCTCTCCCCTCTTCTGCCTCCATCTCTACCACCATTACCCTCTATTATCTTCTCATCTCTCCCCTCTCCCCTCTCTCTCTCTTCTCTCTAGGTCATGCGTAGCTCCACAGCCAGGGTAGTGGTGGTGTTCTCTGCCGAGGGGGAAATGACCCCCTTCCTGAAGGACTACATGGCACAGAACATCACAGGCATCCAGTGGGTGGCCAGTGAGGCCTGGGTCACTGCCTCTCTCTTCACCACCAGCGAGTACTTCCCCTACCTGGGGGGCACCATCGGCTTTGGGATCAGGCAGGGAAATATCCCAGGGCTCAGGGACTACCTGCAGACGGTGAACCCCCGCAGGTACCCCTCTAACCCCCTGGTGCAGCAGCTGTGGGAGGCTCTGTACGGCTGCTCTCCCTCTCTGTCCCCCTCCAGCCCCCTGATGCTCCCCTGCTCAGGGCAGGAGACTCTTCTGGAGCAGCACTCAGCCTACATGAACACCTCCAGCCCCAGAGTGGCCTATAATGTGTACAAGGCTGTGTACGCCATCGCTCACTCACTGCACAACCTCCTCCACTGCCCGGCTGGGGCAGGACCCTTCCACAACCGCTCCTGCGCTCACAGCACCAACGTTCACCCCTGGCAGGTAAAGGTATTGTAACTATCTGGACCGTTTGAAAAAGAATAGAACAGATAATCTACTGTACCTGTTCAATATCTGTCTTCTCGAGCACATCCATATGCTAATTGCCAGCTATAGGGCTTCATACCACGCTGCAAAGAAAATTATAATACCGTTTTTCTGATTTTGCAATGTTTCTTCAAAGCTGCAGCACTATCTACAAGAAGTTGCCTTTTACATTTCTGGGGAGGAGGTGAACTTTGACCTGAAAGGGGATTCCATCCCGTACTATGACATCATCAACTGGCAGAGGGGCTCGGGTGGGAACATGGAGTTCATCAACGTCGGCCTGTTCGACGGAGCAAAGGACTCTGGGAAGGAGTTGGTGATCCAGGAGGAGAAGATCGTGTGGGCGGGGCATCAGAGCAAGGCAAGCTGCTCACACTGTGTATTTAACCACATCAGATGCCAACTGTTGACGTTCTGTAGGGTGAGGTGGAGGTAAGTAGGTGGAATGGGATAGGTTGGGATTTGATGAATTACTGTGATTCCAATGTAAGATGCATGTTGGTCTTGCAATGTGTCCCACTCACATAGTGTCAAGTTAAAAATAATAGTAATGAAGACAATACATTTTATGCTAAATGTATACAACTGGTACACGGTGAACCAGCTTAAGTGTTTTCTCTGTGGTGTTCAGCTGGTGGTCTCCGTGTGCAGTGCCAGCTGTGCTCCAGGATCCAGGAAGGCTGTCCGTCGTGGGGAACCTCTGTGCTGCTTTGACTGTGTACCATGTGACAGCGGCAAGATTAGTTATCAGACAGGTGAGGACAGATATACCCTAATCAATATAATGACTTACCTGTAGATTAGTAGTCAGACAGGTGAGGACTGATATACCCTAATCAATATAATGACTTACCTGTAGATTAGTAGTCAGACAGGTGAGGTCTCTGATATACCCTAATCAATATAATGACTTACCTGTAGATTAGTAATCAGACAGGTGAGGACTGATATACCCTAATCAATATAATGACTTACCTGTAGATTAGTAATCAGACAGGTGAGGTCTCTGATATACCCTAATCAATATAATGACTTACCTGTAGATTAGTAGTCAGACAGGTGAGGACTGATATACCCTAATCAATATAATGACTTACCTGTAGATTAGTAGTCAGAGGGGTGAGGACTCTGATTTATGTTAATCAATAGAACAACTTCTTTTGGTAGATTTTATATAGTCTATCTAGATCCAGTTGAGTGCGTTATGTTTTGAAATTTAATTTAACCTTTATTTAACTAGGCAAGTCAGTTAAGAATAACTTCTTATTTTCAATGACGGCCTAGGAACAGTGGGTTAACTGCCTTGATCAGGGGCAGAATGACAGATTTTTACCTTGTCAGCTCGTGGATTCGATCTAGCAACTATGCACATCCTGTCCGTGTGTTGTGTTGATGCTGACAGACAGGGCCTTGTGTTGTCCAGCAGCACGTCCTCCTCCAGTTGTCTTATTCCTGTAGCCTCCTTTAACCCTAAAAGCAAAAAGGTATTTTTTGTGCCAACGGGTAATACCTCAATTTACCCCAAATTGGTAATGATTGCAGAGACACTGTCTCTCAAGCAGTAACACTTTATTTGATTAACCCTTAGTAACAGAAGAAAATTGTTTCAATTCCCCCAAAATAAGCATATATGTAAAACATTCCACACGTTAATTGTCAAATTTGATGTTAAAAAAAACATGTTTGTTTTATCAGATATTTGGATCAATTTCATCCATAACCACTAGTGTGTGTTGATAAATGTGATATATTTCATCCACTTGTTATGAACTTGATTTGTTATTCAATCAAACTGTTCTCTAATACTCAGAGGCTGAGAAAATGGCGTTTGAGCTAACCTGATACCGGTATGACCTAAAATGGCTCTAACGTTTGACTTTTCGCTCTAACATTTTAAATGCTATGGGCCTATCAACTCAGTTCCATTTACATATGCAATTTCAAATTCTAGACTTTGTATAGAGACATTGACTGGAAGCTAAATAAGAATTTACATTTGAGTTATTCTTTAGTTCTAGTGGCTGCCACACTCCCCTCCCCCGGGGCCAAATCTGGAGTGACTCCATATCTACAGTGCATTTGGAAAGTAATCAGGCCCCTTCCCTTGTTTCACATTTTGTTATGTTACACCCTTATACTAAAATGGATTAAATAAAAAATGTTTCCACATCAATCTACACACAATACTGCATAATGACAAATTAAAACAGAAATACCTTATTTACATAAGTGTTCAGACCCTTTGCTATGAGACTCGAAATTTAGCTCAGGTGCTTCATGTTTCCATTCATCATCCTTGAGATGTTTATACAACTTGATTGGAGTCCCCCTGTGGTAAATTAAATTGATTGGACATGATTTCGAAAGGCACACACCTGTCTATATAAGGTCCCACAGTTGACGATGCACGTCAGAGCAAAATACAAGCCATGAGGTCGAAATAATTGCCCGTAGAGCTCCGAGATAAGATCGTGTCGAGGCACAGATCTGGGGAAGGGTACCAAAACATTTCTGGTCTGCAAGAACACAGTGGTCTCCATTCTTAAATGGAAGAAGTTCGAAACCACCAACAATCTTCCTAGAGCTGGCCGCTCGGCCAAACTGAGCAATTGGGGAAGAAGGGCGTTGGTCAGGGTGGTGACCAAGAACCCGATGGTCTCTCTGACAGAGCTCCAGAGTTCCTCTGTGGAGAATGGAGAACCTTCCAGAAGGACAACCATCTTTCCAGCAATCCACCAATCAGACCTTTATGGTAGAGTGGCCAGACTGAAGCCACTCCTCAGTAAAATGACCTTCTCAGGACCTCAGACTGGTGCGAAGGTTCACCTTCCAACAGGACAACAACCCTAAAGCACACAGCCAAAGCAAGCGAGTGGCTTCGGGGCTAGTCTCTGAATGTTCTTGACTTGCCCAGCCAGAGCCCTGACTTGAACCCCATCGAACATCTCTGGAGAGACCTGAAAATAGCTGTGCAGCTACGATCCCCATTCAACCTGACAGAGCTTGTGATGATCTACAGAGAAGAATTGGAGAAACTCCCCAAAAACAGGTGTGCCAAGCTTGTAGCGCCATACCCCAAAAAAATAGAATCTGTAATCCCTGCCAAAGGTGCTTCAACAAAGTACTGAGTAAAGGGAATAGTGAATACTTATGTAAATGTGATACTTGCTTTTGTTATTATTAATACACTTGCAAAAATGTCAAATCTGTTTTTGCTTTCTCATTATAGGGTATTGTGTATAGATTAATGAGTGGAAAAAACTATTTAATATATTTTAGAATAAGGCTGTAAAGTAAAAAAATGTGAAAAAAGTCAAGGGATCTGAATACATTCCGAATACACTGTATATCTTTTCAGGGTACATATCTACTTCTCTGTGCCAAATGCTCTGTCACAAAGTTGAAAATTGAGTCAACATTTTCAGCTTAGCCACTGTGCACCAATAGTATACAAAAGATAATATTTTTCATTTCCCTGTATTAACGTTTCTCTGTATAAAAAAAATAGTTATGAAATTATGACAATTTACTCTTGTTATGATTTTAAGACTTGATCTGTACACCAGTCCCACATCTGCTACCAAATGTCACTTACCTGTAGGATATCGCCTGACTGCATCAGATACCCATCAATGATAAATTCATATTCTCTTTCTTTCTGTTTTTCTGTGTAGATTCTATAGACTGCACAGAATGTCCCGAGGACTACTGGTCAAACGCTGATGGAACAATGTGCATCCCCAAAGTGGTGGAGTTCCTTTCCCATGATGCAATGGGGATAGCCCTGACGGTGATCGCTGTAGTGGGCGCCTGTCTGACCGTGTTCGTCCTGGCAGTCTTCCTCCATCACAGGACCACTCCCATCGTCCGCGTCAACAACTCTGAGCTGAGTTTCTTTATCCTTCTCTCCCTGATTCTGTGCTTCCTGTGTGCGCTGATGTTCATCGGGGAGCCCACCTCCTGGTCCTGCATGCTGCGCCACACTGCCTTCAGCATCACCTTCTCCCTCTGCATCTCCTGCATCCTGGGCAAGACTCTGGTGGTCCTGGCAGCCTTCACTGCCGCCAGGCCTGGGAACAACATTATGAAGTGGCTGGGGCCCAAACAGCAGAGGGTCATCATATTCTCCTGCACCCTGGTTCAGGTGCTGATCTGTGCTGCCTGGCTCATGGCTGCCCCTCCCTACCCCTCCAGAAATATCCAGGACCAACGCTCTAAAATCATTCTGGAGTGCAGTGTGGGCTCCCAACTGGCCTTCTGGTGCGTTCTGGGATACATTGGCCTCTTGGCCTGTCTGTGCTTCATCCTGGCATTTCTGGCCCGGAAACTGCCAGGCAACTTTAATGAGGCCAAGTTCATCACCTTCAGCATGCTGATCTTCTGTGCCGTGTGGATCTCCTTCATCCCTGCCTACGTCAGCTCTCCTGGGAAGTACACAGTAGCTGTAGAGATCTTTGCCATCCTGGCCTCCAGCTTTGGGCTGCTGTTCTGTCTGTTTGCTCCAAAGTGTTACATCATCCTCCTGAAGCCAGAGAAGAACACTAAACAACATCTCATGGGAAATAAAAAGTAGTGAATGAGTAATACAAAATGTATTTTTCTTGATGTGCTTTTGTTACTTAAAATGTATAGTTTATCCCATATAGGCCACAATCTACACTGAGTATACAAAACATTAACAACACCTGATCTTTCCATGACATAGACTAACCAGCTGAATCCAGGTAAAAGCTAAGATCCCGTATTGTTGTCACTTGATACATCTACTTCAATCAGTGTAGATGAAGGAGAGGAGACAGGTTAAAACTTATTATGGCTGCAATCCCAAATTCAAACAACAGAAATCTCATAATTAAAATTCCTCAAACATACATGTATTTTATACCATTTTAAAGGTAATTTTGTTGTTAATTCCACCAAAGTGTCCGATTTCAAATAGGCTTTTTAGCGAAACACCACAAACGATTATGTTAGGTCACCACCAACTCACAGAAAATTTCAGCCAAAGAGAGGAGATGATTGATGATCTTCATCAGATGACACTCACTTGACTTCATGTTACACAATACATATATGTCTTGTTCGATTTAAGTTCATATTTATATCCAAAAACCTCAGTTTACATTGGCGCCATGTTCAGAAATGCCTCCAAAATATCCGGAGAAATTGCAGAGATCCATGTCAAATAACAGAAATACTCATCATAAACGTTGATGAAAGATACATCTTTTTCATAGAATTAAAGATACACTTGTTCTTAACTTCTTTATGATAGGGGGCAGCATTTTCATTGCGTGCCCATAGTGAACTGCCTCCTACTCTCTCCCAGATGCTAATATATGCATATTATTATTACTATTGGATAAGAAACACTCTGAAGTTTCTAAAACTGTTTGCATTATGTCTGTGAGTATAACAGAACTCATATGGCAGGCAAAAACCTGAGAGAAAAACCTGAGAATTCTGAGAGTAACAATCATTCATTCTTAACATAATTAGGTAATTCAGTTCAATAAGAAATCATAAGAAATCATCCTTGAGTCATTTAAACTCGTAACTATTGATCATAATCATGAGAAGACTAATACAAATAATTCAATCACTGATCGGTTATTCAAACTACAATCCCCATCAGTTTGATATCAGAATTGATCAGTTCAACAAACAATGACGTTTCATATTTCACCCTTTCAAGTTTGTTTTCATATGTACATGTAATTTCATTACATATTAACCATATATCTTGCTGGCATAATTGGCCTGTGATGATCTGCATGGCCCTAATCACTGACCATTACATTACACAATAATTTTGAAGCATGCGCTCCAAGCCGCACTCTGCGGTAATAACTATAAACAATAATTGATGGCCCGCTCTTCCGTTCGCAACAGATAGTTGAGATGAAAAGGTAACAGATTCGGTGGTAAAAGATTCGGTGGACTTACGTGGATTCATCGACGCACATAACTTCTGTATTAGACATGGTTAAAGAAGAGAAAGCAGCGAGATCGGGCGATGGCGATTTCCTCCTTTTAATGATTTGAGATCTGTCTGACATTTCCACCTGACCTAATTAAAGCACCCCTGGCCCAGCTGAGCAACTGGCCGTGAATTAAACGATTCATCCACCAACTCCATGGGCCTTTTCTACAGCGAATGTGTGTCATTCAGAGGGTGAATGGGCAAGACAAAAGATTTAAGTGCCTTTGAACGGGGTATGGTAGTAGGTGCCAGGCTCACCGGTTTGTGTCAAGAACTGCAACGCTGCTGGGTTTTTCACACTCAACTGTTTCCCGTGTGTATCAAGAATGGTCCACCACCCAAAGGACATCCAACCAACTTGACACATCTGTGAGAAGCATTGGAGTCAACATGGGCCAGCATCCCTGTGGAATGCTTCGACACCTTGTAGAGTCCATGCCCCGACGAATTGAGGCTGTTCTGAAGGGAAAATGAGGGGGAGGGGGGAGAAGGGGGGCAACTCAATATTAGGAATGTGTTCCTAGTGTTTAGTAAACTCCGTGTATGCACTATATTGGAAATGTTTTTAAACAATGTGTATCTTCCACCTCAGCAACCTTTGAGTAGAAACTTGCTGCTTGCAAATAAGGCGTTACAAAAAAATTAAATGCATATTTATTTATCTGGATTTATTGTTGTTACTCTAATTAATTGATGCACTTGGGATACAAAAATATCAAAACCTCATCAAAAAAAAAAATTGGGGCATAGAGAATTCACATTCTATTAATGGATTTGTTTTTTTTTTCACTTTTGGGGAAATACTGTATAGAGCCAGCGTGCCAAGAGGACTAGACTGTAAGAGAAGTACTGTTTAGAGCTAGTGTGCCAAGAGGACTAGACTGCAAGTGCCAAGAGGACTATAAAGCCTGGTGTTACCACATCAACCCTTTCTTAGTGTTCCTCTCTGGTCTCACTAAGATTATGTAACATTTAGGAGCATCGATGCACAGCAGCAGACTAGAGGACTAAACGATAAAACTAGAGGATAAGATAATGAATATCTCCACAGCTACAGTGTACTTCCCAGGAGAGCTGACGTAGGCAGGGACAAAGGAGATCCACACTGCACAGAAGAACAGCATGTTGAAGGGGGATGAGCTTGGCCTCATCGAAGGTGTCAGGGAGGTGTTTGCATCCCAGGAAGGCTAGGAGGAGACAGAGCGAGGCCAGCAGGCTGACGTAGCCCAGTACCAGTTAGAACACATCTACACATGTCCTCAGGGCAGTACTAGGTTTGTCATTTCCGGTCACAACTTGCAGACTTCTTTACATGCTGCTGTGCGTTTTGTTGCCAAACTTACTTTGCTACCTGACAACTTTACGTTTTTTACTTTTTATTTACCGTTTATATTTTTAGTTTTTCCCTCACTCAACTTTTTTTCATTCAACTTTTTCATTCCGGACGTTTTATCTGGACATGGTTTGTCAGGACTTCCAACAGCCAAAGCTAAGTAGTAACATTAACATGATGCCTTCTAATTGCAGTTGCTGTACTCATAATATACAGGAGAGCGATCGCCTTACGGCGAGGATAGCTGTGCTGCAAGACCAGCTTCAGACGCAATCGTTAGGCAAGGGTAATTTCAGTGTAGGAAAGGATGAAACAGCATCTGTGCCACCAGTAAGTACAGATAGTAACGTTAGTATAAATCCCCTCGCACGTCACCACAGCCGGACAACTTTCTCATGGCTTCTGGAGGGAAATGCTGTAGGAATGGTCAACCGGTGTCGCTCATTCAGCAGACAGAAACTTTCAACCGGTTCTCCCCATTAACTTCTCTAGGGTAGGGTGCAGCATTTGGAATTTTGGATGAAATCCATGCCCAAATTAAACTTCCTGTTTCTCGGGCCCAGAAGATATGATATGCACATAACTGGTAGATTTGAATAGAAAACCCTCTAAAGTTTCCAAAACTATTAAAATAGTGTCTGTGAGTATAACAGAACTAATTTGGCAGGCGAAAACCTGAGAAAAATCCATTCAGGAAGTAGTTTTCTTTTTGGTTTTGTAGTTTTCTATTCAATACCATTACAGTATCCATTGACTTAGGACTCAAATTGCAGTTTCTATGCCTTCCACTAGATGTCAACAGTCTTTAGAAATTGTTTCAGTCTTGTATTCTGAAAATGAGGAAGTAAGAGCAGTCTGAATGAGTGGACCCTAAAGTTTCACAGAGCTTTTTCTTGCGCACAACCGAGAGAGTGCGTTTCTTGTTTACATTTTATATTGACAATGTTATTGTCCGGTTGAAATATTATCGATTATTTAGGCTAAAAACAACCTGAGGTTTGAATATAAACATCATTTGACATGTTTCTATGAACTTTACGGATACAATTTGGATATTTTTTGTCTTCCTGTTTTGACTTCATCTGAGCCTGTGGATTACTGAAGGAAACGCGCGAACAAAACTGAGGTTTTTGGGTATAAAGAGACTTTATCGAACAGTAAATAACATTTATTGAGTAAATGAATGTCTGCTGAGTGCAACCATATGAAGATCATCAAAGGTAAGGGATTAATTGTATCTCTATTTCTAAATTGTGTAACTGTTCTATCTGGCTGGCTACTGTTTGTAATGATTTGTCTAGTGGGCTATGTTCTCATAATCGTAAGGTATGCTTTCGCCGTAAAGCATTTTTAAAATCTGACACCGTGGTTGGATTCACCAGAAGTTAATCTTTAAACCTAAGTAAAATATGTTTTGATTTCAGAATTTTTATAATGAGTATTTCTGTATTTGAATTTTGCGCCCAGCAGTTTCACTGGCTGTTGAAGAGGTGGGACGCTACTGTCTCACGTGCCCAAGAGAGGTTAAGCAGTGAGTCAGAGTCAGAGGCCGAGCCTTCTCTGGACTCTACTCCTCCCGTTACGGGGTCTGAGACGCCAAAGGCTCCCAGCATTAGCACTGACAAATTGAAATCCCTAGTCATTGGCGACCCCATTACCCGCAGTATTAGACTTAAAAAGAATCACCCGGCGATCATACACTGTTCACCAGGGGGCAGGGCTACCAACGTTAAGGCTAATCTGAAGATGGTGCTGGCTAAGGCTAAAACTGGCGAGTGTAGAGAGTATAGAGATGTTGTTATCCACGTCGGCATCAATGATGTTAGGATGAAATAGTCAGAGGTCACCAAGCGCAACATAGCTTCAGCGTGTAAATCAGCTAGAAAGATGTGTCGGCATCAAGAAATTGTCTCTGGCCCCCTCCCAGTTAGGGGGAGTAATGAGATCTACAGCAGATTCTCACAACTCAATCGCTGGTTGAAAACTGTTTTCTGCCCCTCCCAAAAGATAGAATTTAAAGATAACGGGCCCTCTTTCTGGGACTCACCCACAAACAGCACATGCCTGGCCTGTTGAGGAGTGACGGACTCCATCCTAGCTGGAGGGGTGCTCTCATCTTGTCTACCAACATAGACAGGGCTCTAACTCCCTTAGCTCCACAATGAAATAGGGTGCAGCCCAGGCAGCAGGCTGTTAGCCAGCCTGCCAGCTTAGTGGAGTCTGCCACTAGCACAGTCAGTGTAGTCAGTTCAGCTATCCCCTTTGAGACCGTGTTTGTGCCTCGACCTAGGTTGGGCAAAACTAAACATGGCGGTGTTCGCCTTAGCAATCTCACTAGAATAAAGACCTCCTCTATTCCTGCCATTATTGAAAGAGATCGTGATTCCTCACATCTCAAAATAGGGCTACATTTACGATAGCAAATTTCAATTTCCAAAAATTCCCCTACGTTTTCATCTATTGAGCTTCTAGTCATGAAATCTATGCAGCCTACCCAATCACTTTTTATAGCTACTTTTTACAGTCCTCCTGGGCCATATACAGCGTTCCTCACTGAGTTCCATGCTTTCCTATCGGACCTTGTAGTCATAGTAGATAATATTCAAATTTTTGGTGACTTTAAAATTCACATGGAAAAGTCCACAGATCCACTCCAAAAGGCTTTCGGAGCCATCATCGACTCAGTGGGTTTTGTCCAACATGTCTCTGGACCTACTCACTGCCACAGTCATACTCTGGATGTAGTTGAGTCCCATGGAATAAATATTGTGGATCTTAATATTTTTCCTCCTAAACCTGGACTATAGGACAACCATTTTATTACGTTTGCAATCGCAACAAATAATCTGCTCAGACCTCAACCAAGGAGCATCAAAAGTTGTGCTATAAATTCTCAGACAACCCAAAGATTCTTTGATGCCCTTCCAGACTCCCTCTGCCTACCCAAGGCCGTCAGTGGACAAAAATCAGTTAACCACCTAACTGAGGAGCTCAATTTAACCTTGCGCAATACCCTCGATGCAGTTGCACCACAAAAACTAAAAACATTTGTCATAAGAAACTAGCTCCCTGGTATACAGAAAATACCCGAGCTCTGAAGCAAGCTTCCAGAAAATTGGAACGGAAATGGCGCCACACCAAACTGGAAGTCTTCCGACTAACTTGGAAAGACAGTACCGTGCAGTATCGAAGAGCCCTCACTGCTGCACAATTATTCCTATTTTTCCAAATTAATTGAGGAAAATAAGAACATTCCAACATTTATTTTTGATACTGTCGCAAAGCTAACTAAAAAGCAGCATTCTCCAAGAGAGGATGGCTTTCACTTCAGCAGTAATAAATTCATGAACTTCTTTGAGGAAAAGATCATGATCATTAGAAAGCAAATTACGGACTCCCCTTTAAATCTACGTATTCCTCCAAAGCTCAGTTGTTCTGAGCTCTGCCAACTCTGCCAGGACCTAGGATCAAGGGAGACACTCAAGTGTTTTAGTACTATATCTCTTGACACAATGATGAAAATAATCATGGCCTCTAAACATTCAAGCTGCATACTGGACCCTATTCCAACTAAACTACTGAAAGAGCTGCTTCCTGTGCTTGGCCCTCCTATGTTGAACATAATAAACGGCTCTCTATCCACCGGATGTGTACCAAACTCGCTAAAAGTGGCAGTAATAAAGACTCTCTTGAAAAAGCCAAACCTTGACCCAGAAAATATAAAAAACTATCGGCCTATATCGAATCTTCCATTCCTCTCTAAAATTTTAGAAAAAGCTGTTGCACAGCAACTCACTGCCTTCCTGAAGAGAAACAATGTATACAAAATGCTTCAGTCTGGTTTTAGACCCCATCATAGCACTGAGACTGCACTTGTGAAGGTGGTAAATGACCTTTTAACCTCTTGACGCTAGGAATCAGATTTTTTTTTAAATAATGTTCCCAAGGTAAACGGACTATTTCTCAGGTCCAGATGGTAGACTATGCATATAATTTACAGATTAGGATAAAAAACACTCCAAAGTTTCCAAAACTGTCAAAATATTGTCTGTGAGTATAACAAAACTGATTCTGCAGGCGAAAACCTGAGAAAATCTAACCCAGAAGTGATTTATTTTTTATTTTTTTATCTGTGTTTTCTTGCCCGTCTATCTTCCATTTAAAGGGGTATCAACCAGATTCCTTTTCCAATGGCTTCCTCAGGCTGTGACCAGGCTTTAGACATAGTTTCAGGCTTTTATTTTGAAAAATTAGCGAGATTTTAAAAACTAGTCAGGTGTCCTTTGATTAGTTCCTGCGCGCGAGAGGGGTAGCTCTCCATTTTCTTTCTCTCTTTTATTGAATAGGTTACGGTCCAGTTGAAATATTATCGATGATGTTTGTTAAAAACAACCTGAGGATTGATTATAAAAAACATTTGACATGTTTCTACGAACATTACGGATACTTTTTGGAATTTTTCGTCGAACGGAACGAGGCTTTGGTTTTCTGAACATAACGCGCAACCCAAATGCCGTTTTTTGTTATAAAAGTAATATTTATCGAACAAAAATAACATTTATTGTGTAACTTGGAGTCTCGTGAGTGCAAACATCTGAAGATTATCAAAGGTAAGCGATTCATTTTATTGCTTTCTGACTTTCGTGACCATGCTAATTTGGGGCTACTTGTTGTATCATTGATTGATACACTCACAAAGCTTGGATTGCTTTCGCTGCAAAGCATATTTTCAAAATCAGACACGATAGGTGGATTAACAACAAGCTAAGCTGTGTTTTGGTATATTTCACTTGTGATTGCATGATTATAAATATTTGTAGTAATATTTTGCGCCCTGCAATTCAGTGGTTGTTTAGGAACATGATCCCGCTAAAGGGATCCGTAGCGCAGAGAAGTTAATGGCGTCAGACCGAGGCTCTGCATCTCTCCTTGTGCTCCTAGACCTTAGTGCTGCTTTTGATACCAATGATCACCTCTTTTGGAGAGATTGGAAACCTAAATTGGTCTACACGGACAAGTTCTGGCCTGGTTTAGTTCTTATCTGTCAGAAAGATATCAATGTGTCTCTGTGAATGGT
Organism: Salvelinus fontinalis; assembly: GCF_029448725.1. NCBI lineage: Eukaryota > Metazoa > Chordata > Actinopteri > Salmoniformes > Salmonidae > Salvelinus > Salvelinus fontinalis. Next base: position 40,362,412 of record NC_074688.1, read on the forward strand.
TTGTCCTCTGACAAATCAACTGTAAATGTCAGTGTTCCTCAAGATTCTGTTTTAGGACCACTATTGTTTTCACTATATATTTTACCTCTTGGGGATGTCATTCGAAAACATAATGTCAACTTTCACTGCTATGCAGATGACACACAGCTGTACATTTCAATGAAACATGGTGAAGCCCCAAAATTGCCCTCGCTAGAAGCCTGTGTTTCAGACATAAAGGAAGTGGATGGCTGCAAACTTTCTACTTTTAACCTCGGACAAAACAGAGATGCTTGTTCTAGGTCCCAAGTAACAAAGAGATCTTCTGTTGAATCTGACAACTAATCTTGATGGTTGTACAGTCATCTCAGTTACAGTCAGGGTAGGAGAAAGAGGGAGGAGTTAAAGTCAAGATAAGAGAAAGAGGGAGGGGTTAATGTCAAGGTAAGAGAAAGAGGGAGGAGTTACAGTCAAGGTAAGAGAAAGAGGGAGGAGTTAAAGTCAAGGTATGCGAAAGAGGGAGGAGTTAAAGTCAATGTAATAAAACGAGGGAGGAGTTAAAGTCAAGGTAAGAGAAAGGGGGAGGAGTTAAAGTCAAGGTAAGAGAAAGAGGGAGGAGTTAAAGTCAAGGTAAGAGATAGAGGGAGGAGAGTACTTATGGACTACTCTGGAGATTCAACATTCCCTTAGTAATACACGCATGTGTGTGTAGAGGACTGGACCTCTACTCCACACTGAAGGAAGAGATCACTCTGACCATCTATCATCGGTCAGCACACACACACACACACGTACACACGCACACACACACGCACATACACACACGAGCACACACATACACACGCACACACACACGCACATACACACACACACACACACACACACACACACACACACACACACACACACACACACACACACACACACACACACACACACACACACACACACACATTCATGAAGGCTGTCCACTGCCAGGCTCTCAGTCTGGCTCACAGCATTATTACTGCAGGCAGAGCGTCTCCATGTACACACAGTTAAATGTGGATGTGATTGCCTTGGCCAATCACATCCATCCAGGGATGTTCTTTCATCCATCACAGAGGAACTGACAGCTTGGCTAGGGCTCCCCCTGGTGGTCGAAGCACGAACAGGCGCTGTTCAGAGCTGAATGATGTTGCTCACAGACACTGATGTTCCCCCCCAGACGCTGATGTTTCCCCCAGAACACTGAAGTTGGCCCCAGAACACTAAAGTTGGCCCCGGACACTAAAGTTGGCCCCGGACACTAAAGTTGGCCCCGGACACTGATGTTGCCCCCGGACACTGATGTTGCCGCCGGACACTAAAGTTGCCGCCGGATACTAAAGTTGGCCTCGGACACTGACGTTGCCCCCAGACATTGAAGTTGGCCCCGGACACTGACGTTGCCCCCAGACACTAAAGTTGGCCCCGGACACTGACGTTGTCCCCAGACACTGATGTTGCCCCCAGACACTGAAGTTGCCGCCGGATACTAAAGTTTCCCCCAGACACTGACATTGCCCTCAGACAATAAAGTTGTTCCCAGACACTGATGTTGTCCCCAGACACTGACATTGCCAGTCTATATAACTTTCACTGCTATGCAGAAGACACACAGCTGTACAATTCGATTAAACATGGTGAAGCCCCAAAATTGCCCTCTCTGGAAGCCTGTGTTTCAGACGTGGATGGTGGCAAATGTTCTACTTTTAAACTCAGAAAAACCGAGATGCTAGTTCTAGGTCCCAAGAAACAAAGAGATCTTCTGTTGAATCTGACAATTCATCTTGATGGTTGTACAATCATCTCAAATAAAACTGTGAAGGACCTCGGCGTTACTCTGGACCCTGATCTCTCTTTTGACTAACATATCAAGACTGTTTCAAGGACAGCTTTTTTCCATCTACGTAACATTGCAAAAATCTGAAACTTTCTGTAAAAAAATAATGCAGAAAAATTTATCCATGCTTTTGTTACTTCTAGGTTAGACTACTGCAATGCTCTACTTTCCAGCTACCCGGATAAAGCACTAAATAAACTTCAGTTAGTGCTAAATACGGCTGCTAGAATCCTGACTAGAACCAAAACATTTGATCATAATACTCTAGTGCTAGCCTCCCTACACGGGCTTCCTGTTAACTTCTCTGGGATATGTGGGACGGTAGCGTCCCACTTGGCCAAAAAACTGAAAAAATGTAGCGGGCCAAATTCAAATATATTACTATAAAAATCAATCTTTCATAAAATCACACATGATAGACACCAAATTAAAGCTACACATGTTGTGAATCCAGCCAACATGTCCGATTTCAAAAAGGATTTACGGGGAAAGCACACCAAACAATTATGTTAGCTCAGTACATAGCCACAGAAAAACACAGCCATTTTTCCCAGCCAAAGATAGTCACACAAAAGCAGAAATAGAGATAAAATGAATCACTAACCTTTGATAATCTTCATCAGATGACACTCATAGGACATCATGTTACACAATACATTTATGTTTTGTTCGATAATGTGCATATTTATATCCACAAATCTCGGTTTACATTGGCGCCATGTTCAGAAATGCCTCCAAAATTTCCGGAGTAATTGCAGAGAGCCACTTCCAATAACAGAAATACTCATCATAAACTTTGATGAAAGATACATGTTTTACATATAATTAAAGATACACTGGTTCTTAACTTCTTATGGCTGCAGCCCGGTGTCGGTACACTTATGACAACAGCCAGCTCAAGTGCAGGGCGCGAAATTCAAAAGATATATTTTTTAAATATTTTACTTTCACACATTAACCTGTTTTGGCTGCAAGGGGCAGTATTGAGTAGCTCTGATAAAAGGAGCCCATTTCAAACGGCCTCGTACTCAATTCTTGCTCGTACAATATGCATATTATTATTACTATTGGATAGAAAACACTCTCTAGTTTCTAAAACCGTTTGAATTATGTCTGTGAGTAAAACAGAACTCCTTTGGCACAAACTTCCTGACCAGGAAGTGGAAAGTCTGAAATCGAGGCTCTCTTCTAAGTCCTGCCTATAAATGGGCGTGATACCTATTAGTATACATGCACGTCATACACCTTCCCCTGGTTGTCAAGAGGCAGTGAGAGAAGAAATGGGGTGTTTATCTTGGTCTGAGATGGAATACGTCCTCTTGGAATGACTTGTCACCGATTTCCGGTTTTCAGGAAGGCGCGAGGAGGACAGTGGGATTGCAATTTTGAAAAGCTGTCGTTATAGGCGACTACTATCTCCGGCTTTGATTTTATTTGATACATGTGACCATATCATCGTAAAGTATGTTTTTTCAATATAGTTTAATCAGATTATTGAAATTTTTTCGGGAGTTTTGCCGTGTTCCGTTCTCTTCCATTTGTTGACATGGAGAGATTCGCGCCACTTGGCTAGTGCGCTTGCTAATTCAAGAGGGAAAATGGACGTTCTAAATCCAAACAACGATTGTTCTTGACAAAGGACCCCTTGTCCAACATTCTGATGGAAGATCAGAAAAAGTAAGAAACCTTTACTGATGCTATTTCATATATCTGTCGTACATGTGAACTAGTCGTCGGCGCCCAAGTTTTAGGTACTCTAGCTACATATACATATATAGTGAAGCTGGATGTCGTAATGAAGTTATTTTGTAGAATTCTAACACGGCGATTTCATTAAGAACTAATGGATCTTTCATTTCCTATACAACATGTATTTTTTAGTTATGTTTATGAATGAGTTATGTTTCCCTCATTAAAATGCAAATCAATTTATAACATTTTTGACATATTTTTGTTGTTATTCTGTCTCTCACTGTTCAAATAAACCTACCATTAAAATTACAGACTCATCATTTCTTTGTCAGTGGGCAAACGTACAAAATCAGCAGGGGATCAAATACTTTTTCCCCTCACTGTATGTCCAACATGTATTTTTCAGCAAAGTTTATGATGAGTTTTTCTGTTAGATTTCGTGACTCCGGACAATTTGGAGCATTTTGGCGCCATGTTCACAATGTAAAACCAGGATTTGTAGCTATAAATATGCACATTTTTGAACAAAACATAAATGTATTGTATAACATGATGTTATAAGACTGTGTTTTGGGCTATTGTGGTGAGCTAACATAAATATATGTTGTGTTTTCGCTGTAAAACATTAAAAAAATCGGACATGTTGGCTGGATTCACAAGATGTTTATCTTTAATTATGTGTACAACATGTATTTTTCATAAATGTTTTATGATGAGTATTTCTGTATTTCACGTTGCTCTCTGTAATTATTCCGGCTGTTTTGGAGCCGTTTATGAACATGGCACCAATGTAAAACCAGGATTTGTAGCTATAAATATGCACATTTTCGAACAAAACATAAATGTATTGTATAACATGATGTTATAAGACTGTCATCTGATGAAGTTGTTCAAAGGTTAGTAATTATTTTTATCTCTATTTGTGGGTTTTGTGAAAGATATCTTTGCTGTGAAAAAATGGCTGTGTTTTTTTGGGTATGGTGGTGAGCTAACATGAATATATGTTGTGTTTTCGCCGTAATTTTTTTTTTTTATCAGACATGTTGGCTGGATTCACAAGATGTTTATCTTTCATTTGCTGTATTGGACTTGTGATTTCATGAAATTATATTATATGATATTCCCTGTGGCGCTAGGCTAGGCTATGCTAGTTAGCGTTTCTGATGAGGGGGATCCCGGATCCGGGAGGGGGGGGTCGGGAGGGGATAACTGATTCAAAGGTTTTAATCCAGATTCTAATTGGTATGGCAAATTTTATGGTCCTTTTGATGACATAGAAGGCCCTTCTTGCCTTTTCTCTCAGATTGTTCAAAACTTTGTGGAAGTTACCTGTGGCCCTGATGTTTAGGTTGAGGTATGTATCGTTTTTTGTGCGCTCTAGGGCAACGGTGTCCAGATTGAATTTGTATCTTTGGTTCTGACAACTGGACCTTTTTTGGAACACCATTATTTTTGTCTTACTGAGGTCTGACAGAATCTTCGCAGAAGATCTAGTTGCTGCTGTAGGTCCTCCTTGGTTTGTGACAGAAGCACCAGATCATCAGCAAACAGTAGACGTTTGACTTTAGATTCCAGTAAGGTGAGGCCGGATGCTGCAGATTGTTCTCGTGCCGTCGCCAATTCTTGATATATATGTTGAAGAGTGTGTAAATAAATGTGTGTTTTTTGCCAATTTTTTTCTGCACACTTGTTGTTTGTGTACATGGATTTTATAATGTTATGTATTTTTCCCCCAACACCACTTTCCATCAATTTGTATAGTAGACCCTCATGCCATATTGAGTCAAAAGCTTTTTTTAAATCAACAAAGCATGAGAAGACTGCCTTTGTTTTGGTTTGTTTGTTTGTCAATTAGGGTGTGCAGGGTGAAAATGTGGTCTGTCGTACGGTAGTTTGGTTAAAAGCCAATTTGACATTTGCTCAGTACATTGTTTTCACTGAGGAAATGTACGAGTGGAGGAGGCCAGGCACCCAAGCATGCTCTTCTGCACCCCCTCCTCTATGTTCTCCTCAGTCCTCCTCCCAGTGACCACGGATAGCACCCCCCTCAGGCTGGTTTGGACGTGGTCACAGCTGTCCAGGATTCTGTAGCCCAGCCTCACACCTGGCAGTAAGGTTGAGTTACGGTTAATCTCATCCACCGCAAACACCATGGTAATCATATGGAAGGCTCTGTGGTCAAAACTACAGAATGAGGTGGAGAGAGAGGTAAAGAACAGCAGGAAACTGTATGGAAATGTATTCATTCCGTGCTCTAGGAGAGAAAATAACATTCAGTCGCAATAATTGTTGTTAAATCATGATTTCAAGCATTACCATACGTTAACTCACCTGTTGCACTGTGTGTGTTGAGGCTTTGTCCTGTAGCTGTGTGTGTGTGTGTCCACAGATGAGCTCAATTAAGATGTGTGGGGCTCAGTGGCCAGGTGTGTGTGACCTGCAAGTGACAAGTAGGATGAAGAGGGAGAGGGACAGAGAGAGGAAGAGGGAGAAGAACAGCTCACCTACAGGACACATGGTGGAATAAGTTGGAGGTGTGAAATAGTTCTTTCAATTAAATTCAAAGTGTTTTATTGGCATGGGAATCATATGATCACATTGCCAAAGCAAGTGAAATAGATAATAAACAAAAGTGAAATAAAAAATCTGACATTAAACTCACAAAAGTTTGAAAGGAAAGAGATATTTCAAATGTCATATCATGTCTATATACGGTGTTGTGTACGGTGTTGTATCGATGTGCTAATAGTTAAAGTACAAAAGGGAAAATAAATAAACATGAATATTTATTTAGAATGATATTTGTTCTTCACTGGTTTCCCTTTTCGTGTGGCAACAGTTAACATATTGTCTTTCTCTGACACTCCCACATCTCATCTCCTACCTGCAACTCTGACCCCCCCCCCCCCCCCCTGCCTCCCCTCCCCTACCAGCCAACCACTGCAATCCCTCCACCCTGCCTCCGCTCCCCACGCCTCCTCCCCCCAACTTCCTCCCCCTGCCACCCTTCTCCCTGCCTTATAGTGTCAACCTCCACTGACACTATAAAAGAGAGGGATAGAGAGTAAGCAAGAGAGAGAGGGGAGAGACAGAGTACAGCTATGAGGGTCAGGAAATATATGAACCTTTACCTATCTATAATCATGATACTGAACTCCTCATCTCTGAGCCTTCTATTGAACTACTCCTCTGCCTCATCCTCCTCCTCGTCCTGTCGTCTGCGGGAGCAGTTCAGTCTGAATGGGATGTACCAGAAGGGTGATGTGATTCTGGGAGGTCTGTTTGAGGTCCACTACTTCACTATGTCCCCTGAGCTATCTTTCACATCAGAACCCCAGCAGCTCTACTGTGAGGGGTGAGTATTCATCTACTGGACTGGACTGGATGTCTGCACCTCTCCTAAAAAGGACAGATAGACTTCCCTACTATAAGATGCCTCATTATGACCAGTGTTAACCAACCCTGGTCCCGGAGACCTACTGGGTTCTTGTTACATTGGTGAATAGTACATTGTTGAATAGTACACTGCGGTTTCAAAATATATGTGAATTAATTGTGTGTATTCCATTGTTTTCAATCATTATTCATGTTTTCTAAGCAAATGTATCTTTAAGATAAAGCTATTTTATTATCTATCCTTGACAAAAGTAATTTGTTTTCTCCTCTCAACCCCTTAATACAACACTCTCTCACACACACCCCTTAAAATGTGCACAGGGTTCAACACCTCTAGAGCGATTTAAAACATTTAGAAATTGATTGAATGTTCCTTTTCAGTTTTACCAGTTCTGGTTTCCAGCAGGCCCAGACTATGGCGTTTGCTGTAAATGAGATCAACAGAGACCCTGACCTTCTGCCAAACATCACGCTCGGATACCAGCTTTACGACAACTGCCTGAAGCTGGGAGTATCGCTCCGTGCTGCCATGTCATTGGCCAGTGGGACAGAGGAAGAGTTCCTATTGGATGAGACTTGTTCTGGGCCACCCCCGGTGCTAGGGATTGTGGGAGACCCAGGGTCCACACACTCCATCGCCATCTCCAGTGTCCTAGGGCTGTTCCGGGTTCCCATGGTAAATCAGAAAGAATAGAAAGATGACAACACTATTGTAAATGTCCTTCTTGTATTCCAAATCCCCACTTTGAGTGAGAAACAGCATGTTTAGGTCTTAATGTGTCCAGGCATGAAACCTTTCTATTTCATTAATTCATTGAAGAAAAAATAAATATTCATTGTATATTTCTCTCCCTCAGGTGAGTCACTACTCCACTTGTTCCTGTCTGAGCAACCGGGGAAAATACCCATCCTTCTTCAGAACCATCCCCAGTGACGCCTTCCAGGTCTGTCTCTAAGAAGGCTACAATGACATGATTAGACAGTGAACCGTCAGCTCCCATGTATACTCACTATACACTTTATACTGTGTAACGGCATAACAGTTAAATAAAAGGTTCAATAATTTAAAAAAAAATAAAGCTTAGATAAGGTTAAATAAAAGGTGACACAAATAATGTATGTAGTTTATGTTGATCACTCTATACTCACCAGTCTCTGTAATAGCATCAGTAATGTCTAATCTCTGTTGATGTGATCTCAGGTGCGAGCCATGATCCAGATCCTACGTCGTTTGGGTTGGACCTGGGTGGGACTGGTGTTCAGTGATGATGACTACGGAGTTCATGCTGCCCGGTCATTCCAGTCAAGCCTGGCCGAGTCAGGGGGCTGTGTGGCCTATTCCCAGGTGTTGCCCAAAGACAACCGCCCCACAGAGCTGCAGAGGATCGTGGGAGAGATCAAGAGCTCCTCTGCTCGTGTGGTGGTGGTGTTCTCCAATGAGGCCTACCTGCTCCCTCTGGTGGACGAGGTTCAGAGATGATTTTATCTTGACGGTTCATCTAAACTAACACTTACAATACATTCTCATTTTAGTATCAGAGGCTCTAATCCAGAGAGATGTACAGTTTATAATAATAATATTAGTAATACCATTTAGCAGATGCTTTTATCCAAAGCAACTTACAGTCAGTGATGTGTGATTATATGTTACGTATGGGTGACCCTGGACAGTTAGTTACTGCATCCATCCTAAGTTATCTAGGGGGGGAAATCACATATCACAGTCATAGTAAGTAAATGTTTTCCTCAAATACATTCTACAAACATTATTACAGCCATAACAGCTGTAGGATGTTACCCCTCTCACAAACACAGCATTACAGCATATTACAATTGTGGTGTTCTTGATGCCAAGAGTATAAAATATAAAACCCGTTTTACAAGGTGGTGGTGCAGAATGTGAAGGGTCTCCAGTGGATTGCCAGTGAAGCCTGGAGCACTTCCTCTGTGTTTCACACCCTCCGTCTCATGCCATACCTGGGGGGTACCCTGGGTATCGCCATCCGTCGTGGAGAGATACCCGGACTCAGGGACTACTTGCTTAGCATCCGCCCCGACGACCAACTTGCCAATAACCCCGGAAAAAATATGGTGAAGTAGTTTGTTGTCTTTTAACTCCAACCATATAATTACTTTATAAATTATGTTTAAAACATTTAAAAGGCTACTTTGCCTATAAATACTACAATACTGAAGAAAAAAACTAGTTTTCATCTATAACATTTCCTTCTCTGTTCTGGTAAGGTGAGACAGTTCTGGGAGGCTGTGTTTGAGTGCAGGTTGGAGCCCCCAGCAGGTTGGGTGGAGGCTGGGGGTGATGTATGTACAGGTCAGGAGGACCTGAGGGATGTGGAGACTAACTATGGGGACGTGTCTGAACTCAGGCCGGAGTATAACGTGTATAAGGCAGTGTACGCCCTGGCCCATGCCCTGCATGATCTACTGCAGTGTGTGCCAGGGAGAGGACCTTTCAGTGGGCACCGCTGTGCCAGCCTACAGAGACTGGAGCCCTGGCAGGTGGGACACAAACAGATGCAGACGTACACTTTGCCAACTGTTTACTTCTGTTTCCTGTTTTCTTAGTCAAAGTCCCCTGACTTCATACTGTCTTTTGTCTACATAATCTCCTCCTCTTTCCTCTCTTCCTCTGTTCCCTCCATCCCTCCATCCCCCTCCTCTGACCAGCTGGTCCATTACCTGGAGAGGGTTAATTTCACCACAGGGTTTGGCGATCGCGTTTCTTTCGATGACAACGGGGACGCCCTGGCCATCTATGACATCATGAACTGGGCGTGGCTCCAGGACGGGAGCGTTCAGGTGGAGAATGTGGGTGTGATAGACGAATCAGCCCCCGCAGGACAAGAGCTGACATTGGACGAGGATAGAATTTTCTGGAATTTTGAGTCAAAAAAGGTTATTTGTAAAGTTATACAGTTATATAGCATGTTTCACTACTGCAACAGAAACAGTGTAAACTTATATCAGTGGAGGGCAAAGAAGCAGTAAATATGGGAGTATAAATATGGGCATATAAATGTCTGGTATTCTCACTCCTAGGCCATCATTGTAAATAAGAATTTGTTCTTTAACTGACTTGTCTAGTTAAATAAAGGTTAAATCGCCCCTCACCTTCGTCCTTATAGCCCCCACGATCAGTGTGCAGTGAGAGCTGTCCCCCAGGCACCCGTGTAGCCAGGAAGAAGGGGGAGCCTGTTTGCTGCTTCGACTGCATCTCCTGTGCTGAGGGAGAGGTCAGCAACACAACAGGTCAGTGAACTGAATATTATTTAAAGAATTTGAGGGTGGTTTGGGGCTAATGAAACGGTTTTCCACATTTGCTTTGTCTGTGTTTTTGTCAGACTCAGCCAAGTGCTCGAGATGTCCAGAGGACTTCTGGTCCAGCCCGAAGCGTGACCTCTGCATCCCTAAGGGGGTTGAGTTCCTCTCCTACCAGGAATCACTGGGCATCTCCTTGATGACCGCCTCGTTGCTAGGAGCCCTCATCTGTGCAGTGGTCCTCGGAATCTTCACCCGCTACCGGAACACGCCTGTTGTCAAGGCCAACAACTCTGAGCTGAGCTTCCTGCTTCTGCTGTCACTCAAACTCTGCTTCCTGTGCTCGCTGCTGTTCATTGGCCGGCCCCGGCTGTGGACGTGTCAGCTGAGGCATGCAGCATTTGGTATCAGCTTTGTTCTCTGTGTCTCCTGTATACTGGTGAAGACAATGGTGGTGCTGGCTGTGTTTAGGACCTCTAAGCCCGGGGGCAATGCCAGCCTGAAGTGGTTTGGTGCTGGGCAGCAGAGAGGAACAGTCCTGGTTCTCACCTCATTCCAGGCTGCTATCTGCACAGCCTGGCTGGTTTCAGCCTCTCCAACTCCACACAAAAACACGCGCTACCATAATGATAAGATTGTATATGAGTGTGTGGTGGGGTCGGTAGCAGGGTTCGGAGCGTTGTTAGGCTACATCGGCCTCCTGGCGTTCCTTAGCTTCCTCTTGGCTTTCCTGGCCAGGAACCTTCCAGACAACTTCAACGAGGCCAAGTTCATCACCTTCAGCATGCTGATCTTCTGTGCCGTGTGGATCTCCTTCGTCCCTGCCTACGTCAGCTCTCCTGGGATGTACGCAGACGCTGTGGAGATATTCGCCATCTTAGCTTCCAGCTTTGGCCTCCTGGTGGCTCTCTTCGGCCCAAAGTGTTACATCATCCTGCTGAGGCCAGAGAGGAACACCAAGAAGGCTCTGATGGGCCGGGCCACAACCAAAACATAGGGAGAATCTCAATTTAATTTCCTTGATTCCTCACGTCCTCTCTCCTGGCCTTCTTCTCAAAACCCATTGGATGAGAAGGTTAGGGGGAGCGGGATATCTAACCTTCTCATTCATTGGTTTTTGAAAAGGAGACCGAGGTAAGAGGAAACGAGGAATCATAGAAATTAAATTGAGATTCTCCCATAGGCTCAATACCATAACAACAGTTTACAGTGGATTCCTCTCCTTGTCTTCTTCACGTCCTCTGCGCTGATCTGATATATGAACACTAGGTAGAGGTACAATGCCTGCTAGGGATTTGCTTCACACTCTTTCATGCAAAGAAAGGAAAGGAGACATGTATAGTAACAGAGTAGGATGGTCTCAAATAGTTTGAAGTAGCTCCTTTTAGTTTCCACTTCTGTTTTGTAGTTTGATGGCATTAAATCAAATCAAAGAGATTTTATCGTTCTGTTAGTACCCTGGTGATGTGTAATTGATTATAATCATGATGTTCTGTGACTAAATATTAATCACATAATAAATTATTTATTTCCTTGGGCTGTTAAAAGTAGGCTTTTGATTTATTTCATTTGTCTATGTGTGTGGCTTAAATCTTCTAAGGGATAGGTTATCCCAGATGAGTGGGTTTCTGCATCGAAAGGCTTTTGATTGAATCCTCACATGGTGTGGAACATCATAACTTCCCTGTTCCTTCTAAAGGATTCTGCTGTCACACTCATTCACCAATGAATTCATTATTCATTAATGCACATTTTAATTTAATAAAACATTCTGACTTGAAAGGAGTTGCTTGAATGTGTTTTTATTGAACCGTTGAAAATTACAACGATACTTCATTTAAATATCAGGAAACTGTGTCATTTGGAAAAAGGGAATTTCACACCTTATAAAATGTGAAAAGAATTAACATTTTTAATTAACCATATCTAATTAAATTGATTGGTTTTCAGAACTGACTTTCAGGGGAGAAATGGATGTCATTAAAGTCTATTGATGATGGTAAAGAAGAGTCATGTTGTGTTTCAGAGGAAGAAGACGTTCTAAGTGGTGACTCACTGTTGATTCAATGTAGACTCACTGTTGACTAACTATTGATTCACTATTGACTCTACCGTGAGTCACTGCTGACTCACTATTGAATCATTAGAAACATACACTACCAGCAGGTTAGAAAAGTCCTGTTCATTTGTGTCCATCAACTTTAGTTGTTGTCTGTTATATATGTAACTTGCTTGTAAGTATTATACAATGAATCATGTCATTCTTTGTTAAGTATTTAACATAACTTAACCCCATTCCGTACAAATATGTGCAGCTGCAACATTCAAACGAGGCTAGAAAGAAAACTAATGGGAATGTAGCGACTGTGTTGACTTCAAAATCGGGGGTGTGAACTACGTTTCTACTCAAGCGTTGATCGACATGGTAATGGCTCTATAGTATTGGAGAAAAGTTGAAAAAAACGTACCCTCCATTACATCGTGACGTGTCATGTCGTAACGTACAGCACGCATAAAGAAACTATTTCTGTCTTACAATCTCTCTTCACTAGGTGTAGCACTTCTCTCATCATTTAAAAACAAAAAATGGACAGTGACGGGGGTAAGGGGGGGACACCTTGTCATTTTTGGCGTCATCATTGCATGCTATCATCATTCTCAAAGCCGCTGTTTACTTCTAAGATCACTTTAGCACCGCCCTAAAAGCCGATTCAAATTCGACACAAACCTACAAATAATAAAAGTAATGACACATTATAGAAACTCTTTATAGTGTTTTATTTACATTTTAGAGGCGATAAGGTGATAAGTTGGACAGATCGAGTGAAAAAAAGCAATTTTCCCACACAACATCTCTCTCCTTCTCACTATCACACATTAGTTTCGCTTCCCCACCCGCCATTTTTTTTAAAGACCCGACAGGGCTCGTTGCCTTGTTGAATTATGCAGAAACCGGCAGCGTGGCGGTCATGTAATTGATTCTGTTGGAAAGGGGAGAAATTGTGCTTTACAATGGTATTGACATTACAGTTGATCTGGAAGAATTACGTTTTTGGGGCGCTAAAATAAGGTCAACTGTACGGACCAAGGCGATGTACAAAAGTGAGTGAGTTTACGTTACAAAACAATAGTGAGATGGAGTGATGAACAAAACACAATGAAGACTATATTTGGACATCTTGTGTTTCTTGGTGGTTTCTAATTTGACATCATATATTTCTTGGTGGTTTCTAATTGGACATCATATATTTCTTACTGGTTTCTAATTGGACATCATGTGTTGTTTCTTGGTGGTTTCTAATTGGACATCATGTGTTTCTTGGTGTTTCTCTCTGGTCTCAGGAGGATGATGTAACTCTTTGGTGCGAAGATGCAGAGCAGTCTGCGTACTTCCCAGGAGAGCTGATGTAGGCAGGGACGAATGAAATCCACACAGCACAGAAGATCAGCATGCTGAAGGTGTTGAACTTGGCTTCCTTGAAGATGTCTGGGAGTTTCCTGGGCAGTAAGGCTAAGAAGAGACAGAGGGAGGCCAGCAGGCCGATGTAGCCCAGCACCAGAGAGAAACCGACCACAGGGCCAACCTCACACTCCAGGATGACCTTTGACCCCTTGAGGCCTAGGTCACGGTAAGGCAGAGGAGAGCTCACGGACAGCCACACGGCACAGATGATCACCTGCTTTTACAAACACAATTACAAACTCAATTTACTTTCCTTATAAATTATTGATTAGAAACAGGAAGCTCAGCTCCGAGTTGTTGGCCCACACCTGCAAGGGTTACACATACATGGTACCGTAGAAGAATTCTCAATATGATCCCATTCAACACTTTATTGAAGATCTTACCAGAGAGGTGTTGCGGTGGTACACAAAGAACACAAACACAGACACTGTTGACACAGTGCCGCACACGGCAACAGTGGTCAGGGTGACGCCGATGACGTCGTTGAAAGAGAGGAACTCGAGCTGACGAGGGACGCAGGCGGTCAGATGGCTGTTGGACCAGAACTCCAGAGGACAGCGGTCACATTGCATAGAGCCTGGGAGATTGAGCTCATTACTATATTGATTGAAAAGCATCATTAATTATTCAGTCTAATAATTCTTAAGTAAGCATTAACACACAACAGACTGTGGGAATAACCATACACCTCAGGGATGTGAGAAGGCCGATGATATTCAGTTCACTGACCTGTGGTGTTGCTGAGCTCTCCCTCAGCACAGGAGATGCAGTCGAATCAGCAGACAGGCTCTCTCTTCCTCCTGGCTACACGGGTGCCTGGGGGACTGCTGTCACTGCACACTGACACAGGCACCTGCACATGCCATGAAATTTAAAAAAACATTAATTTCATGTTTTAACTTCTACTTCATCACAATCCCTTATCCGGGAGCACCCCCATCAGTAAAAAAGCTGACTAGCATAGCCTAGCATAGCGTCACAAGTAAATACTAGCATCTAAATATCATTAAATCACAAGTCCAAGACACCAGATGAAAGATACACATCTTGTGAATCCAGCCATCATTTCTGATTTTTAAAATGTTTTACAGGGAAGACACAATATGTATTTCTATTAGCTAACCACGATAGCAAAAGACACAACTTTTTTTCCCACCATTTTTTTCCTGCATAGGTAGCTATCACAATTTCGTCCAAATAAAGATATAAATAGCCACTAACCAAGAAACAACTTCATCAGATGACAGTCTGATAACATATTTATTGTATAGCATATGTTTTGTTAGACAAATGTGCATATTTCAGGTATAAATCATAGTTTTACATTGCAGCCACCATCAAAACTCTCACCAAAGCAACTAGAATAACTACGAGACCAATGTGAATTACCTAAATACTCATCATAAAACATTTATGAAAAATACACAGCGTACAGCAAGTGAAAGACAAAGCTCTTGTGAATCCAGCCAATATTTCAGATTTGTTAAGTGTTTTACAGCGAAAACACAATATAGCATTATATTAGCTTACTACAATAGCCAACCACACAACAGAATTGATTCAAGCCAACAATAGCGATAACGAATAAACCAGCAAAAGATATTAATTTTTTCACTAACCTTCTCAAACTTCTTCAGATGACAGTCCTATAACATCATATTACACAATACATATAGAGTTTGTTCAAAAATGTGCATATTTAGCGGCACAAATCGTGGTTATACAATGAGAATAGTAGCCAAGCTGCCAACAAAATGTCGGGAGAAATCTTGGGAGAGGCACCTAATCTAATCAGTAACTAATCATAAACTTGACTAAAAAATACAGGTTGGACAGCAAATGAAAGATACATTAGTTCTTAATGCAACCGCTGTGTTAGATTTTTAAAATTACCGTTACTACGACATACAGCGTGCGTTAAAGCGAGACCGCACCGAAATTAATGGCGGGATAGGAGTTTTACATTTTTCAACAGAACAACGAATTAACATCATAAATAGTTCTTACTTTTTGATGAGCTTTCATCAGAATCTTGGGCAAGTTGTCCTTTGTCCAGAGGAATCGTTGCTCGGTTTTAGATTGTCGCCTTCAACTTTGGAATTAGCAGTAAACATGTTTGGCGCGTTTGATCCAGAAAAACACAGCTTCCAAATTGCTCAAACGTGCTTACAAAATATCTCAAAGGTTACCTATAAACTTTGCCAAAAAATGTCAAACTACTTTTGTAATACAACTTTAGTTATTTTTTAACGTCAATAATCGATAAAATTGAAGACGGGATGATCTGTGTTCAATACAGGATTAAAACCAACTATAGCCAGCTTTCTGGTCATGCGCTTCTATCTAACTTAATGTGACTCTCGTTCAAGATGGCCGTACTTCTTCATTACACAAAGGAATAACCTCAACCAATTTCTCAAGACTGTTGACATCCAGTGGAAGCGGTGGGAACTGCAAGCAGGTCCCTTAGAAATCTGGCTTCCCAATGAAAATCCATTGAAAAGAGAGTGACCTCAAAAAGAAATTCTGAATGGTTTGTCCTCGGGGTTTCGCCTGCTAAATAAGTTAAGTTATGTTATACTCACAGACATGATTCAAACAGTTCCAGAAACTGCAGAGTGTTTTCTATCCAAATCTACTAACAATATGCATATCTTATCTTCTGGGGATGAGTAGCTGGCAGTTGAATTTAAGTGTGCTTTTCATCCAAACGTGAAAATGCTGCCCCCTATCCTAGAGAAGTTAACGCACTCAGGTCGAGCCCCAGGGCCGGATCCTCCGGGAAGTCATCAAATAAAGTCTCTCGGATATTTGGTTTCAGTTTTAATACTTTTTTAAAACTTAGGTAATTTTTCCGCTGTTACGGAAATTTCCACCAGATGGCGACTGGCTGCTTATTGCAAATGGACATAACATCACCAAACGGACATGGCCATTTCTCCTAAATGGAAAATTCCTTGAAGACGAAACTTGGTGAGCACAGGTTTGGCCAAATGGGCGTTTAGCCCAGAAACAAGATGGCATCGAGGCCTAACGCCTTTTGATTTAAGTCCCATTTTCTGGGATTAAAGGTCAAAAACGGTAATAGAGCGCTAATTTCAAAGTACATTAACCTATCGTGTAAGGAAAAAAGAACCAGCCATTTAACTACCGTAGTTTTCGAGAAATAATTCAATGTCAGTTCGCTAATGTTTAAAGATTTGTTTAGTTTTTTTAAGTTATAGATCCAGCTGCAGCGTGTTCAGACAAATCCGTTAAACTGTTACATTGATGCTGTTGACCCGGATCACTGGTTGCTGTGGAAAAGGAGGAGGTTGAAAGGGGGGTGAATGTAACCGATGTGAAATGGCTAGTTAGGTAGCGGTGGTACACGCTAGCAGCCTTTCAGTTGGTGACGTCACTTGCTCTGAAACTTTGAAGTAGTGGTTCCCCTTGCTCTGCAAGGGCCGCGGCTTTTGTGGAGCGATGGGTAACGATGCTTCGTGGGTGACTGTTGTTAATGTGTGCAGAGGGTCCCTGGTTCGCGCGAGGGGACGGAGTAAACATCGGTTACACATACATGATGGATCATTAGCTTATACACTAACTTTCACACATCTAGATGACCGGGCGGGCTGAGTGTGGAGCCAGAGACAGCAGTGGGGTCAAACTGCAGAACCCAGTTTCTACATTTGAACATAAAAATGTATTTTATCAAACAAAATTATGCTACATTTTATCTCTGGGACCCTCAGGTTGACAAATCAGAGCAAGGTTACTGAATGTAAGTACATTATTTACCTTCAGAGGTGAATGTATCAAACCAGTTGCTATGATAAAAGTTGTTGTTGTTGTACACTCTCCTCAAACAATAGCATGGTATTTTCTCACTGTAATAGCTACTGTAAATTGGACACTACAGTTAGATTAAGAATAATTTAAGCTTTCTGCCCATATCAGATATGTCTATGTCCCGGAAAGTTGGCTGTTGTATACAAAGTCATTCTAATTACATTAGCACACGTTAGCAACGACAGTCCCGGTTTCAGGGTACCCATCCTCAATTTTCACCTAAAAGGACATACCCAAATCTAACTGCCTGTAGCTCAGGACATGTTCACTCACCCGCTTAAGCCAGCTGCACCAATGTGCGGGAAGAAAAACCATTCAACTGATGTCCTTAGTCAGCCTGCAGTCACCGCAATGAGTCAAGTAAAGACCACCCAGTCCAAACATTCCCGTAACACGAAAGACGCAGGGCCAATTGTGCCCTGCCCTATAAGACTCCCAGTCACAGCCCGTTGTGAGACAGCCTGGGATCGTACCCGGATCTGTAGTGACACCACAAGCACTGAAATGCAGCGCCTTAGTCCACTGCACCACTCAGGAGGCCTGTACACAACTTTTTTATTATTATATTGTACATTTCATCCAAACACACATTTTATGTAGACTATTTTTGACATTGCTTGTTCTAATATTTGTATATTTCTTAATTCCTTGTTGTTGTTGTTGAGTGTATTGTTATCTATTACTGCACGGTTGGAACATAAGCATTTCATTACACCCACAATAACATTTTGCAAAATGTGTACTCAACCAATCAAATTAGATTTTATTTTGATTTGTGTGTGTGTGTCTCTCAATTCATCACAACCTCATTATTAGCCTGGAGCTAGAGAACCCTTAACAGACACCAATCAATAAACTGGTACATATGTGAAGGAGGGAGAGAGGGGGGAGAGGGGAGGGAGGGAGAGGGAGGGTGAGAGAGTGAGAGTGAGATATAGAGAGGGAGAGGAAGAGGAAACGGGAGAGGGAGAAAACAGCTTACCTACAGGACTAGAATGGTGTTTGTTCTTCACTGGTTGCACATTTCGTGTGGCAACCACGTGTGGCAACCAATATTTTCTTTCTCTGACACTCCCATATCTCATCTCCTACCTGCAACTCTGACCCACTCCCCCCACCTCCCCTCCCCCTAACACCCCCCCCCCTGCCTCCCCTACCCCTAAATTCCCTCCAACCTGCATACCCCCGCCTCCTCCCTCCAACTCCCTCCCCAACCCTCCCCCTGCAACCCCCTGCCACCCCTCTCCCCACCTTATAGTGTCAACCTCCACTGACACTATAAAAGAGAGGGATAGAGAGTAAGCAAGAGAGAGAGGGGAGAGACAGAGTACAGCTATGAGGGTCAGGAAATATATGAACCTTTACCTATCTATAATCATGATACTGAACTCCTCATCTCTGAGCCTTCTATTGAACTACTCCTCTGCCTCATCCTCCTCCTCGTCCTGTCGTCTGCGGGAGCAGTTCAGTCTGAATGGGATGTACCAGAAGGGTGATGTGATTCTGGGAGGTCTGTTTGAGGTCCACTACTTCACTGTGTTCCCTGAGCTATCTTTCACATCAGAACCCCAGCAGCTCTACTGTGAGGGGTGAGTATTCATCTACTGGACTGGACTGGACTGGATGTGTGTCTGCACCTCTCCTAAAAAGGACAGATAGACTTCCCTACTATAAGATGCCTCATTATGATCAGTGTTAACCAACCCTGGTCCCGGAGACCTACTGGGTTCTTGTTACATTGGTGAATAGTACATTTGAAATGTACATTGGTGAATAGTACATTGCGATCTCAAAATATCTGTTTATTAATTGTGTGTATTTCATTGTTTTCAATCATTATTCCTGTTTTCTAAGCAAATTTACCTTTAAGATAAAGCTATTTTATTATATATCCCTGACAAAAGTAATTTGTTTTCTCCTCTCAACCCCTTAAGACAACACTCTCTCACACACAGCCCTTAAAATGTGCACAGGGTTCAACACCTCTGGAGTGATTTAAAACATTTACAAATTGATTGAATGTTCCTTTTCTCTGTCAGTTTTGACAGTTTTGGTTTCCAGCAGGCCCAGACTATGGTGTTTGCTGTAGATGAGATCAACAGAAACCCTGACCTTCTGCCAAACATCACGCTCGGATACCAGCTTTACGACAACTGCCTGAAGCTGGGAGTATCGTTCCGTGCTGCCATGTCATTGGCCAGTGGGACAGAGGAACAGTTCCTATTGGATGAGACTTGTTCTGGGTCACCCCCGGTGCTAGGGATTGTGGGAGACCCAGGGTCCACACACTCCATCGCCATCTCCAGTGTCCTAGGGCTGTTCCGGGTTCCCATGGTAAATCAGAAAGAATAGAAAGATGACAACACTGTTGTAAATGTCCTTCTTGTATTCCAAATCCCCACTTTGAGTGAGAAACAGCATGTTTAGGTCTTAATGTGTCCAGGCATGAAACCTTTCTATTTCATTAATTCATTGAAGAATAAAAATGTATCATTGTATATTTCACTCCCTCAGGTGAGTCACTACGCCACGTGTTCCTGTCTGAGCGACCGGAGCAAGTACCCATCCTTCTTCAGAACCATCCCCAGTGATTCCTTCCAGGTCTGTCTCTAAGAAGGCTACAATGACATGATTACACAGTGAACCGTCAGCTCCCATGTATACTCACTATACACTTTATACTGTGTAACAGCATTTACAAGCCTAGATAAGGTTAAATAAAAGGTGACAAAACGAATGTATCTAATTTATGTTGATCACTCTATACTCACCAGTCTCTGTAATAACATCAGTAATGTCTAATCTCTGTTGATGTGATCTCAGGTGCGAGCCATGATCCAGATCCTACGTCGGTTGGGTTGGACCTGGGTGGGACTGGTGTTCAGTGATGATGACTACGGAGTTCATGCTGCCTGGTCATTCCAGTCAAGCCTGGCCGAGTCAGGGGGCTGTGTGGCCTATTCCCAGGTGTTGCCCAAAGACAACCGCCCCACAGAGCTGCAGAGGATCGTGGGAGAGATCAAGAGCTCCTCTGCTCGTGTGGTGGTGGTGTTCTCCAATGAGGCCTACCTGCTCCCTCTGGTGGACGAGGTTCAGAGATGCATTAAAATTCCCAGTTGATCTAAAATAACACTTACAATACATTCACATTTTAGTATCAGAGGCTCTAATCCAGAGAGATTTACACTTAATAATAATAATATTAGTAATACCATTTAGCAGATGCTTTTATCCAAAGCCACTTACAGTCAGTGATGTGTGATTATATTTTACGTATGGGTGGCCCTGGACAGTTAGTGCATCCATCCTAAGTTATATAGGGGGGACAACCACACATCACAGTCATAGTAAGCACATATTTTCCTCAAAGTATCAGCAAATACATTCTACAGCCCTAAAACAGACATAAAAGCTGTGTATAAAAGTGTTACAGCATGTTAACATTGTGGCATTCTTGATACTAAGATTATAAAATATAAAACCCGTTTTACAAGGTGGTGGTGCAGAATGTGAAGGGTCTCCAGTGGATCGCCAGTGAAGCATGGACCACCTCCTCTGTGTTTCACACCCCCCGTCTCATGCCCTACCTGGGGGGTACCCTGGGTATCGCCATCCGTCGTGGAGAGATACCCGGACTCAGGGACTACCTGCTTAGCATCCGCCCCAACGACCAACCTGCCAATAACCCCGGAAACAATATGGTGAAGTAGTTTGTTGTCTTTTAACTCCAAACATATAATTACTTTATACATTATGTTTAAAACATTTAAAAAGGCTACTTTGCCTATAAATACTACAATACAGAAGAAAAAAACTAGTTTCCTCTATAACATTTCCTTCTCTGCTCTGGTAAGGTGAGACAGTTCTGGGAGGCTGTGTTTGGGTGCAGGTTGGAGCCCCCAGCAGGTTGGGTGGAGGCTGGGGGTGATGTATGTACAGGTCAGGAGGACCTGAGGGATGTGGAGACTAACTATGGGGACGTGTCTGAGCTCAGGCCGGAGTATAACGTGTATAAGGCAGTGTACGCCCTGGCCCATGCCCTGCATGACCTACTGCAGTGTGTGCCAGGGAGAGGACCTTTCAGTGGGCAC
This sequence comes from Salvelinus fontinalis, assembly GCF_029448725.1. Taxonomy (NCBI): domain Eukaryota; kingdom Metazoa; phylum Chordata; class Actinopteri; order Salmoniformes; family Salmonidae; genus Salvelinus; species Salvelinus fontinalis. Next base: position 40,384,007 of record NC_074688.1, read on the forward strand.
CGCTGTGCCAGCCTACAGAGACTGGAGCCCTGGCAGGTGGGACACAAACAGATGCAGACGTACACTTTGCCAACTGTTTACTTCTGTTTCCTGTTTTCTTATTCAAGGTCCCCTGACTTCATACTGTCTTTTGTCTACATAATCTCCTCCTCTTTATTCTCTTCCTCTGTTCCCTCCATCCCTCCATCCCCCTCCTCTGACCAGCTGGTCCATTACCTGGAGAGGGTTAACTTCACCACAGGGTTTGGCGATCGCGTTTCTTTCAATGACAACGGGGATGCCCTGGCCATCTATGACATCATGAACTGGGCGTGGCTCCAGGACGGGAGCGTTCAGGTGGAGAATGTGGGTGTGATCGACGAATCAGCCCCCGCAGGACAAGAGCTCACACTGGACGAGGACAGAATTTTCTGGAACTTTGAGTCAAAAAAGGTTATTTGTAAAGTTATACAGTTATATAGCATATTTCACTACTGCAACAGAAACAGTGTAAACTTATATCGATGGAAGGCAAAGAAGCATTAAATATGGGTGTGTAAATATGGGAGTATAAATATGGGTGTATAAAAGTCTGATATTCTCCCTCCTAGGTCATCATTGTAAAAAAGAATTTGGTCTTTAACTGACTTGCCTATTTAAATAAAGAATGAATTCTAAGTCACGTTCATCCTTGTAGCCCCCACGATCAGTGTGCAGTGAGAGCTGTCCCCCAGGCACCCGTGTAGCCAGGAAGAAGGGGGAGCCTGTCTGCTGCTTCGACTGCATCTCCTGTGCTGAGGGAGAGGTCAGCAACACCACAGGTCAGCGAAATTAATATCATGTAAAGCATTTGAGGGTGGTTTGGGGCTGTAGAAACTGTTTTCCACACATTCTTTGTCTGTCTTTCTGTCAGACTTGGCTGAGTGCTCGAGATGTCCAGAGGACTTCTGGTCCAGCCCGGAGCGTGATCTCTGCATCCCTAAGGGTGTTGAGTTCCTCTCCTACCAGGAATCACTGGGCATCTCCTTGATGACCGCCTCGTTGCTAGGAGCCCTCATCTGTGCAGTGGTCCTCGGAATCTTCACCCGCTACCGGAACACGCCTGTTGTCAAGGCCAACAACTCTGAGCTGAGCTTCCTGCTTCTGCTGTCACTCAAACTCTGCTTCCTGTGCTCGCTGCTGTTCATTGGCCGGCCCCGGCTGTGGACCTGTCAGCTGAGGCATGCAGCATTTGGTATCAGCTTTGTTCTCTGTGTCTCCTGTATACTGGTGAAGACAATGGTGGTGCTGGCTGTGTTTAGGACCTCTAAGCCCGGGGGCAATGCCAGCCTGAAGTGGTTTGGTGCTGGGCAGCAGAGAGGAACAGTCCTGGTTCTCACCTCATTCCAGGCTGCTATCTGCACAGCCTGGCTGGTTTCAGCCTCTCCAACTCCACACAAAAACACGCGCTACCATATTGATAAGATTGTATATGAGTGTGTGGTGGGGTCGGTAGCAGGGTTCGGAGCGTTGTTAGGCTACATCGGCCTCCTGGCGTTCCTTAGCTTCTTCTTGGCCTTCCTGGCCAGGAACCTTCCAGACAACTTCAACGAGGCCAAGTTCATCACCTTCAGCATGCTGATCTTCTGTGCCGTGTGGATCTCCTTCATCCCTGCCTACATCAGCTCTCCTGGGAAGTACGCAGACGCTGTGGAGATATTCGCCATCTTAGCTTCCAGCTTTGGCCTCCTGGTGGCTCTCTTCGGCCCAAAGTGTTACATCATCCTGCTGAGGCCAGAGAGGAACACCAAGAAGGCTCTGATGGGCCGGGCCACAACCAAAACATAGGGAGAATCTCAATTTAATTTCCTTGATTCCTCACGTCCTCTCTCCTGGCCCTCTTCTCAAAACCCATTAGATCAGAAGGTTTGGAGGGCCGGGATATCTAACCTTCTCATTCATTGGGTTTTGAAAAGGAGACAGAGGAGAGAGGACACGAAGAATCACAGAAATTAAATTGAGATTCTCCCATAGGCTCAATACCGTAACAACAATTTACATTGAATTCCTCTCCTTGTCTTCTTCACTTCCTCTGTGCTGATCTGATATATGAACACTAGGTGGAGGTACAATGCCTGCTCGGGATTTGCTTCACACTATTTCAATGCAAAGAAAGGAAAGGAGACATTTATAGTAACAGAGTATGATGGTCTCAAATAGTTTGAAGTAGCTCCTTTTAGTTTGCACATCTCTTTGTATTTTGATGGTATTTTGATGGCTATAAATAAAATAATTCTGTTAGTATAAATGATTTCTTTCCTTGGGCTTTCAAGTAGGCTTTTGATTTATTTAATTTGTCTATGTGTGTGGCTTTAATCTTCTAAGGGATAGGTTATCCCAGATTGTCACGATCGTCTTTAGGAGAGAGGGAGGACCAAGGCGCAGCGCGTGGAAAGTACATCCTCTTTATTTGAGAAAGGAGACAAAAACGAAACAAACACTATACAAACTACAAAAACAACAAAACAGACGACCGTGAAGCTATACAAACATAAGTGCAGCCACTAAACACTTCGACATAGACAATTTCCCACAAATGCATGATGCCCATGGCTGCCTTAAATATGGCTCCCAATCAGAGACAAATGAAAGACATCTGTCTCTGATTGGGAACCACTCAGGCAACCATAGACATACCTAGACACATTCACTCAACCATAGACATTCCTAGAAACATTCACTCAACACAAACCAACACAAACCAACCCATACACCCCCCCAAACCCAACACCCCCTTTACCATCTAACCACCCAAAACCGACAAAACACAAACATTCCCCATGTCACACCCTGACCTAACTAAAATAATAAAGAAAACAAAGAATACTAAGGCCAGGGCGTGAACACAGATGAGTGGGTTTCTGCATCGAAAGGCTTTTGATTGAATCCTCACATGGTGTGGAACATCATAACTTCTCTGTTCCTTCAAAGGGATTCTGCTGCCACACTCATTCAACCATGAATTAATAATTAATTAATACAAATGTTCATTTAATAAAATATTCTGACTTTAAAGGAGTTGCTTGAATGTGTTTTAATTGAACTGTTGAAATGTATATTTCATTAGATATTTTATTAAAATGTGTCATATGGGATTACAGAATTACCTCATATTATGTGAAAGGAATAACAACATTTTTCATTAACCGTATCTAATTTAATTGATTTGTTTTCAGAACTGAATTTCAGGGGAGAAATGAAGCACCCCCAGTAGGTGTCCAAACTTTTGAGTCAAATACAAATCTTAGATTCAGCTATTAACTCATTTGGTATATGGGGCAGCATTTTCACTTTTGGATGAATTTCGTGCCCAGGGTGAACTGCCTCCTACTCTGTCCCACATGCTAATATATGCATATTATATAATATTATTATACAGAACTCATATAGCAGGCAAAAACCTGAGAAAAAATCCAAACAGGAAGTAAAAATTCTGAGAGTGGTCGTTGTTAAAGTCATCGCCTATTCAATTCCCTGTAATATATGGATCTGTTTGCACTTCATACGCCTTCCACTAGATGTCAACAGTCAGTAGAACGTGGAATGAAGTTTATGCCGTGTTGTGGGACCGGATGGGAGGGGAATGAGTCAGTTGTCTGGCAGATTGCCAGTTCTTGGTCTCGCTCTTTCCTCATGTTGTCACCTTGCGTTCCATTACTTATACAGACATGAAAGAATGCTTCGATTGGAATGTTTTAGGGTATAAATGATATCAACATCCTGAAGATTGATTTTCTACTGAATTTGACCAGTTTATTCGACCTGGAATATAACTTTTTGAAGTTTTCTTCCGACGTTTGCCTGCATCTGCGCCAGGGTTTGGGCACGTGTACTACACATGCTAGCAACATTAGCTAATTGGACATAAGTAATGGACATTATCGAACAAAACAACGATTTATTGTGGAACTAGGATTCCTGGCACTGCATTTTGATGAAGTGAATCAAAGTTAAGGGAATATTTATGATGTAATTCCGTATTTCTGTTGACTCCAACATGGCGGAGAAATGTTGTGTATTTCTGAGCGCCGTCTCAGATTATTTAATGGTATGCTTTTCCTAAAGTTTTTAAAAATCTGACAGAGCGGTTGCATTAAGAACCAGTGTATCTTTAATTATATGTAAAACATGTATCTTTCATCAAAGTTTATGATGAGTATTTCTGTTATTTGACGTGGCTCTCTGTAATTACTCCGGATATTTTGGAGGCATTTCTGAACATGGCGCCAATGTAAACCGAGATTTGTGGATATAAATATCCACATTATCGAACAAAACATAAATGTATTGTGTAACATGATGTCATAGGATGTCAGCGATTGTGTGCAGATATGTAGCGGAGTCAGGCGCAGGACACAGGTGTTGAGCAACACAACGGAGTTTACTCAAAATACAAGCAAAATTCCACATAGGGATAATAACAAACACACTAGCACATACAACAACACTAACGACACAAACAATCACGGACAGAACAGAAATGTATGCCAGAGGGTTAAATAGGGAACATGATAGGGGGATTGAAACCAGGTGTGTGTAATACAGACAAAACAAAACGAAACTGAAACATGGATCGGTGGTGACTAGAAAGCCGGTGACGTCGACAGCCGAACACCACCCGAACAAGGAGAAGGGCCGACTTCGGGGGAAGCCGTGACAGTACCCCCCCTTGACACCGGGGAAGACCCGGAGGGCGAGGTGCAGGGCGATCCGGGTGGAGACTGTGAAACTCCTGTAACATTGAAGGATCAGGGAATGTCCTCCCCCGGTACCCAGCATCTCTCCTCCAGGTCGTACCCCTCCCACTCCACGAGGTACTGAAGGCCCCTCGCCCGACGCCTTGAGTCCATGATGGCTCGTACGGTATACGCCGGGACCCCCTCGATGTCCAGAGGGGGCGGAGGAATCTCCCGCACCTCAGACTGCTGGAGCGGACCAGCCACCACCGGCTTGAGGAGAGACACATGGAACGAGGGGTTAATGTGATAATCAGGGGGGAGTTGTAACCTATAACAAAACTCGGTCAGTCTCCTCAGGACTTTATGGCCCCACAAACCGCGGACCCTGCTTCCGACAGGGCAGGTGAAGGGGCAAGTTTCGGGTCGAGAGCCAGACCCGATCCCCCGGTCCATACACCGGGGCCTCACTGCGGTGGCGGTCGGCACTCGCCTTTTGCCTCCTGATGGCCCGTTGTAGCCGCACATGGGCATTGTTCCATGTCTCCTCTGAGTGCCCAAACCATTCATCCACCGCAGGAGCCTCAATCTGGCTCTGATGCCATGGTGCCAGGACCGCCTGATAACCCAGCACACACTGAAAAGGTGTTAGGTTGGTAGAGGAGTGGCGGAGGGAGTTTTAGGCCATCTCCGCCCAGGGGATGTAAACCGCCCACTCCCCCGGCCGGTCCTGGCAATAGGGCCGCAGAAACCTACCCACATCCTGGTTGACTCTTTCCACCTGCCCGTTACTCTCGGGGAGGAAACCTGAGGTAAGGCTGACCGAGACCCCTTCATTCTCCTCGCCGCCCAGATGCACTCCAGATTGCGGTGGTCAGTCCAAATGAAAAAAGGGTGTCTAGCCACCTCAAGCCAACGTCTCCACGCTTTCAGAGCCATGACAACAGCCAACAACTCCCGGTCCCCCACATCATAGTTTCGCTCCGCCGGGCTGAGCTTCTTCGAAAAGAATGCACAGGGGCAGAGCTTTAGTGGCATACCCGAGCGCTGAGACAGCACAGCCCCTATCCCTGCCTCGGACGCGTCCATCTCAACTATGAATGCTAAGGAGGGATCAGGATGAGCCAGCACGGGAGCCGAGGTAAACAGAGCCTTCAGGTGACCAAAAGCCCTGTCTGCCCCAGCTGTCCACTGCAGTCGCACCGGTCCCCCCTTCAGCAGTCAGGTAATGGGAGCCGCTACCTGACCAAAACCCCGGATAAATCTCCAGTAGTAGTTGGCAAACCCTAAAAACCGCTGCACCTCCTTTACCGTGGTTGGAGTCGGCGAATTACGCACAGCTGAAATGCGGTCATTCTCCATCTCTACCCCTGACGCTGAAAAGCGGTATCCTAGGAAGGAGATGGACTGTTGGAAGAACAGACATTTCTCAGCCTTGACGTACAGGTCATGCTCCAACAGTCGACCAAGCACCCTGCGTACTAGGGACACATGCTCGGCGTGTGTAGCGGAGTATATTAGAATGTCATCTATATACACCACTACACCCTGCCCGTGCAGGTCCCTGAAAATCTCATCTACAAAGGATTGGAAGACTGATGGAGCATTCATTAACCTTTCAGTGATACCCATCCCGGATCCGGGAGCATCCTCATCAAAAAAGCTGACTAGCATAGCCTAGCCTAACGGGACAAGGATATCATATAATATAATTTCATGAAATCACAAGTCCAATACAGCAAATGAAAGATAAACATCTTGTGAATCAAGCCATCATTTCCGATTTTTTAAATGTTTTACAGCGAAAACACAATATATATATATATTAGCTAACCACAATAGCCAAACACACAACGGCATGTTTTCACCATGTTTCCACCGCATAGGTAGCTTTCACAAAACCCACAAATAGAGATAAAATGAATCACTAACCTTGAACAACTTCATCAGATGACAGTCTTATAACATCATGTTATACAATACATGTATCTTTTGTTCGAAAATGTGCATATTTATAACTACAAATCCTGGTTTTACATTGCAACCACCATCACAAATAGCACCAAAGCAGCCAGAATTATTACAGAGAGCAACGTGAAATACATAAATACTCATCATAAAACATTTATGAAAAATACATGGTGTACAGCAAATGAAAGATAAACATTTTGTGAATCCAGCCAATATTTCCGATTTTTTAAGTGTTTTACAGCAAAAACACAATATAGAAATATATTTTTTAACCTGTTGGGTATGGGGGCGCTGTTGAGACTATTTATGCTAATTGGGTAATTTTTGAAACGGCTTCCCACAAAATCCTTGATCGTACAATATGCATATTATTATTATTATTGGATAGAAAACAGTCTATAGTTTCTATAGGAGTTGAAATTTTGTCTCTAAGTGGAACAGAGCCCATTCTACAGCAATTTCCCTGACATGGAGTCAGATTTCAGAAATGTTGGCCACTGTTCTGAAGTCAGTTAAAAGGGCACTGTTATTGCTATGACTATACGGACACTTCTTACGTCTTCCCCTGGATGCCTTTACGTGATGACGATTCCAATGGGGTCGATTGCGCGTTCACAGGCCCTATAATTGAAAAAACCCTGTAGCTAGCAAGTCTTTTCTTGCTGCGTAACGCGCGAGGAGGACACCGACCCCCTCCTGTTCCAAGCGTTAGTTTAGCCTGTTATATTTCTCCGGTCATCTTTTCACTCGTTATAGGAGTTAACCTGTCTAGGATCAGCGTGGCGCTAGCGGCACACCCCCCCCCCCCCCCCACTGAAAAACCAGTGCCGCGAAATTCAAAAAAAATATATTTTTTAAATATTTAACTTTCACACATTAAAGTCCAATACAGCTAATGAAAGACACAGATCTTGTGAATCCAGTCAACATTTCCGATTTTTAAAATGTTTTACAGGGAAGACACAATATGTAAAGATGTACATCTATTACCTAAAAACACATTAGCATAATCCACCATCTTTTATTTGTCCACCAACACCAGTAGCCATCACCAATTCGGCTAAACTAAGATATTTATAGCCCCTAACCAACAAAAAAACTCATTAGATGACAGTCTGATAACATATTTATGGTATGGGATAGGTTTTGTTAGAAAAAAGTGCATATTTCAGGTAGATGGCATAGTTTACAATTGCACCCACCATCACAAATGGACTAGAATAATTACAATGAGCAACGTGTTTACCTAACTACTAATCATCAAACATTTCGTAAAAATACACAGCATACACGAATCGAAAGACACAGATCCTGTGAATACAGACAATATTTCAGATTTTCTAAGTGTCTTACAGCGAAAACACAATAAATCGTTATATTAGCTTAGCACATAGCAATTAGCAGCCCAGCATTGATTCTAGCCAAAGTGAGCGATAAAAGTCAACATCGCCAAAAGATATTAATTTTTTCACTAACCTTCTCAGAATTCTTCCGATGACACTCCTGTAACATCACATTACAACATGCATATACAGTTTGATCGAAAATGTTTATATTTAGCCACCAAAATCATGGTTAGACAATGTGAAATGTAGACAAGCTGGTAAAGAAAAAGTCCTTGCGCCACTTAGACAGTGATCTACTCTTATACATAAATACTCATAAACGTGACTAAAAAATATAGGGTGGACAGGGATTGATAGACAATTTAATTCTTAATACAATTGCGTTATTACATTTTTTAATTTATCCTTACTTTTCAATACAGTTTGCGCCAAGCGAAGCTACGTCAAAAAACCTGGCGTCCTAAGCCACTAAAATGTTTCGACAGAACATCATAAGGTAGTTAATTTAAAGCGTTTTATAGCAATTTATATCCGTTTAGTGCGATTTTGGGACAGTTATTTTTGCAACGATGTGAAAAGTTGGGCACGCTTTTCAGTTCATCCCGAACGCAGTTGACATTTCCACATGGCAAGAGGACAGCTTTCCACCAAAAGACGATTTCTCCCAAGAAAGGATCCTTTGCCCAAGATACTGATGGAAGAACAGCTCAAGGTAGGACATTTTTATTATGATAAATCGTGTTTCTGTCTAAACATTTTAGTGGCTTAGGACGCCATGTTTTTTGACGTAGCTTCGCTTGGCGCAAACTGTATTGAAAAGTAAGGATAAATTAAAAAATGTAATTCCGCAATTGTATTAAGAATTAAATTGTCTATCAATCCCTGTCCACCCTATATTTTTTTGTCACGTTTATGAGTATTTATGTATAAGAGTAGATCACTGTCTAAGTGGCGCAAGGACATATTCTGACCAGCTGAGTTACATTTCACATTGTCTAACCATGATTTTGGTGGCTAAATATAAACGTTTTCGATCAAACTCTATATGCATTGTGTAATATGATGTTACAGGAGTGTCATCTGAAGAATTCTGAGAAGGTTAGTGAAAAACTTAATATATTTTTGGCGATGTTGACGTTATCGCTCACTTTGGCTAGAATCAATGCTGGGCTGCTATGTGCTATGTGCTATGCTAATATAACGATTTATTGTGTTTTCGCTGTAAGACACTTAGAAAATCTGAAATATTGTCTGTATTCACAGGATCTGTGTCTTTCGATTCGTGTATGCTGTGTATTTTTACGAAATGTTTGATGATTAGTAAGTAGGTAAACACGTTGCTCTAAGTAGTTTTTCTAGTCCATTTGTGACGGTGGGTGCAATTGTAACCTATGCCATCTACCTGAAATATGCACTTTTTTCTAACAAAACCTATCCCATACCATAAATATGTTATCAGACTGTCATCTGATGAGTTTTTTTGTTGGTTATGGGCTATAAATATCTTAGTTTAGCCGAATTGGTGATGGCTACTGGTGTTGGTGGACAAATAAAAGATGGTGGATTATGCTAATGTGTTTTTAGGTAATAGATGTACATCTTTACATATTGTGTCTTCCCTGTAAAACATTTTAAAAATCGGACATGTTGACTGGATTCACAAGATCTGTGTCGCGGCACTGGTTTTTCAGTGGGGGGGGGGGGGGGGTGCCGCTAGCGCCACGCTGATCCTAGACAGGTTAACGTCCATCAGTCAATAAGATATCATTCTGACACCAAACTGATACAAACTGACACCAAACTTTGTCCAACTCTGTTAAAAGGCAACTATCACATATTTCAGAGCAGGCCCAAAATTCACAGCGCCTTCTGTTTAAACCATAATAAAAACTTAAAACACGTAGTTACATTCTAGCTGCGGGTCCAGTTCAGACATTATGTTTAGGCCTAGTTGAGGCGACCTCGAATCCCAAGTTTTGACTCAATAGGTCATTTGGAGCCCGAGCAGCGACCTTAATTGGTGCTGAAAATCCACTTTCTCTGGGCGTTACTACGGGGTCCTTGACTGAGCTATCGGACAGAAACGTTGCGGTCCGTCTCTATGGGCCAAGGCGGTTTCAATGGACCTAGTCTTACGACTCTAGGACTTTTCTAAATGTTGTCGTTTTCGTAATGGTCAAAATTAATTGAAGTTATTGCAAATATACGAGGCTGTTTCTTGGTCTGAGAACCTTCTAGAGCCACCTAACTAACCGTGCACTATCAACTTGAGCTCTATAACAGTTTTCTAAAGTTTCAGAGCTCTAGGTCTGTCGGTTCTTTGATAGTTCGAACAAAGGTAACTATTGCAGGATCTGTGTGTCTCTTAGCCCCACACTCTGTCACTCCATCCTTGCTGTGTAAGTCTGTGAGATTTTCTTGGAAATTTGATGGGATGAATGACTGATTTACAGTTCATGAGGGTTGCCTAATCACACATATGAAGTTTTGGAAAGATCTGACTTTTTTAACTCTTCGAAACAGCACCTTTGACCCCAATTATGGCACTTCCGATTGACACAGGAAGCTATAAGTAAACACATATCTTGATTGGGGTAGGTTTTCACAGAATCCTGAGTTGTAAGTCTTTACGTAAAGAACTGACTGATTTACACAGGGTTGAATGCACTATTTCTCACAAACTGCAGGTTTGGTATGGCAAAACACTTTTAGGGTGATTTTAACCACTTCCGGTTGCTCCATGGAGTTTAGAATTGACACAGGTAGACTTCATCGTGGCCTGATGGATTGTCATCAAAGACAGGTTCATAAGGAATTCATAACCCACATAGGCTTCAGGTTGAATTTAGGGGAGCAGGCAATGTATTCCTATGGGGAGAGATGTCATTGTAATCTGTGAGATGAAAAAAAACTGTTTTTACTGTTAATGGTCATGAACCTATGGTGTAAGGAAAAAAAGAACCAACCATTTATCTAACGTAATTTACGAGAAATAATTCAATGTCTGTTGATTGATGGTTAAAGAACAAAAAAATCTCAAAAAGTTATAGACACAGCTGCAGCGAGTTCAGAAGAATCTGATAAGGCAGATTTTGGAGCTCTCCTTGATTTCTGTGATTTTATGTGATTTTATGAACTCACACACACACACAGTCAGTGGGGAGTGACACAGTGTGAGGCTTACAGACACAAAGAGCTTGCAATCAAATCAAATCAAAGTTTATTTGTCATGTGCCCCGAATACAACAGGTACCTTACTGTGAAATGCTTACTTACAGGCTCTAACCAATAGTGCAAAAAAAGTTATTAGGTGAACAATAGGTAAGTAAAGAAATAAAACAACAGTAAAAAGACAGTGAAAAATAACAGTAGCGAGGCTATAAAAGTAGTGAGGCTACATACAGACACCGGTTAGTCAGGCTGATTGAGGTAGTATGTACATATAGATATGGTTAAAGTGACTATGCATATATGATGAACAGAGAGTAGCAGTAGCGTAAAAGAGGGGTTGGGGGGTGGTAGGTGGCGGGGCACAATGCAGATAGCCCGGTTAGCCAATGTGCGGGAGCACTGGTTGGTCGGGCCCATTGAGGTAGTATGTACATGAATGTATAGTTAAAGTGACTATGCATATATGATAAACAGAGAGTAGCAGCAGCGTAAACAAGGGGTTGAGGTGGGAGGGGGTTACACAATGCAAATAGTCAGGGAAGCCATTTGATTACCTGTTCCAGGAGTCTTATGGCTTGGGGGTAAAAACTGTTGAGAAGCCTTTTTGTCCTAGACTTGGCACTCCGGTAGTGCTTGCCATGCGGTAGTAGAGAGAACAGTCAATGACTGTGGTGGCTGGGGTCTTTGACAATTTTTAGGGCTTCCTCTGACAACGCCTGGTGTAGAGGTCCTGGACGGCAGGCAGCTTAGCCCCAGTGATGTTCTGAGCCGTACACACTACCCTCTGTAGTGCCTTGTGGTCGGAGGCCGAGCAATTGCTGTACCAGTCAGTGATGCAATCAGTCAGGGTGCTCTCGATGTTGCAGCTGTAGAACCTTTTGAAGATCTCAGGACCCATGCCAAATCTTTTTAGTTTCCTGAGGGGGAATAGGCTTTGTTGTGCCCTCTTCACGACTGTCTTGGTGTGTTTGGACCATTCTAGGTTGTTGTTGATGTGGAAATCAAGGAACTTGAAGCTCTCAACCTGCTCCACTACAGCCGTCGATGAGAATGGGGGCATGCTCGGTCCTCCTTTTCCTGTAGTCCACAATCATCTCCTTGGTCTTGGCTACGTTGAGGGATAGGTTGTTATTATGGCACCACCGCCAGGTCTCTGACCACCTCCCTATAGGCTGTCTCGTCGTTGTCGGTGATCAGGCCTACCACTGTTGTGTCATCTGCAAACTTAATGATGGTGTTGGAGTCGTGCCTAGCCATGCAGACGTGGGTGAACAGGGAGTACAGGAGGGGACTGAGCACGCACCTCTGGGGAACTCCAGTGTTGAGGATCAGCATGGCAGAAGTGTTGCTACCTACCCTCACCACCTGGGGGGTATGCAAATTGGAGTGGGTCTAGGGTTTCTGTGATAACAGTGTTGATGTGAGCCATTACCAGCCTTTCAAAGCACTTCATGGCTACAGGCGTGAGTGCTATGGGTCTGTAGTCATTTAGGCAGGTGGCCTTTGTGTTCTTGGGCACAGGGACTATGGTGTTCTGCTTGAAACATGTTGATATTACAGACTCAATCGGGGACATGCTGGAAAAAAAATTTTTCCCTCTGGTTGCACCTTTAACATGTTGATAGAAATTTGGTAGAAATTATTTATGTTTCCCTGCATTAATGTCTCCGGCCACTAGGAGCGCCGCCTCTGGGTGAGTTGTTTGCTGTTTGCTAATTTCCTTAAACAGCTGACTGAGTGTGGAATTAGTGCCGGCATCTGTCTGTGGTGATAAATAAACAGAAAAGTATAGCTGAAAACTCTAAGCAAGTAGTGTAGCCTGCAATTTATCACAATATACTGTACTTTAGGTGAGCAAAATCTAGAGACTTACTTAGATTGCAAAAGTTACCTGCGTTCGAACTATCAAAAAACCGTCAGACCTAGAGCTCTGAAACTGTATATACAGTGGGGAGAACAAGTATTTGAAACCCTACCGATTTTGCAGGTTTTCCTACTTACAAAGCATGTAGAGGTCTGTAATTTTTATCATAGGTACACTTCAACTGAGAAACAGAATCTAAAACAAAAATCCAGAAAATCACATTGTATGATTTTTAAGTAATTAATTTGCATTTTATTGCATGACATAAGTATTTGATCACCTACCAACCAGTAAGAAATCCGGCTCTTACAGACCTGTTAGTTTTCTTTAAGAAGCCCTCCTGTTCTCCACTCATTACCTGTATTAACTGCACCTGTTTGAACTCGTTACCTGTATAAAAGACACCTGTCCACACACTCAATCAAACAGACTCCAACCTCTCCACAATGGCCAAGACCAGAGAGCTGTGTAAGGACATCAGGGATAAAATTGTAGACCTGCACAAGGCTGGGATGGGCTACAGGACAATAGGCAAGCAGCTTGGTGAGAAGGCAACAACTGTTGGCGCAATTATTAGAAAATGGAAGAAGTTCAAGATGACGGTCAATCACCCTCGGTCTGGGGCTCCATGCAAGATCTCACCTCGTGGGGCATCAATGATCATGAGGAAGGTGAGAGATCAGCCCAGAACTACACGGCAGGACCTGGTCAATGACCTGAAGAGAGCTGGGACCACAGTCTCAAAGAAAACCATTAGTAACACACTACGCCGTCATGGATTAAAATTCTGCAGCGCACGCAAGGTCCCCCTGCTCAAGCCAGTGCATGTCCAGGCCCGTCTGAAGTTTGCCAATGACCATCTGGATGATCCAGAGGAGGAATGGGAGGAAGGTCATGTGGTCTGATGAGACAAAAATAGAGCTTGTTGGTCTAAACTCCAATCGCCGTGTTTGGAGGAAGAAGGATGAGTACAACCCCAAGAACCCCATCCCAACCGTGAAGCATGGAGGTGGAAACATCATTCATCATGTGGATGCTTTTCTGCAAAGGGGACAGGACGACTGCACCGTATTGAGGGGAGGATCGATGGGGCCATGTATCGCGAGATCTTGGCCAAAAACCTCCTTCCCTCAGTAAGAGCATTGAAGATGGGTCGTGGCTGGGTCTTCCAGCATGACAACGACCCGAAACACACAGCCAGGGCAACTAACGAGTGGCTCCGTAAGAAGCATCTCAAGGTCCTGGAGTGGCCTAGCCAGTCTCCAGACCTGAACCCAATAGAAAATCTTTGGAGGGAGCTGAAAGTCCGTATTGGCCAGCGACAGCCCCGAAACCTGGAGGATCTGGAGCAGGTCTGTATGGAGGAGGGGACCAAAATCCCTGCTGCAGTGTGTGCAAACCCGGTCAAGAACTACAGGAAACGTATGATCTCTGTAATTGCAAGCAAAGGTTTCTGTACCAAATATTAAGTTCTGCTTTTCTGAGGTATCAAATACTTATGTCATGCAATAAAATGCAAATTAATTACTTAAAAATCATACAATGTGAGTTTCTGGTTTTTGATAAAAATTACAGACCTATACATGCTTTGTAAGTAGGAAAACCTGCAAAATCGGCAGTGTATCAAATACTTCTTCTCCCCACTGTACATGTTCTAGAGCTTAAGTCGATAGTGCACGGTGAGTTATGTGGCTCTAGAAGGTTCTCAGGCCGAGAAAAAGCCTTGTCCATTTGCAATGATTTCAATTCATTTTGATCAATGCGAAAATGATGACATTTAGAAATGTCCTAGAATCACAAGAATAGGTGCATTGAAACTGCCTCGGCCCATAGAGACGGAGCCTAAAGTTTCTGTCTGATAGCTCATTCCGGGACCCCGTAGCAACGCCGGGAAAAAGTGAACTTTCAGCACTAATTAAGGTCGCTGCTCAGGCTCCAAATGACCAATCGAGCCAAAACTCAGGGTCGCCTCAGCTAGGCCTACACATAATGTCAGTACTGGACCTGCAGCTAGAACGTGTTTTAAGTTTTTATTATGGTTTCAACAGAAGGCGCAGTGAATTTTGGCTGGTTCTGAAACATGAGATAGTTGGCTTCTAAACAAGTTGGACAAAGTGGGTTCGGTGTCAGTCTGTGTCAGTTTGGTGTCAGAATGATATCTTATTGACTGATGGACGTTGACTTGATGGCTGACTTTTGTCCGTTTGCAATAAGTTTAAACAGTGATGAACCATCACCAAATTGACAGGTTGAAATCAACACCAACGAGCGATGGAGAGGAACCACTATCACTGCCTGGACATCCCGAGTTCAAAGGGCCAGTCAATTAGGCATTTCTGCAGTATATTAGAGCATGTCAAATTCGTGATGGTAAATGCCCATTGCAAGTCATTGCAAATGGACAGCTGTGCACCTGGTAATGTGAACGGGTTACAAGGAGCACATTTTAAAAATGTTTTTTAATGCCTTTAGAGGGGTGAAAGGTCCATGGCTGGGTAGGGAGCACCCTCCACCCGTCCCCATCCAATAGGGGGCACACCTGGTCATTTTGGACGTTTTTCACAAAATCTTTAAAAAATGACAGTCTCACTTCTCTCACATTGCACCAACGAGCGATGGAGAGGAACCACTATCACTGCGAGGCCATCCGGAGTTCAACGGGCAAGTCAATTGGGCATTTCTGCAGTATATTAGAGCATGTCAAACTCGTGATGGTAAATGCCCGTTGTAAGACATCTTTAAGAGTGTGTTTTTCTAACTGCCATCCAGTCCCTGCTGAGAGGCCACAGAGTTAGTGAAAACAACCAGGTCTGACAGATCTCTACTCAGCTTCATCATCTTCCTCGTCCTCCCTCCCCTACAGCAAGAAGAAAAGACAGAAAGAGTATGAAGGAGGAGAAGTAGAATGGAGGAAGAGGCAGAGTAGAATGGAGGAAGAGGCAGAGTAGAATGGAGGAAGAGGCAGAGTAGATAGGAGAAAGAGGCAGAGAGTAGAATGAATGAAGAGACAGAGAGTAGAATGGATGAAGAGACAGAGTGTAGAATAGGGAAAGAGGCAGAGGGTAGAATGGGGGAAGTTGCTTAGGGTAGAATGGAGGAAGAGGCATATGGTAGAATGGGGAAAGAGGCATAGAGTAGAATGGGGAAAGAGGCATATAGTAGAATGGGGAAAGAGGCAAAGAGTAGAATGGGGAAAGAGGCTTAGGGTAGAATGGAGGAAGAAGCATATGGTAGAATGGGGAAAGAGGCATAGAGTAGAATGGGGAAAGAGGCATAGGGTAGAATGGGGAAAGAGGCATAGGGTAGAATGGGGAAGGAGGCAAAGAGTAGAATGGAGAAGAGGCATAGGGTGGAATGGGGAAAGAGGCATAGAGTAGAATGGGGAAAGAGGTATAGGGTAGAATGGGGAAAGAGGTATAGGGTAGAATGGGGAAAGAGGCATAGGGTAGATTTGGGAAAGAGGCATAGGGTAGAATGGGGAAAGAGGTATAGGGTAGAATGGGGAAAGAGGCATAGGGTAGAATGGGAAAAGAGGCATAGAGTAGAATGGGGAAGAGGCATAGGGTAGAATGGGGAAAGAGGCATAGGGTAGATTTGGGAAAGAGGCATAGGGTAGAATGGGGAAAGAGGTATAGGGTAGAATGGGGAAGAGGCATAGAGTAGAATGGGGAAAGAGGAATAGAGTAGAATGGGGAAAGAGACATAGAGTTAAATGGGGAAGAGGA
>NC_074688.1:40401276-40403776 GCF_029448725.1 Salvelinus fontinalis
CTGTTGTTGGATGCTACAATGGTTTTCTATGGACAGGATCACTGGGTACCTGGGGGAAGGGAGAGACATGGAGTTACTATGACTAAAATGGATATCTCCATGAGTAGCAGAGTTCTATGATACTGGATGTGGACGGGTCTTGCAGCCATGCATATTGCTCTTCACAATACAATACTGTAAAAGTCCAGCCTCATCTACACCAACCCTGTATTACAGTATAATATACAACAAATTGACTCAGACTGATCTGTTGAAAAAATATATATATATTTATCCACCCTAAACATAAATCCTTTCAAACTACACTCTCCCCCCAATCTCAGACAGAATAGCCTTGACAGAAGCCCAAGAAACACAACAGAAATTAAGCCAAATATTTTCAGTGTGTTTGTTCATTTAGAGGTGAAATGACTTGTGTTCAGACAGCAGCTCAGCTCAAATGTCAAACCTGTCAGACTGACAGCTCTCCCTGAGGGCTGTGAGCCTTTCACTCACCTCTTCTCCACTGTCTCCTTACTCGCACACGCACACGCACACACACGCACGCGCACACACGCACACGCACACACACGCGCACACACACACACACGCACACACACACTCACACGCACGCACACACACACACACGCACACACACACACACTCACACGCGCACACACACACACGCACACACACACTCACACGCACGCACACACACACACACATACACACGCACGCACACACGCGCGCACACACTCACACGCGCACACACACACACGCACACACACACGCGCACACACACACACACGCACACACTCACACACTCACACACACACTCACACACACACACACACACACACTCACACACACACACACTCACACACACACAGAGAGACAGACATGCACACACAGGACTATCTCCTCTCTCTCTCCCAGGTGTATTGGTAAATGAGGTGTGTACTTTGCGTGTGATTGGTACCGTGCAGACGCTCAGTTCTCCCATCACAGGCCAAGAGCCTCATTCATCATAACAGGTGGCATTGATGATAAAATAAATAAAACTGAGAGAAAGAGTGATGAATTTGGCTCTGTATCATTTCATGAAAGTGTCAGACTAACTCTGTTTCGTCCACTATCCATTCTCTCCCATGAGGAGAAAATACTAATGAAACAGCTAATAGCACAACAATAAGACATCCTTCTCTTGTAACGGCTGTTCTCCTCCTCTTCGTCCGAAGAGTCATATCTACATGTACATACTACCTCAATCAGCCTGACTAACCGGTGTCTGTATGTAGCCTTGCTACTTTTACCTTTTATAGCTGGCCCTCGCTTCATACTCGTCGCCAAACCCACTGGTTCCAGGTCATCTACAAGACCCTGCTAGGTAAAGTCCCCCCTTATCTCAGCTCGCTGGTCACCATAGCAGCACCTACCTGTAGCACGCGCTCCAGCAGGTATATCTCTCTAGTCACCCCCAAAACCAATTCTTCCTTTGGACGCCTCTCCTTCCAGTTCTCTGCTGCCAATGACTGGAACGAACTACAAAAATCTCTGAAACTGGAAACACCTATCTCCCTCACTAGCTTTAAGCACCAGCTGTCAGAGCAGCTCATAGATTACTGCACCTGTACATAACCCATCTACAATTTAGCCCAAACAACTACCTCTTTACCTACTGTATTTATTTATTAATTTATTTTGCTCCTTTGCACCCCATTATTTCTGTCTCTACTTTGCACTTTCTTCCACTGCAAACCAACCATTCCAGTGTTTTTTTTCAGCTTTTATTTTACTTACTGTGTTGTACTCACTTCGCCTCCATGGCCTTTTTATATTTTTATTTATCTATACATATATCTGTTTGCCTTCACCTCCCTTATCTCACCTCACTTGCTCACATTGTATATAGACTTATTTTTTTTTTCTCACTGTATTATTGACTATATGTTTGTTTTACTCCATGTGTAACTATGTGTTGTTGTATGTGTCGAACTGCTTTGCTTTATCCTGGCCAGGTCGCAATTGTAAATGAGAACGTGTTCTCAATTTGCCTACCTGGTTAAATAAAGGTTAAATAAATAAATAAAAAATAAATAGCCTCGCATCTGTATATAGCCTGTCTTTTTACTGTTGTTTTATTTCTTTACCTACCTATTGTTCACCTAATACCTTTTTTGCACTATTGGTTAGAGCCTGTAAGTAAGCATTTCACTGTAAGGTCTACTACACCTGTTGTATTCAGCACACGTGACAAATAAACTTTGATTTGATTTGAGTGTACTGGAGCTACTGAAAGGTCCTCAGTGACTCTTAGTGTCATTTACTTTCATGAGCTAAACGGTTGGATGAGTGTGTCTCTGCATGTACATGTATACTGTATTTGTGTGTGATAGAGAAACAATGTTTGCAAACTCTGGCAGCCCTTGTGACTTGAGCATTATCTCTGGAGACAGTGCGAAGTGGAGTATGCATGGATTGTCACATTGTTTCAGTAACCAACAGAGATGAACAATAAGCA
>NC_074688.1:40408776-40423776 GCF_029448725.1 Salvelinus fontinalis
GACACGCAGTGATCTCGGACACGCAGCGATCTCGGACACGCAGCAATCTCTGACACGCAGCGATCTCTGACACGCAGCGATCTCTGACGCAGCGATCTCTGACACGCAGCGATCTCTGACACGCAGTGATCTCGGACACGCAGTGATCTCTGACGCAGCGATCTCGGACACGCAGCGATCTCTGACACGCAGCGATCTCGGACACGCAGCAATCTCGGACACGCAGCGATCTCGGACACGCAGCGATCTCTGACACGCAGCGATCTCGGACACGCAGTGATCTCGGACACGCAGCGATCTCGGACACGCAGCGATCTCTGACACGCAGTGATCTCGGACACGCAGCGATCTCAGACACGCAGTGATCTCAGACACGTAGCAATCTCAGACACGCAGCGATCTCTGACACGCAGTGATCTCTGACACGCAGTGATCTCGGACACGCAGTGATCTCGGACACGCAGCGATCTCGGACACGCAGCGATCTCTGACACGCAGTGATCTCGGACACGCAGTGATCTCGGACACGCAGTGATCTCGGACACGCAGTGATCTCAGACTTTTGATATTTGACAAGAGGTCAATCAGCTCCGTCAGTTTACATGTGGTGTAATTTATCTAAAGCCCCAAAAACTGTTTAACCATCTCACATTCGTGTATGATCTCTAAGTCTTCAACCCTTTATAGAATGAACAGCCCAGAGGCAGGCAGGCAGGCAGAGAGAGAGAGAGAGAGAGAGAGAGAGAGAGAGAGAGAGAGAGAGAGAGAGAGAGAGAGAGAGAGAGAGAGAGAGAGAGAGAGAGAGAGAGAGAGACAGAGAGAGAGAGAGAGACAGAGAGAGAGAGAGAGTGTAGAGGTTAAAGTGGAGGGAGAGGGTATCAGAGGGGCTTACCCTCAATTCCCAGAATGCCTTTCTGTTTGTTCTCTTCAGACAGCTCAAACTTTTCGATGACATCCAAACAGTACTCTGTAGTCACATTCACCATCTGAGGAGAGAGAGACACACACTGTCAGAACACACTCACACACACAGACACACTCAGATACACACATATACACACAGATACACACATATACACACAGATACACACAGACACACACATCTTTTCATGAGACAGACACTATCAGACTAACCAAGCCACAATCTGACAATCAATATAGACTCCTGAGAGACCTCTGTCAAAATGCTCACAGTATTGATGTCTGGACTCACTCTGAGTACTGGTGTCTAGACTGAGGCAATAAAGTGGACTTCAGGGCATAAGCTGGATGACCATAACTCTGACAACACCAAATTCCCTCGGGGGGGGGGGGGGGGGGGGGGGGGGTAGAGACAGAGAGGGGGGGATAGAGAGAGCGAGAGAGGAACAGACAGACAGAGAGGGGGGATAGAGAGAGAGAGAGAGGGGGGACAGACAGGCAGACAGAGAGGGGGGATAGACAGACAGACAGACAGACAGACAGACAGACAGACAGACAGGTATGAAGTATACAGTGATTTGGAAAGTATTCAGACCCCTTGACTTTTTTCACATTTTGTTACTTTACAGCCTTAACCTAAAATTGATTAGGGTGATTTCTTTTTTCTTTTTTTCCCCAATCTACACACAATACCCTATAACAATATCACAATACCCTATAATGACAAAACAAAAACAGGTTTGTAGACATTTTTGCAAATGTATTAAAACCCAAAAAACGGAAATATCACATTTACATAAGTATTCAGACCCTTCACTCAGTACTTTGTTGAAGCACGTTTGGCGTAAATTACAGCATCAAGTCTTCTTGGTAATGACGCTACAAGCTTGGCACAACTGTAATTGGGGAGTTTCTCACATACTTCTCTGCAGATTCTCTCAGATTCTCTCAAGTTGGATGGGGAGCATCGCTGCACAACTATTCTCAGTTCTCTCCAGAGATATTTGCTGGGGTTCAAGTCTGGGCTCTGGCTGGGCCACTCAAGGACAATCAGAGACTTGTCCCGAAGCCACTCCTGCGTTGTCTTGGCTGAGTGATTTGGGTCGTTGTCCTGTTGGAAGGAACCTTCACCCCAGTATGAGGTCCTGAGCACTCTGGAGCAGGTTTTCATTAAGGATCTCTCTGTACCATTCATCTTTCCCTCGACACTGACTAGTCTCCCTGTCCTTGCCGCTGAAAATCATCCCCACAGCATGATGCTGCCACCACCATGCTTCACCGTAGGGATGGTGACAGGTTTCCTCCAGAAGTGACGCGTGGCATTCAGGCCAAAGAGTTCAATCTTGGTTTCATCAGACCAGAGAATCTTGTTTCTCATGGTCTGATAGCCCTTTATGTGCCTTTTGGCAAACTCCAAGCAAGCTGTAATGTGCCTTTTACTGAGGAGTGGCTTCCATCTGGTAATTCTACCATAAAGTCCTGGGTGTTGTAGAGATGGTTGTCCTTCTGGAAGGTTCTCCCATCTAGGGCTGTTGCGGTGACCGTATTACCGCAACACCGGCGGGCACGAGTCATGAAGGCAGTCAAATTCCACGTGACAGTTTAGTCACGGTTATTAGGCTTCTCCAAGCTCTGATGCTGCTGATGGTCATTAGTAGCCTACAAAACTTGCTAACTGTCTGGTACTCAGCACTCTATTGTCCCTCTAATCATTCTGACATCAATGCAAATGTTATCAAAAATCTAATTAAACACTTCATTAGAGCCCATGAGCTCATGTTGCGCAACATTTCTATAGACTGCGCAACTGCACGAGAAAACAGAGTGATGGCCTCTACTAAAAAGAGGAGGATCCCATTAGCTTTCTATAGGCTAGGCCTACTATGTTTATTTCTCAACATTCCTAATATTAAGCAGATTGCTTATCTTTACAACAGGAGTATAGTGTACCTGGCTGGCAGGAAAATGAACCATTCGAAAAGAGTCCTCCATTCACTATTTAAATGCACAGATGACATGTATTTTTTCCTGCTGCACCTGTTTCGTGACAGGTGCATGATATTGTTTCATTCTAAATCAAAACACATTTCGAGCATATATACACTGCTCAAAAAAATGGAGGGCCGCACAGCCCTCCATGTGCTCGCCAGAGGTAGCCTGACTGCCATTAGGTACCGAGATGAGATCCTCAGACCCCTTGTGAGACCATATGCTGACACATGCACATTTGTGGCCTGCTGCAGGTCATTTTGCAGGGCTCTGGCAGTGCTCCTCCTAATCCTCCTTGCACAAAGGCAGAGGTAGCAGTTCTGCTGCTGGGTTGTTCCCCTCCTACGGCCTCCTCCACGTCTCCTGATGTACTGGCCTGTCTCCTGGTAGCGCCTGCATGCTCTGGACACTATGCTGACAGACACAGCAAACCTTCTTGCCATAGCAGCACTGTAGAAACTTACATTACAACGGAACGACTTGATTAGCGTAGTGTTAGCTAGTTGTCTTTGCTGTCCTTGTATCCATGATAATTGTGTAGTTTAGAGAAACTTAGAGAAACTGTCGAGGTCACCTAGCCAGCTTCACTTTCAACAACGCAGCTACTGCTAGCCAGGCTACTTCACCAGCCAGCAGTACTATATCATTTTAGTCAATAAGATTTTTAATTTTATTGATTTTTTGCTACGTAAGCTTAACTTTCTGAACATTCGAGACGTGTAGCCCACTTGTCATTCTAATCTCCTTTGCTTTAGCGTAGCCTCTTCTGTAGCCTGTCAAATATGTGTCTGTCTATCCCTGTTCTCTCCTCTCTGCACAGACCATACAAACGCCTCACACCGCGTGGCCGCGCCCACCCTAACCTGGTGGTCCCAGCCCGCACGACCCACGTGGAGTTCCAGGTCTCCGGTAGCCTCTGGAACTGCCGATCCGCGGCCAACAAGGCAGAGCTCATCTCAGCCTATGCGTCCCTCCAGTCCCTCGACTTCTTGGCACTGACGGAAACATGGCTCACCACAGATAACACTGCTACTCCTACTGCTCTCTCTTCGTCTGCCCACGTGTTCTCGCACACCCCGAGAGCTTCTGGTCAGCGGGGTGGTGGCACCGGGATCCTCATCTCTCCCAAGTGGTCATTCTCTCTTTCTCCCCTTACCCATCTGTCTATCGCCTCCTTTGAATTCCATGCTGTCACAGTTACCAGCCCTTTCAAGCTTAACATCCTTATCATTTATCGCCCTCCAGGTTCCCTTGGAGAGTTCATCAATGAGCTTGATGCCTTGATAAGCTCCTTTCCTGAGGACGGCTCACCTCTCACAGTTCTGGGTGACTTTAACCTCCCCATGTCTACCTTTGACTCATTCCTCTCCGCCTCCTTCTTTCCACTCCTCTCCTCTTTTGACCTCACCCTCTCACCTTCCCCCCCTACTCACAAGGCAGGCAATACGCTTGACCTCATCTTTACTAGATGCTGTTCTTCCACTAACCTCATTGCAACTCCCCTCCAAGTCTCCGACCACTACCTTGTATCCTTTTCCCTCTCGCTCTCATCCAACACTTCCCACACTGCCCCTACTCGGATGGTATCGCGCCGTCCCAACCTTCGCTCTCTCTCCCCCGCTACTCTCTCCTCTTCCATCCTATCATCTCTTCCCTCTGCCCAAACCTTCTCCAACCTATCTCCTGATTCTGCCTCCTCAACCCTCCTCTCCTCCCTTTCTGCATCCTTTGACTCTCTATGTCCCCTATCCTCCAGGCCGGCTCGGTCCTCCCCTCCCGCTCCGTGGCTCGACGACTCATTGCGAGCTCACAGAACAGGGCTCCGGGCAGCCGAGCGGAAATGGAGGAAAACTCGCCTCCCTGCGGACCTGGCATCCTTTCACTCCCTCCTCTCTACATTTTCCTCTTCTGTCTCTGCTGCTAAAGCCACTTTCTACCACTCTAAATTCCAAGCATCTGCCTCTAACCCTAGGAAGCTCTTTGCCACCTTCTCCTCCCTCCTGAATCCTCCTCCCCCTCCCCCCCCCCCCTCCTCCCTCTCTGCAGACGACTTCGTCAACCATTTTGAAAAGAAGGTCGACGACATCCGATCCTCGTTTGCTAAGTCAAACGACACCGCTGGTTCTGCTCACACTGCCCTACCCTGTGCTTTGACCTCTTTCTCTCCTCTCTCTCCAGATGAAATCTCGCGTCTTGTGACGGCCGGCCGCCCAACAACCTGCCCGCTTGACCCTATCCCCTCCTCTCTTCTCCAGACCATTTCCGGAGACCTTCTCCCTTACCTCACCTCGCTCATCAACTCATCCCTGACCGCTGGCTACGTCCCTTCCGTCTTCAAGAGAGCGAGAGTTGCACCCCTTCTGAAAAAACCTACACTCGATCCCTCCGATGTCAACAACTACAGACCAGTATCCCTTCTTTCTTTTCTCTCCAAAACTCTTGAACGTGCCGTCCTTGGCCAGCTCTCCTGCTATCTCTCTCAGAATGACCTTCTTGATCCAAATCAGTCAGGTTTCAAGACTAGTCACTCAACTGAGACTGCTCTTCTCTGTATCACGGAGGCGCTCCGCACTGCTAAAGCTAACTCTCTTTCCTCTGCTCTCATCCTTCTAGACCTATCGGCTGCCTTCGATACTGTGAACCATCAGATCCTCCTCTCCACCCTCTCCGAGTTGGGCATCTCCGGCGCGGCCCACGCTTGGATTGCGTCCTACCTGACAGGTCGCTCCTACCAGGTGGCGTGGCGAGAATCTGTCTCCTCACCACGCGCTCTCACCACTGGTGTCCCCCAGGGCTCTGTTCTAGGCCCTCTCCTATTCTCGCTATACACCAAGTCACTTGGCTCTGTCATAACCTCACATGGTCTCTCCTATCATTGCTATGCAGACGACACACAACTAATCTTCTCCTTTCCCCCTTCTGATGACCAGGTGGCGAATCGCATCTCTGCATGTCTGGCAGACATATCAGTGTGGATGACGGATCACCACCTCAAGCTGAACCTCGGCAAGACGGAGCTGCTCTTCCTCCCGGGGAAGGACTGCCCGTTCCATGATCTCGCCATCACGGTTGACAACTCCATTGTGTCCTCCTCCCAGAGCGCTAAGAACCTTGGCGTGATCCTGGACAACACCCTGTCGTTCTCAACTAACATCAAGGCGGTGGCCCGTTCCTGTAGGTTCATGCTCTACAACATCCGCAGAGTACGACCCTGCCTCACACAGGAAGCGGCGCAGGTCCTAATCCAGGCACTTGTCATCTCCCGTCTGGATTACTGCAACTCGCTGTTGGCTGGGCTCCCTGCCTGTGCCATCAAACCCCTACAACTCATCCAGAACGCCGCAGCCCGTCTGGTGTTCAACCTTCCCAAGTTCTCTCACGTCACCCCGCTCCTCCGCTCTCTCCACTGGCTTCCAGTTGAAGCTCGCATCCGCTACAAGACCATGGTGCTTGCCTACGGAGCTGTGAGGGGAACGGCACCTCAGTACCTTCAGGCTCTGATCAGGCCCTACACCCAAACAAGGGCACTGCGTTCATCCACCTCTGGCCTGCTCGCCTCCCTACCACTGAGGAAGTACAGTTCCCGCTCAGCCCAGTCAAAACTGTTCGCTGCTCTGGCACCCCAATGGTGGAACAAACTCCCTCACGACGCCAGGACAGCGGAGTCAATCACCACCTTCCGGAGACACCTGAAACCCCACCTCTTCAAGGAATACCTAGGATAGGATAAAGCAATCCTTCTGCCCCCCCCCCCCCCTTAAAAGATTTAGATGCACTATTGTAAAGTGGCTGTTCCACTGGATGTCATTAGGTGAATGCACCAATTTGTAAGTCGCTCTGGATAAGAGCGTCTGCTAAATGACTTAAATGTAAATGTAAATGATGTGCCATCCTGGATGAGCTGCACTACCCGAGCCACTTGTGTGGGTTGTAGACTCCGTCTCAAGCTACCACTAGAGTGAAAGCACCGGCAGCATTCAAAAGTGACCAAAACATCAGCCAGGAAGCATAGGAACTGAGAAGTGGTCTGTGGTCACCACCTGCAGAACCACTCCTTTATTGGGGGTGTCTTGCTAATTGCCTATAATTTCCACCTTTTGTCTATTACATTTGCACAACAGCATGTGAAATTTATTGTCAATCAGTGTTGCTTCCTAAGTGGACAGTTTGATTTCACATAAGTGTGATTGACTTGGAGTTACATTGTGTTGTTTAAGTGTTCCCTTTATTTTTTTGAGCAGTGTATTTCATCAAGAATAGTCTGATGGGTGACAATATTAGCCTATCACTCGTTAATTATGCCCAGCATAAGAAACAATGCCTTTAAAAAATAAAAATAAATCTAATCATAGTCGCACACCTCATGTAGCCTAGCCCATTCACCTATATGCTTTGATAAGGGTTGTAACACAACTAAAGTGTCCAAATAATATCTTAAAAATAAGCACATCAATCTGCTTTACAAGTTGTGTAGCGCCTAACTGGTATATTTAAGCAGCGTGTGAGTTTCAAGTTTGGGGAAGATCATTTTCACCATAAAAATGTACCTTTATAATAAAATAATTACAGGCATAATTGCATTTGTGGTCACTTTTGATAATGGTGTTTTCAGCTAATGGAACATTTGTGCTTATAGCCTACTACAGTGTGCGCATTGCTGCAATTATAATGTGAAGAAAAAGCCTAATAGTTTATCAACATTTTAAGCTAAACGGTCTGATCTGTTGCGTCAGCCACATTGCGTATAAAGTTTTTGTTTATGCTAGTGGTTGTATTCATTTAGGATCTATCACATCCCACAACTGTCCCAGACTATGTTTAGAATATTTATTTCTAGCACAGAATAGAATAGATAGATAGATAGAATAGATAGAATAGATCACCTTTTGTACTATGGGGGATAGTAGATTGATATAAGCTAGTGCTTTTGTTGTTCGTTAGGCCTACTCATCTTGTTGGCTGACGAAAAGTAAATGACAGTTCTTCCAATATCTTCAATATGCACCTCGGAATTGGATAAGGACGTGCAAAGTTGAGTCCCCGATGTGTCTGTCTTCACTTGTAGCCTGTGAGAAAGACCCGATCATGTGATGAGAGCCATGTGTGTGAGAGGTGATTTGGAGCGCTCGGCACTCTGGGAAAAGAGCACAACGGCCACTGGCCGCAAAATGCATGGATTTTTTTAGGGTGCATTACGGCCACACAAAGGGGATGCCTAGGCATTATCAAGTGCATTATCAAGTGCTTGTCAAATTGGGAATGAGTGACTGATGTAGTGTGTACAGCCTGCGCAAAAAAACAAAGCAGAGCACATGCCTTTCAAGCAACTTTTTCCAAATCATCAGTAGAGACTCATCATGCAGCCTTACAATGTATTAAAAATCCAAACATATAGCCCAACGTTTGTTGAACAACTAAAACTACATTAATAACTCTAAATTAAGCATATAGGAATACCTATTTCTTTGTTAACAGCTCAACACAAAGTAGCGTATGTGTGTACTCCCTCAAATCGTTTGGAGAAAATATCCTTTAATTTTCATCTTCATGCCATAAAATAAAGCCATGGAATTTTAAGCAAATCTTGTCTGCTGAACTAGTGTAGCCATATGGCATAGCCAGATCAGGACCTAACATAAGTACAATTCAGATTATGCTTTTGAAATTGACTACATTTTCTTCATATCTTGCTTCATTAGAACTGTCGAATATAAATAATGGATTTATTGTGAAGGCTATATTACATGGAGTTATTAGACTTTAAAAAATGTAGATGTTCCAAAGGTCTGCATCAGTGGCTTGTAGATAATGTGTGGAAGCCAGGAGATGCTAAATGTGTTTATGTTAATTAACTATTAATTACTGTGAGACGGACAGTTATTTGCTTGACAATCACCGGCTAATGAAATCCCCAGCAGTCATGAAATTTCTTGACCACCACAGCCCTACTCCCATCTCCACAGAGGAACTCTGGAGCTCTGTCAGAGTGACCATTGGGTTCTTGGTCACCTCCCTGACCAAGACCCTTCTCTCCCGATTACTCATTTTGGCCGGGCGGCCAGATCTAGGAAGAGTCTTGGTGGTTCCAAATTTCTGCCATTTAAGAATGATAGTGACCACTGTGTTCCTGGGGACCTTCAATGCTGCAGAATATTTTGGTACCCTTCCCCAGACCTGTGCCTCGACACAATCCTGTCTCAGAGCTCTACGAACAATTCCTTCGACCTCATGGCTAGGTTTTTGCTCTGACATGTACTGTCAACTGTGCGACCTTATATAAACAGGTGTCCAATCAATTGAATTTACCACAAGTGGACTCCAATCAAGTTGTAGAAACATCTCAAGGATGATCAATGGAAACAGGATGCACCTGAGCTCAATTTTGAGTCTCATAGCAAAGGGTCTGAAAACTTATTTAAATAAGATATTTATTTATTGTATTTTTTACATTTGCAAAAATGTCTTAAAACCTGTTTTCGCTTTGTCATAATGGGGTATTGTGTGTAGAACGTAGAAAATGTTTTATTTAATCCATTTGAGAAGAAGGCTGTACAAATTGTGGGAAAATGTAAGGGGTCTGAACACTTCCTGAATGCACCGTAGAGAGGATGTTGCCCCAGAGACAACCCATATTAGGAATGAAAGTAGATTGGGTGTGCATGCGCTTGTGTGTAATCATAAAATTAAATACAGTATATAATCCTTATTACAGTGTTTTACAATCGCTAGGACCCATTTCTCAATACTTAGGTCACTTTTTCAAAACTCTTCACACAGTGAACACAACAGCAGTCTTGGTGGGCTAAACTGTGGATCATTTTTTCATTACTTTGGCACAAAATGCATTCTAATGACTACATCTATCAAATTTCATGAATTATTTTCTCACTCAGACAGAACCATCACCAAAACTCTATGTACCTACAGGCCAATTTGCACATGATTATATACTATTTTCAAAACTGTTCAACTTAAGTTCAAAACCTAACATAACACAAAACTGAATAAGACAGCAATTTGCTACATTTCTATAGTAATACTGTATTGAAATATATTCCAAATCTAAAAAATGTAATACTATCAAAACAATTAGACCAACCATAGCTGATTGCCATTGTAGCTGAACACCTACCCAGGTGTTAGTCTTTCAATTTCATTACCATCTATACAGAAGGGGCCATTTTAGGAATAAGGCTGTACTGTAATCTAAATAAACACCCAGCCATAGATATAGAAGTGGCTGACAGAGGAAGAAGAGTGGCTGGGAGAGGGAGAGGGAGAGGGAGAGGGAGAGGGAGAGGGAGAGGGAGAGGAGTACGTATGCGTGGTGGAAGAAGACAGAGGAAGATGAAGAGCTGGGAGAGGGAGAGGAGTATGTATGCGTGGTGGAAGAAGACAGAGGAAGATCAAGAGCTGTAGTCTCAGATGAGATTAAGGCTGCTATAACTGATCATGTAATAAATCATGATCTATCAATGAGAGAGGCTGGTCTGAGAGTGCAGCCAAATCTGCAACGCTCAACAGTGGCATCTATTGTGAGAAATTTCAGGCAAAACAACAGATAAGATGTGCATTCTGCAAGGGCATCTGACTGAACTGCACATTACAGAAGTAAATTGAGCAAAGCCTCCAAACCCACCTGTGTGTAATTGTTTTTGTTTTTGTATTTCTGCTTAGGACCCAATGGTTACCTCCAACAGGCGGGAGAGGTAGGATTTTCACTGCTGTGCAGGAAACTGCTATCGTTGATATGGTCATCAGAAACAATGGCATAAAACTCACAGAGATTCGGGACAGACTGTTGGCAGACAACATTACATTTGGAAATATTCACAATGTGACCACAACAACTATTTCTAGAGTTCTGAAACAACATCAACTTAGGATGAAGCAGTTGTACACTGCCCCCTTTGAGAGGAGCTCTGAACGAGTCAAACAACCCAGGAACCAATATGTCCAGGTAAGATGACTATAAAATACAGAACTGGTTTTGAACCAAACAGGGCAGAGGCACACAATGACATGTTTTTAGGTATGATGTAAACTACCGTAATAGCCTGACTCTTATGTTGCATTGTGGATTTATTTTAGAGAGTCATGAAGATTGAAGCCAGTCGAACACCCCACATATTCATCTTTGTGAATGAGGCTGGTTTCAACTTGGCCAAAACACGGCGCTGAGGAAGGAATGTGATTGGGAAAAGAGTCACAGCGGAGGTCCCGGGCCAGAGGGGTGCCAACATCACAATGTGTGCTGCAATATCCTCTGATGGATTGCTGTTACACAAACCGCTAATTAGGCCACACAACACCGCGTTAATTCCTGGATGACCTCTATGGAAGGGTTGTGCCAGGTGAGGAAAGGGTTGCAGTGAGGCGAAATCGGCCAACGTTTGTAATTGTATGGGACAATGTGGCATTTCACCACACAAGTGCAGTCACAGAGTGGTATGCAGCCCATCCCAGGATGGTGTCATTTTTCCTCCCACCTTACTCTCCATTCATCAACCCCATTTGCCATACAACACTCCTTCCGTGGCCTCCAAGTGCTCTTAAACGCTAGTAAAACCAAATACATGCTTTTCAACCGTTCGCTTCCCGCACCCGCCCGCCGACTAGCATCACTACTCTGGACGGTTCTGACCTAGAATGTGTGGACAACTACAAATACCTAAGTGTCTGGCTAGACTGTAAACTCTCCTTCCAGACACATATCAAATCCAATCCAAAATCAAATCTAGAATTGGCTTTCTATTTTGCAACAAAGCCTCCTTCACTCACGCCGCCAAACTTACCCTAGTAAAACTGACTACCGATCCTCGACTTCGGCGGTGTCATCTACAAAATAGCTTCCAATAATCTACTCAGCAAACTGGATGCAGTCTATCACAGTGCCAT
This sequence comes from Salvelinus fontinalis, assembly GCF_029448725.1. NCBI lineage: Eukaryota > Metazoa > Chordata > Actinopteri > Salmoniformes > Salmonidae > Salvelinus > Salvelinus fontinalis. Next base: position 40,420,585 of record NC_074688.1, read on the forward strand.
CCGTTTTGTTACCAAAGCCCCTTATACCACTCACCACTGCGACCTGTATGCTCTAGTCGTCTGGCCCTCGCTACATATTCGTCGCCAGACCCACTGGCTCCAGGTCATCTATAAGTGTATGCTAGGTAAAGCTCCGCCTTATCTCAGCTCACTGGTCACGATAACAACACACACGCATAGCACGCGCTCCAGCAGGTATATCTCACTGGTCATCCCCAAAGCCAACACCTGCTTTGGCTGCCTTTCCTTCCAGTTCTTTGCTGCCAGTGACTGGAACGAATTGCAAAAATCGCTGAAGCTGGAGACTTACATTTCCCTCACTAACTTTAAACATCAGCTGTCTGAGCAGCTAACCGATCGCTGCAGCTCTACATAGCCCATCTATAAATAGCCCACCCAATCTACCTACCTCATCCCCATATTGTTTTTATTTACTTTTCTGCTCTTTTGGACACCAGTATCCCTACTTGCACATCATCATCTGCTCATCTATCACTCCAGTGTTAATCTGCTAAATTGTAATTACTTTGCTACTATGGCCTATTTATTGCCTACCTCTTCACGCCATTTGCACACACTGTATATAGACTTTCTTTTTTTCTATTGTATTATTGACTGTACACTTGTTTATTCCCTGTGTTGTTGTTTGTATCGCACTGCTTTGCTTAATCTTGGCCAGGTCGCAGTTGTAAATGAGAACTTGTTCTTAACTAGCTTACCTGGTTAAATAAAGGTGAAATAAAAAATAAAATAAATAGAGGAATTATTTTCCTCATGGAGGTGAAAGATTTATGACCGCCATCCACATGATCAAATGTCCCTAATGGATGCGATGAATACTGGATGCCTGGACATATCTGCAGAAGATTGCCAGGGATGGACCAGGCATGCCAAAAGATTCTTTCCTAGGTGTATTGCCCAAGATGACATAAGATGTGATGTGGATGAGAACCTGTGGCCAAATGCAGAAGACCGGGTTGACTAGCATTGCTACTGTATCTGTATCGGTAGATGGTGTATATACAAATTATTGTATTTTTGGAATCCCTCAATGCCAAAAAAAATGTCATAAAACATATTGAAGCATATTGAAATCATGTCTGATTCATTGCTGTAACATATACTGCAGTGAATTGTAAACAGTAGAGAGGTGTCATTCTTGTTTTGTAAAGACATTTTTCAAAAGATAACATTGTGTAATGTTAACTGTTGTTAGTGTTGTTTAGGTGATTGTTTTATGAGTGACAACGTGTGCTTGTTGGGTGACAACCTTTGCTAGTGTTATGGAAGAACGAGTTGATTTGAGACATGTATGAAGTGTTTTGGTAGTTTTAGTGCATTTTGGATGTGAAATGAACTGCCGTGCCAAGCTGAAAGTTGGTTAGGAGAACTGTGTGAAGAGTTTTGAAAAAGTGACCTAAATATTGAGAAATGGGTCTTAGCGATTGTAAAACACTGTAATTCTAAAGGACCTTTGTGGACCTCGTAAAGATTTGTAATTTAACTTTTACACTGTATTACCTTTTACTGTGGCATAAAAACAACCAGTCAAGATGTTTTTGTCATCTGATTGTCAAACAATCACTTCAAAAAGGACTCCTTTACTAGGCTATACCCGCGCACGTTCATCCACTTACAACATATTTCCGGCCTCCAAACACTGGTGAATGGAACGAGACATCTGTTACACAAAACATCACAAAGTGTCATGACATTTGACGAATGTCATTAGGCCAGAATGTATGCGTCCACCGCTGTCCACACGTCTCTCAGTGTCGGCCACTCATCTCTGCCTTGGCAACATGTCAGTGTTCTCGTCGAACCACGTCGCATTTTGGAGCGCAGACTACACCACCTGTTAAAGTCCATTCACTCGTGCATCATGCCTCTGACATCATAATCTAAAGTGATGTAATAGCCTACAGTTTTCTTGACATTTTGTTGTAATTATTGTGATTGGCTCATGTTTGACCGGTACGGAGTACCCCTACTATTTATTTTGCCGGTACGCAGTACTAGAGAGTAGCGGCTTTACCTTCTACACTGACTCTACTACAGATCACTAAAGCTACATCATATACTTTTGTCTTTCTGTGAACCCTGACCTTCTGTTCGTTGAGCAGGAAGTTGGCCAGCTCGTCAGCAGTCAGGTGGTCCTTCCTGTCACTGTATCCCATAAGCAGCAGATACAGGTCCCGCCGCAGTGACATCATCTTATAAAACACACTGAACTCCTCAAAAGTCAACGTGCCCTGTTGGTCATCCGAGTCCGCTTCCTGTGGGAAAGGGAAGTTATGTCACCATTAGAGAGGGTCTGCATTGGTCAGGTGATAGAATTCCAATTCGACCCTCTGTTCTAAACTGTGCCTTTAAACCTCTTTCGTCTGTAACCATCTGGTATATAAACACACAGCCATGGTGCCCTAATATGGACCAAACAACTCTAATAGCCATCTGGTATATTCACACACAGCCATGGTGCCCTAACATGGACCAAACAACTCTAATAACCATCTGGTATATTCACACACAGCCATGGTGCCCTAACATGGACCAAACAACTCTAATAACCATCTGGTATATAAACACACAGCCATGGTGCCCAAACATGGACCAAACCACTCTAATAACCATCTGGTATATTCACACACAGCCATGGTGCCCTAACATGGACCAAACAACTCTAATAACCATCTGGTATATTCACACACAGCCATGGTGCCCTAACATGGACCAAACAACTCTAATAACCATCTGGTATATAAACACACAGCCATGGTGCCCAAACATGGACCAAACCACTCTAATAACCATCTGGTATATTCACACACAGCCATGGTGCCCTAACATGGACCAAACAACTCTAATAACCATCTGGTATATTCACACACAGCCATGGTGCCCTAACATGGACCAAACAACTCTAATAACCATCTGGTATATAAACACACAGCCATGGTGCCCAAACATGGACCAAACCACTCTAATAACCATCTGGTATATTCACACACAGCCATGGTGCCCTAACATGGACCAAACAACTCTAATAACCATCTGGTATATTCACACACAGCCATGGTGCCCAAACATGGACCAAACAACTCTAATAACCATCTGGTATATTCACACACAGCCATGGTGCCCTAACATGGACCAAACAACTCTAATAACCATCTGGTATATTCACACACA
>NC_074688.1:40428776-40438776 GCF_029448725.1 Salvelinus fontinalis
TATGTTTCCCATGACAATAAAGCCCCTAAATTGAATTGAATTGATAGATTAAGGGATTGAGGGAGGGAGAGAGAGACACAGACAGAGAGGGAGATCTATACTCCAGTCCTGGGACAGAACCAGACAGAGAGGGAGAGTTATACTCCAGTCCTGGGACAGAACCAGACAGAGAAGGAGAGTTATACTCCAGTCCTGGGACAGAACAGAACCAGACAGAGAAGGAGAGTTATACTCCAGTCCTGGGACAGAACCAGACAGAGAGGGAGAGTTATACTCCAGTCCTGGGACAGAACCAGACAGAGAAGGAGAGTTATACTCCAGTCCTGGGACAGAACAGAACCAGACAGAGAAGGAGAGTTATACTCCAGTCCTGGGACAGAACCAGACAGAGAGGGAGAGTTATACTCCAGTCCTGGGACAGAACCAGACAGAGAGGGAGAGTTATACTCCAGTCCTGGGACAGAACCAGACAGAGAGGGAGAGTTATACTCCAGTCCTGGGACAGAACCAGACAGAGAGGGAGAGTTATACTCCAGTCCTGGGACAGAACCAGACAGAGAAGGAGAGTTATACTCCAGTCCTGGGACAGAACCAGACAGAGAAGGAGATCTATACTCCAGTCCTGGGACAGAACCAGACAGAGAAGGAGATCTATACTCCAGTCCTGGGACAGAACCAGACAGAGAAGGAGATCTATACTCCAGTCCTGGGACAGAACCAGACAGAGAAGGAGATCTATACTCCAGTCCTGGGACAGAACCAGACAGAGAAGGAGATCTATACTCCAGTCCTGGGACAGAACAGAACCAGACAGAGAGGGAGAGTTATACTCCAGTCCTGGGACAGAACCAGACAGAGAAGGAGATCTATACTCCAGTCCTGGGACAGAACCAGACAGAGAAGGAGATCTATACTCCAGTCCTGGGACAGAACCAGACAGAGAGGGAGATCTATACTCCAGTCCTGGGACAGAACCAGACAGAGAGGGAGATCTATACTCCAGTCCTGGGACAGAACCAGACAGAGAGGGAGAGTTATACTCGAGTCCTGGGACAGAACCAGACAGAGAGGGAGATCTATACTCCAGTCCTGGGACAGAACCAGACAGAGAGGGAGAGTTATACTCCAGTCCTGGGACAGAACCAGACAGAGAGGGAGAGTTATACTCCAGTCCTGGGACAGAACCAGACAGAGAGGGAGATCTATACTCCAGTCCTGGGACAGAACCAGACAGAGAGGGAGAGTTATACTCCAGTCCTGGGACAGAACAGAACCAGACAGAGAGGGAGATCTATACTCCAGTCCTGGGACAGAACCAGACAGAGAAGGAGATCTATACTCCAGTCCTGGGACAGAACAGAACCAGACAGAGAGGGAGATCTATACTCCAGTCCTGGGACAGAACCAGACAGAGAGGGAGAGTTATACTCCAGTCCTGGGACAGAACCAGACAGAGAGGGAGAGTTATACTCCAGTCCTGGAACAGAACCAGACAGAGAAGGAGATCTATACTCCAGTCCTGGGACAGAACCAGACAGAGAGGGAGAGTTATACTCCAGTCCTGGAACAGAACCAGACAGAGAAGGAGATCTATACTCCAGTCCTGGGACAGAACCAGACAGAGAAGGAGATCTATACTCCAGTCCTGGGACAGAACAGAACCAGACAGAGAGGGAGAGTTATACTCCAGTCCTGGGACAGAACCAGACAGAGAGGGAGAGTTATACTCCAGTCCTGGGACAGAACCAGACAGAGAGGGAGAGTTATACTCCAGTCCTGGGACAGAACCAGACAGAGAGGGAGATCTATACTCCAGTCCTGGGACAGAACCAGACAGAGAGGGAGAGTTATACTCCAGTCCTGGGACAGAACAGAACCAGACAGAGAAGGAGATCTATACTCCAGTCCTGGAACCGGACAGAACCAGACAGAGAGGGAGAGTTATACTCCAGTCCTGGGACAGAACCAGACAGAGAGGGAGATCTATACTCCAGTCCTGGGACAGAACCAGACAGAGAGGGAGAGTTATACTCCAGTCCTGGGACAGAACAGAACCAGACAGAGAAGGAGATCTATACTCCAGTCCTGGAACCGGACAGAACCAGACAGAGAGGGAGAGTTATACTCCAGTCCTGGGACAGAACCAGACAGAGAAGGAGATCTATACTCCAGTCCTGGGACAGAACAGAACCAGACAGCTACACTGCAATCTGTAACTGTAACGAACCCAAAACATGAGACCAAAAACCCACACACAAGCTTAAATAGCTTGGAGGAAAGATGAACAACACATGATTTCACATTTCAAGATGGTTAAAAGATTGTAGAAAGTTACATAAAGCATAGCCTAAGAATGTTAACCCAGCATCCCTAGCCGCGTCCTCAGAGCATGCGCAGACCAGCTGGCTGGAGTGTTTACGGACATACTCAATCAATCCCTATCCCAGTCTGCTGTCCCCACATGCTTCAAGATGGCCACCATTGTGCCTGTTCCCAAGAAAGCTAAGGTAACAGAACTAAATGACTACTATCGTAGTAAATGACTATCGTCTGTCATCATGAAGTGCTTTGAGAGACTATTCAAGGATTATACCAGCCCCACCCTACTTGTCACCCGAGACACACTCAAATTTGCTTATCGCCCTAACAGGTCCACAGACGATACAATCGCCATCAGACTGCACACTGCACACTGCCCTATCCCAACTGGATAAGAGGAATACCTATGTAAGACTACAGCTCAGCATTCAACACCATAGTAGTCTCCAAACTCATCATTAAACTTGAGACCTTGGGTATCGACCCCCCCCCCCCCCCCCCCCCCCCTATGAAACTGGGTCCTGGACTTCCTGATGGGCCGCCCACAGGTGGTGAAGGTAGGAAACAACATCTCCACCCAGCTGATCCTCAACACTGGGGCCCCACAAGGGTGCGTTCTCAGCCCTCTCCTGTACTCCCTTTTCACCCATGACTGCGTGGCCATGCACGCCTCCAACTCAATCATCAAGTTTGCAAACAACACAACAGTGGTAGACTTGATTACCAACAATGACAAAACAGCCTACAGGGAGGAGGTGAGGGCCCTGGGAGAGTGGTGTCAGGAAAATAACCTGACACTCAACGTCAACAAAACAAAAGGAGATGATCGTGAACTCCAAGAAACAGCAGAGGGAGCAGCCCCCTATCCACATCAAAGGGGCAGCAGTGCAGTAGGTGGAACGTTCAAGTTCCTCGGCGTACACATCACGGACAAATTGAAATTGTCCACCCACACAGACAACGTCGGAAGAAGGAGCAACAGCGCAACAGCGCCTCTTCAACCTCAGGAGACTGAAGAAATGTGGCTTGTTACCTAAAACCCTCACAAACTTCTACAGCTGCACAATCGAGAGTATCCTGTTGGGCCGTATCACCGCCTGGTACGGCAACTGCACCGCCCTCAACCACAAGACTCTCCACAGGGTAGTGCGGTCTGCACAACGCATCACCGGGGGCAAACTACCTGCCCTCCAGGACACCTACAGCACCCGATGTCCCAGGAAGGTCAAAAAGATCATCAAGGACAACAACCACTCGAGCCACTGCCTGTTTCACCCCGCTATCACCCAGAAGGCGAGGTCAGTACAGGTGCATCAAAGCTGGGACCGTGAGACTGAAAAACAGCTTATATCTCAAGGCCATCAGACTGTAAAATAGCCATCACTAACATAGAGAGGCTGATGCCAACATACAGACTAATATCACTGGCCACTTTAATAAATGGATTTAACAATGGTATCTATAGTCACATTAAATAATACCACTTTAATAATGTTTACATATCCTACATTACTCTCTCATATATATATATATATATATATATATATATATATATATATATATATATATATATACTGTATTTTATACCATCTATTGCATCTTGCCTATGTCGCACGGCCATCGCTGTCACGCCCTGGCCTTAGTATTATTGGTTTTCTTTATTATTTTAGTTAGGTCAGGGTGTGACATGGGGAATGTTTATGTTTTGTTGTTTTGGGTGTTTATTTGGTAAAGGGGTTAATGGGTGTAGTATATGGTTTTGTGTTGAGTGTAGATGTTTAGCATTGTCTATGGTGGTTAGTTATCTAGGAGAGTCTATGGTTGCCTGAATGAGTTCCCAATTAGAGACAGCTGATTTCGGTTGTCTCTGATTGGGAGCCTTATTTAGGGTAGCCATAGGCTCTCATTGGTTGTGGGTAATTGTCTATGTAAGAACGTTAGTAGCCTGTATGTTTGTGCACAACGTTTGTAGCTTCACGGTCGTTTTTGTTGTTTTGTTATTTTGTATAGAGTTTTTGTGTCGTGTTCATCTTCGTTGTGTTTAATAAAGAAGATGGCTTATTTTCCAAAAGCTGCATTTTGGTCCGTCAATCCGCCACACGATCGTGACAATCGCGCATCCATATATTTTATGTACATATTCTTATTCATCCCTTTACAATGTGTGTATTAGGAAGTCGTTGTGAAATTGTTAGATTACTTGTTAGATATTACTGCATGGTCGGAACTAGAAGCACAAGCGTTTCGCTACACTCACACTAACATCTGCTAACCAGGTGTATGTGACAAATAAAATGTGATTTGATTTGATTTGAATTGTCTGTATTGCTCGGATGTTGCCTAATTGTTGTGTCTCTGTTATGGGTAGAAATAGTGGTTACGGGTGAGAAATAGTGGTTACGGGTGAGAGATAGTGGTTACGGGTGAGAGATAGTGGTTACGGGTGAGAGATAGTGGTTACGGGTGAGAGATAGTGGTTACGGGTGAGAGATAGTGGTTACGGGTGAGAGATAGTGGTTACGGGTGAGAGATAGTGGTTACGGGTGAGAGATAGTGGTTACGGGTGAGAGATAGTGGTTACGGGTGAGAGATGGCGTGTAGGATGCAGTAAACTGTGTGTACTCACTCTTGGCCTTCTCGCTCTTGCGTGAGGGTCTCCATCGGATACAGGAGCGATGTTCGTCCAGGTAGAACAGTCTCACCAGCCCCTTGGAACCAGCCTTCAACTTCACCATCTGGGTCCCTGACTGCATGGCGCTCATACATCGCTCCACTGCAGAGAGACAGAGACGCAAACACACACGTCAATAGCGCACCGTGACAACAACAAAAAACTGAAGAGTCATTAATACTGCTAGAAGATTCTGATCTGAGATGATCTGGGCTGATCTGGGATGATCTGGGCGAGAACCAGCTGGGAAACATAGATGAAGCTGACAAAACAAAGGTCTAGTTCACCTAGTTCCTCACAACCAGGTCTAGTTCACCTAGTTCCTCAAAATCAGGTCTAGTTCACCTAGTTCTTCACAATCAGGTCTAGTTCACCTAGTTCTTCACAACCAGGTCTAGTTCACCTAGTTCCTCACAACCAGGTCTACTTCACCTAGTTCCTCACAACCAGGTCTAGTTCACCTAGTTCCTCACAACCAGGTCTAGTTCACCCAGTTCCTCACAACCAGGCCTAGTTCACCTAGTTCCTCACAACCAGGTCTAGTTCACCTAGTTCCTCACAACCAGGTCTAGTTCACCTAGTTCCTCACAACCAGGTCTAGTTCACCTAGTTCCTCACAATCAGGTCTAGTTCACCTAGTTCCTCAAAATCAGGTCTAGTTCACCTAGTTCTTCACAACCAGGTCTAGTTCACCTAGTTCCTCACAACCAGGTCTAGTTCACCCAGTTCCTCACAACCAGAGCTAGTTCACCTAGTTCCTCACAATCAGGCCTAGTTCACCTAGTTCCTCACAACCAGAGCTAGTTCACCTAGTTCCTCACAACCAGGTCTAGTTCACCTAGTTCCTCACAACCAGAGCTAGTTCACCTAGTTCCTCACAACCAGGTCAGAGAGATAGATAGAGAGAGATAGAGAGAGAGAGAGAGAGAGAGAGAGAGAGAGAGAGAGAGAGAGAGATTTATTTTCCCTTGTGTACTTTAACCATTTGCACATTGTTACAACACTGTATGTAGACATAATATGACATGTGTAATGTCTTTATTGTTTTGAAACTTCTGTATGTGTAATGTTTACTGTTAATTTTAATTGTTTATTTCACTCTTGTTTATTATCTACTTCACTTGCTTTGGCAATGCTAACACGTTTCCCCTGCCAATAAAGCCCCTTGAATTGAGAGAGAGAGAGAGAGAGAGAGAGAGAGAGAGAGAGAGAGAGAGAGAGAGAGAGAGAGAGAGAGAGAGAGAGAGAGAGAGAGAGAGAGAGAGAGAGAGAGAGAGAGAGAGAGAGAGAGAGAGAGAGAGAGAGAGAGAGAGAGAGAGAGAGAGAGAGAGACCAGTAGTGTGATCACTGGGGATCAACACAGAGATCTGATGCAACAATACTGTATTTTTCAGTAATCCACAACAACACTGTCTTCTTGAGTAATACACACAAATATGATCTCAGCATGATCAGACATCGATAGGGATCAGACACACACACACACAAACACTGACACACGCTCACACACACCCACACTGCCTTAACCCAGCGTGATCTGGCATGGCTAGATACCAAAGGAGTCAACTCCAAGTCAACTAGGAGTATTTAAATTGGAGAAGGTTTTGAGTTGGTTGAGACAGTATGAAAAGGAGTGAGCCATTAAAAACTCATATGGCTGGTTAATGGTCCTCTACGGCCGACTGCAGAGCTCTGACAGCATTCCTATTCACATGGCAAAAAACACTCAGAGAGAGAAACACACATACACGAACACACACACACACAACGCATGGGTGAGCTCAGGTGCTCAGCTACGTAGACATAGAGCGTGGAATGTGTTTGAGCAACCTGGAGCATTATCCTTTCACAAACACACACAGAGACGCACACACACGCGCAGACACACATTTACAAGCACACACACACACAAATCATGCATATGAAAGTAACCTTTATTTTGTGATTGATTCCCCTTTAGAAAAGGGAGACCAGGAAACACATTACACACCCACCAGTATATCAGAGACAGCCCACTGTAGTCCACACTACTGATCTAGTGTGGTAGAGACAGCCCAGTGTAGTCCACACTACTGATCTAGTGTTGTAGAGACAGCCCACTGTAGTCCACACTCCTGATCTAGTGTGGTAGAGACAGCCCACTGTAGTCCACACTACTGATCTAGTGTTGTAGAGACAGCCCAATGTAGTCCACACTCCTGATCTAGTGTTGTAGAGACAGCCCACTGTAGTCCACACTCCTGGTCCTGATCTAGTGTGGTAGAGACAGCCCACTGTAGTCCACACTCCTGATCTAGTGTGGTAGAGACAGCCCAATGTAGTCCACACTCCTGATCTAGTGTTGTAGAGACAGCCCACTGTAGTCCACACTCCTGATCTAGTGTTGTAGAGACAGCCCACTGTAGTCCACACTCCTGGTCCTGATCTAGTGTGGTAGAGACAGCCCACTGTAGTCCACACTCCTGATCTAGTGTGACAGAGAAAGCCCACTGTAGTCCACACTACTGATCTAGTGTTGTAGAGACAGCCCACTGTAGTCCACACTACTGATCTAGGGTGGTAGAGACAGCCCAATGTAGTCCACACTCCTGATCTAGTGTTGTAGAGACAGCCCACTGTAGTCTACACTCCTGATCTAGTGTTGTAGAGACAGCCCACTGTAGTCCACACTCCTGGTCCTGATCTAGTGTGGTAGAGACAGCCCACTGTAGTCCACACTCCTGATCTAGTGTTGTAGAGACAGCCCACTGTAGTCCACACTCCTGATCTAGTGTGACAGAGAAAGCCCACTGTAGTCCACACTACTGATCTAGTGTTGTAGAGACAGCCCACTGTAGTCCACACTCCTGATCTAGTGTGACAGAGAAAGCCCACTGTAGTCCACACTACTGATCTAGTGTTGTAGAGACAGCCCACTGTAGTCCACACTCCTGGTCTAGTGTGGTAGAGACAGCCCAATGTAGTCCACACTCCTGATCTAGTGTGACAGAGACAGCCCACTGTAGTCCACACTACTGGTCCTGATCTAGTGTGGTAGAGACAGCCCACTGTAGTCCACACTCCTGATCTAGTGTGGTAGAGACAGCCCACTGTAGTCCACACTACTGATCTAGTGTGATAGAGACAGCCCACTGTAGTCCACACTCCTGATCTAGTGTGGTAGAGACAGCCCACTGTAGTCTACACTCCTGATCTAGTGTGGTAGAGACAGCCCAATGTAGTCCACACTCCTGATCTAGTGTGACAGAGACAGCCCACTGTAGTCCACACTACTGGTCCTGATCTAGTGTGGTAGAGACAGCCCACTGCAGTCCACACTCCTGATCTAGTGTTGTAGAGACAGCCCACTGTAGTCCACACTCCTGATCTAGTGTGACAGAGAAAGCCCACTGTAGTCCACACTACTGATCTAGTGTTGTAGAGACAGCCCACTGTAGTCCACACTACTGATCTAGGGTGGTAGAGACAGCCCAATGTAGTCCACACTCCTGATCTAGTGTTGTAGAGACAGCCCACTGTAGTCCACACTCCTGGTCCTGATCTAGTGTGGTAGAGACAGCCCACTGTAGTCCAAACTCCTGATCTAGTGTTGTAGAGACAGCCCACTGTAGTCCACACTCCTGATCTAGTGTGACAGAGAAAGCCCACTGTAGTCCACACTACTGATCTAGTGTTGTAGAGACAGCCCACTGTAGTCCACACTCCTGATCTAGTGTGACAGAGAAAGCCCACTGTAGTCCACACTACTGATCTAGTGTTGTAGAGACAGCCCACTGTAGTCCACACTCCTGGTCTAGTGTGGTAGAGACAGCCCAATGTAGTCCACACTCCTGATCTAGTGTGACAGAGACAGCCCACTGTAGTCCACACTACTGGTCCTGATCTAGTGTGGTAGAGACAGCCCACTGTAGTCCACACTCCTGATCTAGTGTGGTAGAGACAGCCCACTGTAGTCCACACTACTGATCTAGTGTGATAGAGACAGCCCACTGTAGTCCACACTCCTGATCTAGTGTGGTAGAGACAGCCCACTGTAGTCTACACTCCTGATCTAGTGTGGTAGAGACAGCCCAATGTAGTCCACACTCCTGATCTAGTGTGGTAGAGACAGCCCACTGTAGTCCACACTCCTGGTCCTGATCTAGTGTGATAGAGACAGCCCACTGTAGTCCACACTCCTGATCTAGTGTTGTAGAGACAGCCCACTGTAGTCCACACTCCTGGTCCTGATCTAGTGTGGTAGAGACAGCCCACTGTAGTCCACACTCCTGATCTAGTGTGGTAGAGACAGCCCACTGTAGTCCACACTCCTGATCTAGTGTGGTAGAGACAGCCCACTGTAGTCCACAATCCTGATCTAGTGTGGTAGAGACAGCCCACTGTAGTCCACACTCCTGATCTAGTGTGGTAGAGACAGCCCACTGTAGTCCACACTCCTGATCTAGTGTGGTAGAGACAGCCCACTGTAGTCCACACTCCTGATCTAGTGTGGTAGAGAAAGCCCACTGTAGTCCACACTCCTGATCTAGTGTGTTAGAGAAAGCCCACTGTAGTCCACACTCCTGATCTAGTGTGGTAGAGAAAGCCCACTGTAGTCTACACTCCTGATCTAGTGTGGTAGAGACAGCCCACTGTAGTCCACACTCCTGATCTAGTGTGGTAGAGAAAGCCCACTGTAGTCTACACTCCTGATCTAGTGTGGTAGAGACAGCCCACTGTAGTCCACACTCCTGATCTAGTGTGGTAGAGACAGCCCACTGTAGTCCACATTACTGATCTAGTGTGGTAGAGACAGACCACTGTAGTCCACACTACTGATCTAGTGTGGTAGAGACAGCCCACTGTAGTCCACACTCCTGATCTAGTGTGGTAGAGACAGCCCACTGTAGTCCACACTCCTGATCTAGTGTAGTAGAGACAGCCCAGTGTAGTCCACACTACTGATCTAGTGTTGTAGAGACAGCCCAGTGTAGTCCACACTCCTGATCTAGTGTTGTAGAGACAGCCCAA
>NC_074688.1:40441276-40453776 GCF_029448725.1 Salvelinus fontinalis
GATTGGGAGCCATATTTAGGTAGCCTGTTTTTCATTGTGTTTTGTGGGTGATTGTATCCTGTGTTAAGTGTTTTTCACCATACGGGACTGTTTCGGGTTGTTTGTTTTGTACTTTTGTTATTCCGTTCAGTGTTCTGTTTGATTTATTAAATATATCATTATGGACACATACCACGCTGCGTATTGGTCCGATCCTTGCTACTCCTCCTCAGACGAAGTGGACGAAACCCGTTACAGAAACATGCTTTTTATAAACCCAAATCATTGAGTAACAATTTCTAAATGCAATCGCATGTTAAAAACAGTTTTTGACGGCCACGAGAGCGAGGCATACTATTTGTATTTCTCATCTGGTCATTGAAGCTCCTTTCCCATTCGCCATTCAAGTGCATATAGACAGCAGTAGACGGGCTTCAGCACACCACACACCACTTTGCAATGAGCTGGAAGCAGTATGCATTTCAAAAAAACTAAAACATATACTTCATAATTTGAAACCTGAACGTTTTACTTCATATTATGAGGCATGTCTAACCTTGCTTCAAAGTCAATTCTGACCATAAAAACATGGAGGCCATTATTTAAAAAAAAAAGACGTCCATATGCCATTGAAATCAGTAGCCTATTTCTGTCATGTTCTATTGGTTAACACCATCCTAGTCACGTACGCAAACTAATTGTTGCATCTTAAGATCTCTTTTACACCTTTCAAAATTTCAAATGAATATTTTCATCCGCGTCACATGAATCCGCTTGCATGTGCAGTGGACTTTTGACAAAGTTGTTTTCTGCTTACTGCATTATGGTACGAACATTCGCTCTTAGTTTGCTGCCTTGTGCGCATTGCTGCACTTATAATGTGAAACAAATGATAGTTTATCAACGTGTTCAGCTAAACATTCTGATCTGATGCATCAGACTCAATGCTTTTTAAGTTAGTATTATTATTTTATGTAGCCTAGGCCTACTGGTTGTATGAATGTGTCCCACAACTGTCCCAGATTACAACTGACCCAGATTACAACTGTCCCAGATTACAACTGTCCCAGATTACAACTGACCAATAGAATAGGTCCACTGTTCTACTGTGATTAACATCGACTAGTGATGTCGCAGGTTCGTTACTCACTTAATTGGCTGAGGAAAAGTAAACGTGTCAGTTACTCTAACATCTTCAAAGTTGCACATCGGAATCCGATAAGAAAGATGCATCCTGGAGTTGCATCCTGGAGTTGCATCCTGGAGTTGCATCCTGGAGTTGCATCCTGGACTTGCATCTTGGACTTGCATCCTGGACTTGCATCCTGGACTTGCATCCTGGAGTTGCATCCTGGACTTGCATCCTGGACTTGCATCCTGGACTTGCATCCTGGAGTTGCATCCTGGACTTGCATCCTGGAGTTGCATCCTGGAGTTGCATCCTGGACTTGCATCATGGAGTTGCATCCTGGACTTGCATCCTGGACTTGCATCCTGGAGTTGCATCATGGAGTTGCATCCTGGACTTGCATCCTGGACTTGCATCCTGGACTTGCATCCTGGACTTGCATCCTGGACTTGCATCCTGGACTTGCATCCTAGACTTGCATCCTGGAGTTGCATCCTGGACTAGCATCATGGAGTTGCATCCTGGACTTGCATCCTGGAGTTGCATCCTGGAGTTGCATCCTGGACTTGCATCCTGGAGTTGCATCCTGGAGTTGCATCCTGGAGTTGCATCCTGGACTTGCATCCTGGAGTTGCATCCTGGAGTTGCATCCTGGAGTTGCATCCTGGACTTGCATCCTGGAGTTGCATCCTGGACTTGCATCCTGGAGTTGCATCCTGGAGTTGCATCCTGGACTTGCATCCTGGACTTGCATCCTGGACTTGCATCCTGGAGTTGCATCCTGGAGTTGCATCCTGGAGTTGCATCCTAGAGTTGCATGTTCTGTTAAGATGAATAACTATAATCTAAATGTGATTTCTGTCATTCTGAGCACCGTGGGTGGACGCCCTAATCTGGTTAAGCACCCAATGCATATTCCTAACGGAAACCCTGACAAACACACAGACACACACACTCCACAGTGGATAACATTATCCACATACACTCCCCAGTCTATATTCTCCATTCATTTCAGACATGTCTATGGCATCTACCAGATCTTTATATCAATGAAGACTAAGCCGACATCTACCAGATCTTTATATAGACGAGGCCCCCCTCGTCTAAACACCCCCCCCCCCCCTTGTCTAACCACACACCCCCCTCCTCTAACCACACACCCCCTCCTCTAACCACCCCCCTCCTCTAACCCCCCCCCTCTAACCACACACCCCATCCTCTAACCACACCCCTCATCTAACCACACACCCCCTCCTCTAGCCACGCCCCCTCCTCTAACCACCCCCCTGCTCTAACCACCCCCCTGCTCTAACCACACCCCCCTCCTCTAACACACACCCTCCTCTAACCACCCCCTCCTCTAACCCCCTCCTCCTCCAACCACACCCCCCATCATCTAATCACACCCCCCCTCCTCTAACCACCCCTCTCCTCTAACCACACCCTCCTCCTCTAACCACCCCCCCATCCTCTAACCACCCCCCTCATCTAACCACCCCCTCCTCTAACCCCCTCCTCCTCTAACCACACACCCTCATCTAACCACACACCCCCTCCTCTAACCACACACCCCCTCCTCTAACCACACACCCCCCTCCTCTAACCACCCCCCTCATCTAACCACCCCCTCCTCTAACCCCCTCCTCCTCTAGCCACATACCCTCATCTAACCACACACCCCCTCCTCTAGCCACACACCCTCATCTAACCACACACCCCCTCCTCTAAGCACACACCTCCTATCCTCTAACCACACCCCTCATCTAACCACACACCTCCTCCTCTAACCACACCCCTCGTCTAACCACACCCCCCCGTCTAAACACACCTCTCCTCTAACCACACCCCTTCTCTAACCACCCCCCTCCTCCACTGTTACTACTATCCCCAGGACTCAGTCACTGTTACTGCTATCCCCTTTACCAGACAGGAAACGGGGGAGGAATACTAACAATGAGACAATTGACTATATCACCCCAGTGAATACTGACAAAGCTGAATACCAAACATGTGTGTGTGTGTGTGTGTGTGTGTGTGTGTGTGTGTGTGTGTGTGTGTGTGTGTGTGTGTGTGTGTGTGTGTGTGTGTGTGTGTGTGTGTGTGTGTGTGGGTGTGTGTGTGGGTGGGTGGGTGGGGGGGTGGGTGGGTGGGTGGGTGGGTGGGTGGGTGGGTGGGTGGGTGGGTGTGTGTGTGTGTGTGTGTGTGTGTGTGTGTGTGTGTGTGTGTGTGTGTGTGTGTGTGTGTGTGTGTGTGTGTGTGTGTGTGTGTGTGTGTGTGTGTGTGTGTGTGTACCCTGATCATCTCTGTCGGCATATACAAGAGAGTTCAGATCAAAGCTGTGTTGTATCACTGAGGCCCAGGCCAATCAAACACTGTATAATTGGGTCAATGAGAGATGGGGCTCTGTGATGGCCCAATGAACAAAGGCTGCCTCCGTCGCCCTCAGAACTTACCGAACACTACAGGACAAGACAGGACTGGAGTGAACAAGACAGGACAAGACATGGCTGGACATGTCACACATAATACAGCACACACACCTGGTCTAAATACTCTTCATTTCCACCATCAAATCAAATCAAATGTATAATTTATAAAGCCCTTTTTACATGAGCAGATGTCACCAAGTGTCATTCTCATAATCTCAGATCAATTTGAACACAGGTCCTGGTCCAAATATAGTATCTTCGTTATTATTATCTATCATCATCATCCTCAACTTTGGGATGAATTACGTTTCGATTCAGAACTGAAATCCAATTCAGAAATTGAGAATAAATGCCCGGTTATATTCCGTGAGGATCATGATGACTGTCTAGAAAATTAGGTGTTATTCATATCCATACTCATATCCATATTCATAGCCATATTCTCATCCCTATCCATATCTATATTCATATCCATACTCATATCAATATTCATATCTATACTCGTATCCATAGCCATATTCATATCCATACTCATATCAATATTCATATCTATACTCATATCCATATCCATATTCATATCCATGTTCATATCCATACTCATATCCATATCCATATCCATATTCATATCCATACTCATATATATGCATACCCATACTCATATCCATATCAATATTCATATCTATACTCGTATCCATATCCATACTCATATCCATATTCATATACATACTCATATCCATACTCATATCCATATTCATATACATACCCATACCCATATCTAGTCATACTCATATCCATATTCATATCTATATGCACACTCATACTCATATCCATAGTCACACCCATACACATATCCATATCCATATCCATATCCATACTCATATCTATATTCATATACATATGCATACTCATACTCGTATCCATATCCATATCCATATATATAGTCATACTCATATCCATACTCATATCCAGATGCATAGCCATACTGATATCCATATTCAAATCTAAATCCACACCCATATCTATATTAGTATCTATACTCATATCCATATTCATATCCACACTCACATCCATATTCATATCCAAACTCATATCCATATTCATATCCATACTTATATCCATTTGCATAGCCATACTCATATCCATATCCATATTCAAATCTATATCCATACTCACATCCATATTCATATCCAAACTCATATCCATATCCATATTCATACTCGGATCCATACTCATATCCATATTCATATCCATATTCATAGCCATACTAATATCCATACTCATATCCATATTCATACCCATACTCATATCCATATTCATATCCAGACTCATATTCATATTCATATCCATACTCATATCCATATTCATATTCATACTCATATTCATATTCATATCCATACTCATATCCATATTCATATCCACACTCACATCCATATTCATATCCAAACTCATATCCATATTCATATCCATACTTATATCCATTTGCATAGCCATACTCATATCCATATCCATATTCAAATCTATATCCATACTCATATCCATATTCGTATCTATACTCATATCCATATTCATAGCCATACCCATATCCATACTCATATCCATATTCATATCCATATTCATATCCATACTCAT
Source organism: Salvelinus fontinalis (assembly GCF_029448725.1). Taxonomy (NCBI): domain Eukaryota; kingdom Metazoa; phylum Chordata; class Actinopteri; order Salmoniformes; family Salmonidae; genus Salvelinus; species Salvelinus fontinalis. The sequence continues at coordinate 40,446,443 of NC_074688.1, forward strand.
ATCCATATCCATATTCATACTCGGATCCATACTCATATCCATATTCATATCCATACTAATATCCATACTCATATCCATATTCATATCCATACTCATATCCATATTCATATCCATACTCATATTCATATTCATATCCATACTCATATCCATATTCATATTCATACTCATATTCATATTCATATCCATACTCATATGCATATTCATATCCATACTCATATCCATATTCAGTATCATCCGCTCCAAACTGAATCCAGTATTAATGACACAACTAGCTGCTGCTGGTCTCTTCTGCTGCACAACGACAACACAAACAAAGACAGAAAACTGTCTGAACGGAGACAGGCTGGTTAGTTAATAACTGAAGACATGACTAGGCTGTTGGTGGATATAAATACATTGGAGTGGTTTGTAGCGCAGCGTGGAGCTAAATAACATAAGAGTAATGTGATATAATTCAGTTTTAGTGTTTCATCTAAATTCAGCCCGTCTCTGCCCACAACTACACACAGACATGTCCACACCAAACACTGGTGCTACAGATGATTTCCACACGCACACACACACACACACATTCTCAATTACTCCAACACCAAAATGTGTGGCACTTGAGCATGACTGAATGTATATTTCACACACGGTGGGCTTCTGCCATCTGTTTCATTCAGCTGTGGGCTGTGGGCTCAGTGCTAGTTACTGTAGGTATACTGACTGTGGGCTTAGTGCTAGTTACTGTAGGTCTACTGACTGTGGGCTCAGTGCTGGTTACTGTAGGTCTACTGACTGTGGGCTCAATGCTAGTTACTGTAGGTCTACTGACTGTGGGCTCAGTGCTAGTTACTGTAGGTCTACTGACTGTGGGCTCAGTGCTAGTTACTGTAGGTCTACTGACTGTGGGCTCAGTGCTAGTTAATGTAGGTCTACTGACTGTGGGCTCAGTGCTAGTTACTGTAGGTCTACTGACTGTGGGCTCAGTGCTAGTTACTGTCGGTCTACTGACTGTGGGCTCAGTGCTAGTTACTGTAGGTCTACTGACTGTGGGCTCAATGCTAGTTACTGTAGGTATACTGACTGTGGGCTCAGTGCTAGTTAATGTAGGTCTACTGACTGTGGGCTCAGTGCTAGTTACTGTAGGTCTACTGACTGTGGGCTCAGTACTAGTTCCTGTAGGTCTACTGACTGTGGGCTCAGTGCTAGTTACTGTAGGTCTACTGACTGTGGGCTCAATGCTAGTTACTGTAGGTCTACTGACTGTGGGCTCAGTGCTAGTTTCTGTAGGTATACTGACTGTGGGCTCAGTGCTAGTTTCTGTAGGTATGCTGACTGTGGGCTCAGTGCTAGTTACTGTAGGTATACTGACTGTGGGCTCAGTGCTAGTTACTGTAGGTATACTGACTGTGGGCTCAGTGCTAGTTACTGTAGGTCTACTGACTGTGGGCTCAGTGCTAGTTACTGTAGGTCTACTGACTGTGGGCTCAGTGCTAGTTACTGTAGGTCTACTGACTGTGGGCTCAGTGCTAGCTAATGTAGGTCTACTGACTGTGGGCTCAGTGCTAGTTTCTGTAGGTATACTGACTGTGGGCTCAGTGCTAGTTACTGTAGGTCTAATGACTGTGGGCTCAGTACTAGTTACTGTAGGTCTACTGACTGTGGGCTCAGTTCTAGTTACTGTAGGTATAATGACTGTGGGCTCAGTGCTAGTTACTGTAGGTCTACTGACTGTGGGCTCAGTGCTAGCTAATGTAGGTCTACTGACTGTGGGCTCAGTGCTAGTTTCTGTAGGTATACTGACTGTGGGCTCAGTGCTAGTTACTGTAGGTCTAATGACTGTGGGCTCAGTGCTAGTTACTGTAGGTCTACTGACTGTGGGCTCAGTGCTAGTTTCTGTAGGTATACTGACTGTGGGCTCAGTGCTAGCTAATGTAGGTCTCCTCAGTGAGATCTAAGCACGGATGCCTGTCAGGGACCTGGAGAGCTCTGAACCAATCTAACCCATCTTCTGCATACACACAGATCTGTTATTTAATTTGATCACTCTTTTGTCGCAGATCATTGTCATGCACAGCAGGAAATGCAAATTCTCTAATATTCAAGGTTTAAAAAGGCTTCTAAAGTTTGTAATTTCCACTTAAAATGTCAGACTTGATTTGCCCTAACGAAAAATGTGTCAACCCCTACAACAATGTCCAGGATTATTTATTTTCCTACTCTATAGTCTATGCAAAACCCACTCACAATACCTGCCTCATTACCAACGAGAGACAACACTCCTGAATCTCTCACACATACTGTACCAATGAAGACACACAAACACACCTGCATGTCTGTCTGTTTTTCTGTCACTCACCTAGCTGAGCCAGTCTGCATATCGATGGCACAGCCACGAAGCCGCCAACATGGTAGACCCTAAGGGCAAGCAGCGTCGTCACAGCTACCACAGCTGGACGGGAGCACGGGTTTGATTGCTCCTTCTGTCCACAGAACATGTCCATGTCCCTTTAGCTCAGAGAGCTAACACAGTCCCAGAGCCCACTATCGTTTCACACAAAGACACAACCTGTGACTACCCAGCTCAGAGAAAATCTGACCGTCTATGGCTTTGTCTTGACTTCTAGTCCAGCATGGAGACTCTGTAGAACATCGGCATGGAGACTCTGTAGAAAATCAGCATGGAGACTCTGTAGAACATCAGCATGGAGACTCTGTAGAAAATCAGCATGGAGACTCTGTAGAACATCAGCATGGAGACTCTGTAGAACATCAGCATGGAGACTCTGTAGAACATCACCTAGTCAACAACTAGCCATCCAACTGTATCACATCTCCTTCCAAGAGCTTTCTCTCTTTCTCTGAACTCTAATTAAGTCGTTCCCACACCGCGACAGCAGCCCCCTGGCCCCATCTGTCTATCCCCCGCCCTCTCTCCTCCTCCTCTCCTCACCTCTCCTACCTCTCTCTCTCTCTGAAGCTCTGAAGGCCTTTTGAACTTGTGCAGCTGTGTGTGTGGCTGCTCACATGCTGCCCTGCACAGGGATGTACTGGGAAGAGGCCATTAATGCATTGTTCTGTTGTGGAGATTGAAGTCCAAATGGACACAAAGAGGAGAGGAGCAGGTCAGACGTGTATTCATCCTGGTGTGTGTACCAGATAGGGTCAATCTAGCCCACTTGGGAGTTAAGTAGGGTTAAGAGAAAAGTGACGACACTACACAAAAACCCCTACACGGGTTCGATCCCGGGCTGTGTCGCAGCTGACCGCGACCGGGAGACCCACGAGGCAGCACACAATTGGCCCTTATGGTGGCGGGCCGGGCGCATGCACACTGACTTCGGTCGCTAGCTATACGGTGTTTCCTCCGACGCATTGGTGCGGCTGGTTTCCGGGTTAAGCGAGCACTGAGTCAAGAAGCATTGCGGCTTGACGGGGTCGTGTTCCGGAGGATGCCTTGGCTCTCGAACGTTGCCTCTTCCGAGTCCGTGCGGGAGTTGCAGTGATGGGACAAGACTGTAACTACCAATTGGGGAGTAAAACGGGTAAAATGTACAAAAATACAAATAAATACATAATAACACTTCTTAACAGGGGATCTGTGAGTGTGTTCATGAGATTGTAGGTAGGTACACTGTGTGTGCAGGTGTATGTTATGGTCTGTTAGCATAAGTGGGCATGTCTTTGGTTAAATACAGAGAAAAGTGAGTCAGAATCTCAAAGCTGTTTTTTATCCCAGTCAATAGCATCTGGATTGGATCCCAGCTTCGAGCTTAGTGACAACAAGTTAGATAGGACAATATGGCAATATGTTTTTATGAATTTAGGCTTAGGGTTTGTGTGGTTTGATTAAAATGTGTGGTTAGAAAAATACACTGCACTTCCATCCTCTCTAGCATGGCCAGACAGTGATGACTAGGCTTGGGTGGTATACCTCCCTGGTATACCTGGTATACCTCATTTACCGTATGTCAGGGTATTTTGAAGTACTGATGGTAGGATTGTCAATACCGTCATATTGTATACAGTATTTACCATATATCGGGGTATTTCGAAGTACTGATGGTAGGATTGTCAATACCATCATATTTTATACAGTATTTACCATATATCGGGGTATTTTCAAGTACTGATTGTCAATACCATCATATTTTATACAGTATTTACCATATATCGGGGTATTTTGAAGTACTGATGGTATGATTTTCAAAACCGTCACATTTTATTCAGTATTTACCGTATATCGGGGTATTTTGAAGTACTGACGATATGATTTTCAATACCGTCACATTTTTATTCACAAAAATCAGTTCAGCCAGTCACATGGTCTGCTTGTTAACAAAGAGCAGATGGAGCAAACTGACGATCCACTTTTTTAGCAGCACCAGAGAAGGGATCAGGTTATACTTGAAATTCAATAATATTTTTTTATGAATATCTTATAAGTTCACTATACAAGACGTTCCAAATAAATGTTTCTTCAGCTCTGGGATCCAGCTATGAATTTAGTTCGCTAACTTACTAGCTATAATGTCAGGTGGCTATCTTACAATAACAAGCTTCTTGGTTACAGCCTTTTGTTTAACTCTATGAGCTGGGTTGTCTGTCGTTGCAATTAGTTTAAATTCGCTAGTACTTTGTTATTATTTGTTAGCTTGGAAAGTATTCAGACCACTTTACTTTTTCCACATTTCACTTTTTCCTCATCAATCTACACACAATACCCCATAATGATGAAGCAAAAACAGGATTTTAGAAAAAAAAAAAAAATGTAATATCACATTTACACAAGCATTTGTATTTACACAAGTATTCCTTTGACATCATGGCTTGGTTTTTGCTCTGACGTGCACTGTCAACTGTGGGACCTTATATAGACAGGTGTGTGCCTTTCCAAATCATGTCCAATCAATTGAATTTACCACAGGTGGACTCCAATCAAGTTGTAGAAACATCTCAAGGATGATCAATGGAAACAGGATGCACCTGAGCTCAATTTAGTCTCATAGGACAGGGTCTGAATCCTCATGTAACTAAGGTATTTCTGTTTTTTCTTGTTAAAACATTTGCAAATGTTTCTTTGTCAATATGGGGTGTGTAGATTGCTGAGGAAAATAATTTATTTAATCAATTTTAGAATAAGGCCGTAACGTAACAAAATGTGGGAAAAGTCAAGGGGTCTGAATACTTTCCGAAGGCACTGTATATACTGTATTTAAAAATGTATCTTTAAAAATGTTTTACGTTTGGAAAGAAATAGAGGCCCTTGTGTGCCCTGCCGGTAATACCATATACCCCGTTATGGTACATGATGAGAAGGGGGTAGCTGCAGCCCAATATGGCGACCGGAGTATGGGCAAGTGGGTGTGTCGAAAGGAAAGAAGTGGGTGTGTCAAAAGGAGTGGGTGTGTCGAAAGGAATGTAGTGGGTGTGTCAAAATGAAAGGAGTGGGTGTGTCAAAATGAAAGGAGTGGGTGTGTCAAAATGAAAGGAGTGGGTGTGTCAAAAGGAAAGGAGTGGGTGTGTCAAAAGGAAAGGAGTGGGTGTGTCAAAAGGAAAGGAGTGGGTGTGTTAAAAGGAAAGGAGTGGGTGTGTCAAAAGGAAAGGAGTGGGTGTGTCAAAATGAAAGGAGTGGGTGTGTTAAAAGGAAAGGAGTGGGTGTGTCAAAAGGAAAGGGGTGGGTATGTTGAAAACGCTCTGCTATAGGTTAGACGGTTTTGATTGAGCTATGTTTTTTATTCAACAGTTTCTTTCCACACAACTACCGTACCGTGAGAGTTTAGACTTCTGTTTTGAAGTCAAATGATGAGTCTGAGTCATATATCACTATCAGGTTTACAAAAATAATTGTTCATTTTCAGTTGTAAAACTTCTTTTTTTTTAAGTACAGATGATGGACGTACTGTTGCTTGTATGTGTTGCACCCTAAGTGTACAACACATTAGGAACACCTGCTCTTTTCCGGACTGACCAGGTGAATCCAGGTGAAAGCTACGATCCCTTACTGATGTAACTTGTTAAATCCAGTTCAATCAGTGTAGATAAGTGGTCGCCAACCGGTCGGCATTCCTAGTCGATCACCAAATATTGAATAAAAGGTTAGTTAAATAAAGCAAGGTGAAACCAGTCTCCTAGTGGGATGGAAAGACCAGTAGCTAAGACGTGGCTGATTCATTTACTAGGCCTAGCAGAATCTATATGTTCTGACGATGAAGACAAATGGTCCAAGTTAGTCAAAACAGCCAATGCAAACGTAGACATGACATTCGCTATAATACTGAGTGCTCTCATCAGCATGTGAGTATAATCACTTGACTGACTCATTTGTAAACTACAGGCCTTTCTGTTGGGTTGAAACCAAGTCACTTAAGGTCAAACTGTAAAAAAATGAATTATTACTTATTCGGATTTTGAGGATTAATAGTGCTATTTATTTTAAAAGGTAATAGTGCTATTTATTTTTAAATAATATAATCTTTGAGAACTAACAATCATCAACATAAAAGCTAGGCAGTCGGGGAGACGTGAAAATTCTGAGTGGACAAAACATTAGGAACAGCTTCCGTATATTGAGGTGAACCCACTTTTGCCCTCAGAACAGCCTGAATTCGTCAATGCATGGCCTCTACAAGATGTCGAAGGCGTTCCACAGGGATGCTGGCCCATGTTGACTCCAATGCTTCCCACAGTTGTTGGTTGGATGTCCTTTGAGGGGTGGATCATTTTTGATACACACATGGGAAACTGTTGAGTGTGAAAAACCCAGCAGCATTGCAGTTCTTAACACAAAGGCACTTAAAATATGTTTCCTTGCCCATTTACCCACTGAATGGCATGTATACACAATCCATGTGTCAATTGTCTCCAGGCTTAAAAATCCTTCTTTAACCTGTCTCCTCCCATTCATCTACATTGATTGAAGTGGATCTAACAAGTGACATCAGTAAGGGATCATAGCTTTCAACTGGATTCACCTGGTCAGTCTATGCCATGGGAAGACTATATTTTGTTATTATGTTTGAGCCATGAAAGAGTGAATAGAATTGCAGGAAATTAGCTTTAAAACTGAAATATTTTCTCTCAGCTACATGGCAAAATGTGTAGAATTGCAGAACATTTGCTTTAAAACCGCAAAAAGTTCTCACAGCTCCATGGAAAAACGTTATGTATTAACCAGCTCTGGTACAAGGGGCTCCCTGAGAAGGCCATACCAGCCTACACATCAAAAGAGAGAGAGAGAGAGAGAGAGAGAGAGAGAGAGAGAGAGAGAGAGAGAGAGAGAGAGAGAGAGAGAGAGAGAGAGAGAGAGAAAGAAAGAAAAAAAAAGAGAGAGAGAGAGAGAGAAAGGA
>NC_074688.1:40461276-40636276 GCF_029448725.1 Salvelinus fontinalis
CATCACACACTATAGCCTATAGGTCTAGACTAGCATCACACTATAGCCTATAGGTCTAGACTAGCATCACACTATAGCCTATAGGTCTAGACTAGCATCACACTATAGCCTATAGGTCTAGACTAGCATTAGACTATAGCCTATAGGTCTAGACTAGCATCACACTGTAGCCTATAGGTCTAGACTAGCATCACACTATAGCCTATAGGTCTAGACTAGCATTATACTATAGCCTATAGGTCTAGACTAGCATTAGACTATAGCCTATAGGTCTAGACTAGCATCACACTGTAGCCTATAGGTCTAGACTAGCATCACACTATAGCCTATAGGTCTAGACTAGCATTACACTATAGCCCATAGGTCTAGACTAGCATTACACTATAGCCTATAGGTCTAGACTAGCATTACACTATAGCCTATTGGTCTAGACTAGCATTACACTATAGCCTATAGGTCTAGCCTAGCATCACACTATAGCCTATAGGTCTAGACTAGCATCACACACTATAGTCTATATGCCTCTGACTCTGCCAGATCAAAATGAAGCAACATTTAATTTCTGCTCGGTTAGACACACAACCAAATCTAGTACCAAAATCCGTTGAAGAGGCTCAGTAGCAAGGTACAGTCACATAATAAACGATGGTACTTTATCCACATGTTACAGGCCAATAATAGATTAGTAAGCTGATAACTGTGAAATGTGAACGACCAACATTTTGCTGTCACCCTTCAATACACGTCACAGAATGCTGGTGGCCTTCAATGTGCACCAGTCTCCTCTGGCTAGAGAGTGGGTTACATTGTTTGACAGATAAATGTTCTGAGCCTTTAACAAGCTTGAATCTGTTCAGGGTCGACTGGCCATCTGGCATTTCTGGCTAATGCCAGAAGGGCTGGTCCATTTTTAGCCCGGTCTATCTTGGGTATTTGCTCAACATTATCATTATGTGGCTAACAATGGGGGACTCTTGGGGGGGGGGGGGTGCTTTAAGAGATGGGGGGTAGAAATGCCAGGAAAGATTTTTGGTCCCAGTCCGCCCCTGAATATGTTCTCCCTACAGATAGAAGTGTTCCTTTTTCTATTCAAATAAAATATAATACTGGAGAAAATGTGATTCAAAAATGGCTCAATGGTTAGCCTACACAGCCTATTTTGTTTACATTGGCAGCATGTATCTAACTGTTTCAACAAGCACACATGCAACTCTTGTCAGGAAAAAAGCGTATTTTCTGCCTCTTCGCGACAGACATCCAGCCGGGAACAGAAGGCATTCCGCTGCAGCACCATGGACAGCTCCCTACATGTGCTGCGTCTCACTTGCCAGGAGTGGGCGTGCGCTCTCGGGGCGTGCGCTCTTCCATAGACTACTATTCTACAAAGACAGATAGGTTTCCTGGCAAGACAAAGACACTCCCAACATGAGTTTCTGAGTCAAATTGAAAAATGCATAGGATCATACCCCCAAAAAAGCGTTATTTCATAAACAGTTTGGCTACATAGTAAAGGCATTAACGCACGGGCTGTGATATTAAACTCAACAACGTAGTGCATTTTTGTCCACACCTATGCATAACTAATGCTTATTTATCACACTCACAATAACAGACTCAAAAACCAACAAAACACAGGCATTGTCACCATAAAAAGAACAACAATACCGAATCAAACAAGTCAACGAATTTAGGAATAGAGCAATCCGTTCAGAAGACGGTCCAGGTTTAAACATAGGCTACATTATGATAGTACGCCCTCGCCCCTCATCACCTAGCGTACCATTAAACATACATTGAAAAACAGTAGAGGTGAGTAGAATGCTTACCCTTCTCAAAACTGAGATGTTTGCATACTTCAAGTTCAGCCATTTAAAAATTGATTTACTGTTTGAATAGCCTTGGATAAGTAATTCTGCTCCAGGATAAAGGGGGAGCGATGATATTTTGAGGTAGTGCTCTCATTTAGTTATTGTCCTTCCATTCACTTTGGATATCGTTTCCATACAGTAGGTAGTCTCCAGTAGGGTAACCCTAGTTGCCAAGACGTAAAATACCATATTTTGGTGTGAAATTCCCCTGTGTCCCCATGTTGCTCCTAGTCCAAAAGGAATGCATGTGTTGATCCGTGACACACAGTCGCCAAACAACCCATAGATGATCTGAACTGACACTGACAGGATCCCTCTGAACGCTCCACAAAACCTGCTGCCCATCTCTCCTGCGCAACACTCACACATCTCTGCTTAACTCTCTGCGCAGAGAGAGCAGAGGTGATGGAGTGTGTCACAATCCTCACACCAGTCGTGCCGAGCGAAGATAATGTGATAAGTCGATTCTCTTGGCAAATGTATGCGATAGCCGGGAGAAGGGAAGGGGGGTTGTGGGGCTGTCATACACGGGGAGCTAGTGGACATGTTAAATTACAGCCAGCAGATACAATGGAGAAAGTATATTACCTTGCAAGGGACTCAAAATAGCCTAAGAAAATTTCCGATACGCTATGAACAAAAATCATTCACGGGTTGTTTGCCATGTAGGCTAATTGACGACAGTTCTGTGTGATTTCACATTGAGTTGCAGACTTACAATTGTGTTCCATGAGAATCAGGAATGAAAAACTAAAACTTTTGTTCTGACAGACGTTCTATTACCTTTCATCTCACCGGGCTCTGACGTGGAGAGCGCGCGATGCGACGGGGCTCTGGGGAGTTCACGTGAAAAGGAACATCAGGTCCAGAGAAGAGAAACGGTTTATTTATTATTTGACCTACTTCTCGGTGCTTTCTATTACCCAGGACGGTATTATTATCACACGTGCCCTGCCACTGCTGCATCCACAAAAGACGTAAACTGTTCAGAAAATGGATACCCTATTGAACAAACTGTATCTTAAAACAGAAGCCTGGTAAAATCTTCATTTAGCCTATGTTTGTTTCCACTTCAAATGATAGCTTCTGTGCGTGATGGTAATCGCCCCGGGGCTGCGTCAAACAATTACCGAGTAATTTCCCTCGCTTGAGAATGGATTTTCTCATATCTAATTCCATCCTTGACGAATGGATTTGCTCCTATCGGGTACATTATTAGAAGGCTGGCTACCTTTTGGTTGTTTGAATTAAAAAATAGGCTATCGCTGTGAAAAGGGTAATATAGTGCATTCGGAAAGTACTCAGACCTCTTGACTTTTTCCACATTTTGTTACGTTACAGCCTTATTCTAAAATGATTAAATCGTTTTTTCCCCCTCATCAATCTACACCCAATACACCATAATGAAAAAGAAAAAACAGGTTTTTAGAAATGTTAACACATTTATAAAATAAAAAAAACAGAAATATCACATTTACATAAGTATTCAGACCCTTTACAAAGTACTTTGTTGAAGCACCTTTGGCAGCGATTACAGCCTCAAGTCTTCTTGGGTATGACGCTATGAGCTTGGCACACCTATATTTGGGGAGTTCCTCACATTCTTCTCTATGGATCCTCTCAAGCTATGTCAGGTTGGATAGGGAGCATCTCTGCACAGCTATTTTCAGGTCTCTCCAAAGATCAGGTTCAAGTCCGGATCTGGCTGGGCCACTGAAGGACATTCAGAGACTTGTCCCGAAGCCACTCTTGCGTTTTCTTGGCTGTGTGCTTAGGGTCTTGTCCTGTTGGAAGGTGAACCTTCGGCCCAGTCTGAGGTCCTGAGCGCTCTGGAGCAGGTTTTCATCAAGGATCTCTCTGTACTTTCTGTATCTTTCCCTCGATCCTGACTAGTCTCCCAGTCCCTGCCACTGAAAAACATCCCCATAGCATGATGCTGCCACCATCATGCTTCACCATAGAGATGGTGCCAGGTTTCCTCCAGACGTAACACTTGGCATTCAGGCCAAAGAGTTCAATCTTGGTTTCATCAGACCAGAGAATCTTGTTTCTCATGGTCTGAGATTCCTTTGGGTGCCTTTTGGCAAACTCCAAGCGGGCTGTCATGTGCCTTTTACTAAGGAGTGACTTCCGTCTGGCCACTCTACCATAAAGGCCTGATTGGTGGCGTGCTGCAGAGATGGTTGTCCTTCTGGAATGTTCTCCCATCTCCACAGAGGAACTCTGGAGCTCTGTCAGAGTGACCATCGGGTTCCATCGGGTTCCATCGGGTTCACCTCCCTAACAAAGGCCCTTCTCCTCCAATTGGTCAGTTTGGCCGAGCGGCCAGTTCTAGGAAGAGTCTTGGTGGTTCCAAACTTCTTCCATTTAAGAATGATGGAGGCCTCTTGGGGACCTTCAATGCTGCAGAAATGTTTTGGTACCCTTCCCCAGATCTGTGCCTCGACACAATCCTGTCTCGGAGCTCTACGAACAATTCATCCGACCTCATGGCTTGGTTTTTGCTCTGACATGTACTGTCAACTGTGGGACCTTATATAAACAGGTGTGTGCCTTTCCAAATCATGTTCAATCAATTGAATTTACCACAGGTGGACTCCAATCAAGTTGTAGAAACATCTCAAGGATGATCAATGGAAACAGGATGCACCTGAGCTCAATTTCTAGTCTCATAGCAAAGGATCTGAATACTTATGTAAATAATGTATCTGTTAAGGTTCTGTTTTTTTCCCCCCAAAATTATAAAAACCTGTTTTTGCTTTGTCATTATGGGGTGTTGTGTGTAGATGGATGAGGGGAAAAAATATTAAATCCATTTTAGAGCAGGGCTGTAACGTAACAAAATGTGGAAAAAGTCAAGGGGTCTGAATACTTTCCAAATGCATTGTATATGTAGCCACACTTGTAGACCTAGCAACATACCCACTTTGCAAAAAAACTGGTTGAAATCAAAGTTATTTCCACTTCTTTTCAACAAAACAATTCAACGTGATGACGCTGAATCAACAAATTAAATTAGTAAAAAGCCATCAACGTAAGGGAATTTTCTCTTTTTTAATTCACCCAAATTTGAACTTAAATCTAATGTCACAGTGAAATGCTTTATTCATTTCACTTTGAATTTACGTTAGTTGACAACTCAAACCAAATGTAAATCAAAGCTAGACCTTGAAATGACATATGTGCCCAGTGTGTAGTCAGTCTGATGAGAAACTAGACCTGATCATTTCCAAACGGCACCCCGTTTTTCTCTCATCTGCTCCAATGGAATTCAACTTCAGAATGAGGTTCAACGTTACTCTGGAGGATTCATTGCGGGGGGCTGAAGATCCGAGTTGTAGTATGATAGACATTTAAAGGTAATTTCCTGATTGAGCTGATACTGTATTGCAGCAGACCCTTATGTCCGTAGGGCCGCTTCCTCTGCACAGGCGTTGCTGACGCATGGCAGATCTTACAACGCCTGGATATGTATTGTATTCTTCAGCTAATCATATCATTTGTTATAGTCATCTGGTGCTGATAGAAACCTTAGTTGATGCATGCAACTTCTGAGCAGGGGAACAACCATGATGTCCCAGTGAGAAACATCTTACACCGAGGTCCATGGATGTTGGAAAGATGTTGAAATTTGGTCTGTCCACGCTGGCCTTGATTAAAATATTTCACAGATGTCTTTTTTTTTTAGACGTCTATGTTTGGTTCAGATTTGGTCCGGTCCGGCATTGATTTCCTTTTCCACAGACACCTGGTCCGGTCCGGCATTGATTTCCTTTTCCACAGACACCTGGTCCGGTCCGGCATTGATTTCCTTTTCCACAGACACCTGGTCCGGTCCGGCATTGATTTCCTTTTCCACAGACACCTGGTCCGGTCCGGCATTGATTTCCTTTTCCACAGACACCTGGTCCGGTCCGGCATTGATTTCCTTTTCCACAGACACCTGGTCCGGTCCGGCATTGATTTCCTTTTCCACAGACACCTGGTCCGGTCCGGCATTGATTTCCTTTTCCACAGACACCTGGTCCGGTCCGGCATTGATTTCCTTTTCCACAGACACCTGGTCCGGTCCGGCATTGATTTCCTTTTCCACAGACACCTGGTCCGGTCCGGCATTGATTTCCTTTTCCACAGACATCTGGTCCGGTCCGGCATTGATTTGGCTCAAACATAGATGGTTTATGATTGGTTCAGATTTGGTTCGGTCCAGCATTGATTTCCTTTTCCACAGACATCTGGTCCGGTCCAGCATTGATTTCCTTTTCCACAGACATCTGGTCAAGACCGGCCACGATTTGGCTCAAACATAGATGGTTTATTATTGGTTCAGATTTGGTCCGGATCGAACCAAATACGAACCAATTATAGATGTCAATGTTTCACAAGTTTGGACAGCACAGCATAGCACAGTACAGTATAGTATAGTACAGTATAGTAGAGTACAATAGAGTACGGTAGAGTACAATAGAGTACAGCATATTGTGCTATATTGTACTGTACCCTACTGTTCTCTACTGAACTGAACTAAACTGTATTGTACTCTACTGTACTCTACTGTACTTTAATGTACAGTACTCTACTCTACTATACTGTACTCTACTGTACTATAATGTACAGTACTCTACTCTACTATACTGTACTCTACTGTACTATACTGTACTGTACTCTACTGTACTGTAATGCACTATACTGTACTGTAATGCACTATACTGTACTGTACTCTACTGTACTATATTGTACTCTACTGTACTGTACTGTACTATACTGTACTCTACTGTACTATACTGTACTCTACTGTACTATACTGTACTCTACTATACTATACTGTATGGAACTGTACTCTACTGTACTGTAATGCACTATACTGTGCTGTACTCTGTGCTATATTGTACTCTACTGTACTGTAATGCACTATACTGTACTGTAATGCACTATACTGTACTGTACTCTACTGTACTATATTGTACTCTACTGTGCTCTACTATACTATACTGTACTCTACTGTACTATACTGTACTCTACTGTACTCTACTGTACTATACTGTACTCTACTATACTATACTGTATGGAACTGTACTATACTGTACTCTACTGTACTATACTGTACTGTAATGCACGCTACTCTACTGTACTCTACTGTACTCTACTGTACTATACTGTACTATACTGTACTCTACTGTACTATACTGTACTCTACTATACTATACTGTGCTATATTGTACTCTACTGTACTGTAATGCACTATACTGTACTGTAATGCACTATACTGTACTGTACTCTACTGTACTATATTGTACTCTACTGTGCTCTACTATACTATACTGTACTCTACTGTACTATACTGTACTCTACTGTACTATACTGTACTCTACTGTACTATACTGTACTCTACTATACTATACTGTATGGAACTGTACTATACTGTACTCTACTGTACTATACTGTATGGAACTGTACTATACTGTACTCTACTGTACTATACTGTGCTCTACTGTACTATACTGTACTATACTGTATGGAACTGTAATATGCTGTACTGTAATATACTATACTGTGCTGTCCAAACTTGTGAAACATGGACGTCTATGATTTGTTCAGGTTTGGTCCGGTCCAGACCAACCAAATTTGGTCTTGTTTGTTGGCAGAGTTCATTAGAATCAGAACGAGCATGCTTTGCAGCGTTGACATTTTTGTTCATTTAGCGGACACTCTTCTGCAGAGGGACAGTCAGTGCATTCAACTAGTGTAGATCAACAGCAACGTATCACAGTCATTGCAAGAAAAACTTTTCTGTAGCCGTTACTGAGAATGTTATTGTAATTGAAGTGTTCTGTCGGTTTTTACTGTTCATCTGAAAATGTTAAACTTGATCACTGCCAGTTCTACAGCTTTTGAAAAACAGCAATATTCAGATTGTTCCTATTTAAAATGGAATGAAAACATTTGAATGTGATATAATGCTTTCTTCATTGACATGTAGATATAGAAACCACGACCAAACACTTTTCTGTTGATGACAAAACATTATTTATAAAAAGCAATATATATAAATGTGGTTTTTGAAAACAATAATTTGTTTACAAACTTGATACAGTAGCTGTCCTTTTGGTGTATGGTTGACTCAGCCTTTTGGCCATTAGCCAATCGGCATTTCTCAAAGAGTTCAAAGCATGTGAATGCAACCAACTGGTATTTACGACTTCACAACTGGTAATTACCACCTTCCCACTTGGTTATGAAGGCAGCACAAGTCTGATTATATTCTACAGTCAAGGAAGGCCAGGAAAAGGAGCTCACCCTTTTCATGTGCAGGGAGACACCAAACATCTAAACAAACTTGACAATGAAACTCGATAGGCTACGTAGGTTTATCAATGAGGAACACAAATAATATTTTGATAAATCACCATGACAAATACATATATGACAAAGAAGATACAATCTATCGATAGGCAAACCTATCATTCTTCAAACAAATCTGTAAACATACTGCCAAATTGCATAACAAACACTTATAAAACCAATACAAGTATTGTTACATACTGTACTGCATAGGCAGTGGTGTAAAGTACTCAAGTAAAAATACTTTAAAGTACTACTTAAGTAGTTTTTTGAGGTGTCTGTACTTTACTATATATATATTTACACCTTTTCTTCACATATCTTTAATTTATTTTATTATCCAAGAACTCAACTACAAAAGCTTTCCTGTAAAAGCTTTCCTGCAACCCGCTTCACCAATTACAATATTATTATTTACCTCAATCTGAAAATCCATCGTGGAAGATAGCCAGGGGCTAATTCAGAAGCTAGCCTGAAAGCTAACCAGAAGCTACTCCGATAGCTAGCCAGAAGCTAATCTGTAGCTGCCCCGAAATTAGCCGGTTTGCTGGCTAGCGTTGGTGTTTCAGCTGCCCACGTTTTGCGGTCATCAGCTATTCCTTTAGCTCGATAATCTACCGGCACTTTGTGCAACGCGACTCGGACCGGAGCATTCCGGGACTTTTTTTCTCTCAGTTTCCCCGGATTCCAACCGCAGGCTCTGGACACTTGCACCTTGATTTCGCAGCTAGCTAGCTGCATACCGTGTGACTATTGGCTTACGTCGACCCCGGAGCAAACTCAAATCATGCTGGAGCTAGCCAGCTGAGGAGTTCCATCACCATCCGGACCCGTTTTTGTTGCTGCTGCAGATACGGAACCCCACCGGGCCTTCACGACTGACTGCCGACGTTATCTGCCCGAGGGATTTATCCAACTGGCACCTCCGTCCCGACGTTACCTGAACGCTCATCTGAGGCCCGCTAATCGTTAGCTGTCTTATCGGCTGCTATCTGAACAAAACCCCACTACACGGAACCTACCGACGGAAACGCACGAGGTATCTACAAACAGACCTCCCTCCTATGCTGCTACCGATAGCCATATACCCGGCCAGCTGTCTGGATCGCCACGACCCCAACCAACCTCTACTCACTGGACCCTTATTGATCACTCGATTAAGCATGCCTCTCCTTAATGTAAATATGCCTTGTCCATTGCTGTTCTGGTTAGTGTTTATTGGCTTATTTCACTGTAGAGATTCTAGCCCTGCTCTCTATACCATATCCAACCTCTCAGTTCCACCACCCACATATGCGATGACATCCCCTGGTTTCAATGATGTTTCTAGAGACAAGATCTCTCTCATCATCACTCAATACCTAGGTTTACCTCCACTGTATTCACATCCTACCATACCTTTGTCTGTACATTATTCCTTTAAACTATTTTATCGCCCCCAGAAACTTCCTTTTACTCTCTGCTCTAGTAGCTCTAGGCGACCAATTCTCATAGCTTTTAGCCGTACCCTTATCGTACTTCTCCTCTGTTCCTCTGGTGATGTAGAGGTGAATCCATGCCCTGCAGTACCTGGCTCCACTCCTATTCCCTAGGCGCTCTCTTTTGATGACTTCTGTAACCGTAATAGCCTTGGCTTCATGCATGTTAACATTAGAAGCCTCCTCCCTAAGTTTGTTTTGTTCACTGCTTTAGCACACTCTACCAACCCGGATGTTTTAGCCGTGTCTGAATCCTGGCTTAGAAAGACCACCAAAAATTCAGACATTTTTATCCCCAATTACAATATTTTCAGACAAGATAGAACGGCCAAAGGGGGCGGTGTTGCAATCTACTGCAAAGACTGCCTGCAGAGTTCTGTTATACTATCCAGGTCTGTCCCCAAACAATTTGAACTTCTACTTTTAAAAATCCACCTCTCTAAAAACAAGTCTCTCACCGTTGCCGCCTGCTATAGACCACCCTCTGCCCCCAGCTGTGCTCTGGACACTATATGTGAACTGATTGCCCCCCATCTATCTTCAGAGCTCGTGCTGCTAGGCGACCTAAATTTGAACATGCTCAACACCCCAGCCACCCTACAATCTAAGCTTGATGCCCTCAATCTCACACAAATTATCAATGAACCTACCAGGTACCACCCCAATTCCGTAAACACGGGTACCCTCATAGATATCATCCTAACAAACTTGCCCTCCAAATACACCTCTGCTGTTTTCAACCAAGATCTCAGCGATCACTGCCTCATTGCCTGCATCCGTAATGGGTCAGCGGTCAAACGACCTCCACTCATCACTGTCAAACGCTCCCTGAAACACTTCAGCGAGCAGGCCTTCCTAATCGACCTGGCCGGGGTATCCTGGAAGGATATTGATCTCATCCCGTCAGTAGAGGATGCCTGGTCATTTTTTTTAAATGCCTTCCTCACCATCTTGAATAAGCATGCCCCATTCAAGAAATTTAGAACCAGGAACAGATATAGCCCTTGGTTCTCTCCTGACCTGACTGCCCTTAACCAACAGAAAAACATCCTATGGCGTTCTGCATTAGCATCGAACAGCCCCCGTGATATGCAACTTTTCAGGGAAGCCAGAAACCAATATACACAGGCAGTTAGAACAGCCAAGGCTAGCTTTTTCAAGCAGAAATTTGCTTCCTGCAACACAAATTCAAAAAAGTTCTGGGACACCGTAAAGTCCATGGAGAATAAGAACACCACCTCCCAGCTTCCAACCGCTCTGAAGATAGGAAACACTGTCACCACCGACAAATCCACTATAATTGAGAATTTCAATAAGCATTTTTCTACGGCTGGCCATGCTTTCCACCTGGCTACCCCTACCCCGGACAACAGCACTGCCCTCCCCTCTGCTACTCGCCCAAGCCTTCCCCATTTCTCTTTCTCCCAAATACAGTCAGCTGATGTTCTTAATGAGCTGCAAAATCTGGACCCTTACAAATCAGCCGGGCTAGATAATCTGGACCCTTTCTTTCTAAAACTATCTGCTGAAATTGTTGCCACCCCTATTACTAGGCTCTTCAACCTCTCTTTCGTGTCGTCTGAGATCCCCAAAGATTGGAAAGCAGCTGCGGTTATCCCCCTCTTCAAAGGGGGGGACACCCTTGACCCTAACTGCTACAGACCTATTTCTATCCTACCCTGCCTTTCTAAGGTCTTCGAAAGCCAAGTCAACAAACAGATTACCGACCATTTCGAATCACACCACACCTTCTCCGCTATGCAATCTGGTTTCAGAGCTGGTCATGGGTGCACCTCAGCCACGCTCAAGGTCATAAACGATATCGTAACCGCCATCGATAGGAAACAATACTGTGCAGCCGTATTCATTGACCTGGCCAAGGCTTTTGACTCTGTCAATCACCACATCCTCATTGGCAGACTCGACAGCCTTGGTTTCTCTAATGATTGCCTCGCCTGGTTCACCAACTACTTCTCTGATAGAGTTCAGTGTGTCAAATCGGAGGGTCTGTTGTCCGGGCCTCTGGCAGTCTCTATGGGGGTGCCACAGGGTTCAATTCTTGGACCGACTCTCTTCTCTGTTTACATCAATGATGTCGCTCTTGCTGCTGGTGATTCTCTGATCCACCTCTACGCAGACGACACTATTCTGTATACTTCTGGCCCTTCTTTTGACACTGTGTTAACAACCCTCCAAGCGAGCTTCAATGCCATACAACTCTCCTTCCGTGGCCTCCAACTGCTCTTAAATACAAGTAAAACCAAATGCATGCTCTTCAACCGATCGCTGCCTGCTCCTGCCCGCCTGTCCAACATCACTACTTTGGACGGCTCTGACTTAGAATATGTGGACAACTACAAATACCTAGGTGTCTGGTTAGACTGTAAACTCTCCTTCCAGACCCACATCAAACATCTCCAATCCAAAGTCAAATCTAGAATTGGCTTCCTATTCCGCAACAAAGCATCCTTTACTCATGCTGCCAAACATACCCTTGTAAAACTGACCATCCTACCAATCCTCGACTTCGGTGATGTCATTTACAAAATAGCCTCCAAAACCCTACTCAATAAATTGGATGCAGTCTATCACAGTGCCATCCGTTTTGTCACCAAAGCCCCATATACTACCCACCACTGCGACCTGTACACTCTCGTTGGCTGGCCCTCGCTTCATACTCGTCGCCAAACCCACTGGTTCCAGGTCATCTACAAGACCCTGCTAGGTAAAGTCCCCCCTTATCTCAGCTCGCTGGTCACCATAGCAGCACCTACCTGTAGCACGCGCTCCAGCAGGTATATCTCTCTAGTCACCCCCAAAACCAATTCTTCCTTTGGACGCCTCTCCTTCCAGTTCTCTGCTGCCAATGACTGGAACGAACTACAAAAATCTCTGAAACTGGAAACACCTATCTCCCTCACTAGCTTTAAGCACCAGCTGTCAGAGCAGCTCATAGATTACTGCACCTGTACATAACCCATCTACAATTTAGCCCAAACAACTACCTCTTTACCTACTGTATTTATTTATTAATTTATTTTGCTCCTTTGCACCCCATTATTTCTGTCTCTACTTTGCACTTTCTTCCAATGCAAACCAACCATTCCAGTGTTTCTTTTTTTTTAGTTTTTATTTTACTTGCTGTGTTGTACTCACTTCGCCTCCATGGCCTTTTTATATTTTTATTTATTTATACATATATCTGTTTGCCTTCACCTCCCTTATCTCACCTCACTTGCTCACATTGTATATAGACTTTTTTTTTTCCACTGTATTATTGACTATATGTTTGTTTTTACTCCATGTGTAACTATGTGTTGTTGTATGTGTCGAACTGCTTTGCTTTATCTTGGCCAGGTCGCAATTGTAAATGAGAACGTGTTCTCAATTTGCCTACCTGGTTAAATAAAGGTTAAATAAAATAAATAAAATTAAAAAACGATTCATATTTTTGACTACTTTTCCCTTTACTAAATTCCAAAAGAAAATAATGTACTTTTTACTCCTTTCATTTTCCCTGGCACCCAAAAGTACTCATTACATTTAGAATTCTTAGCAGGACAGGAAAACTGTTCAATTCACGCATTTCTCAAGAGAACGTCCCCAGCCATCCCAACTACCTCTGATCTGGCAGACTCACTAACACGCATGCTTCGTTTGGAAATGATGTCTGCGTGTTGTAGTGTGTCCCTGGCTATCCTTAAATAAATAAATAAATACTTTTGATACTTAAGTATATTTAAAAACAAATACTTTTAGACTTTTAATCAAGTAGTATTTCACTGAGTGACTTTCACTTTTACTTGAGGCATTTTCTATTAAGGTATCTTTACTTTTACTCAAGTATGACAATTGGGCGCTATTTCTACCACTACATATAGGGAAGAAGAGGGACGTTCTGCATCCCTCACACATGTTCTCATGTTAGACCCATTGGATGGTGTTTTCCACTCTCAGTCATGTCCCTAATGAAACATTGGTCTGATATATATACACACACACACACACACACACACACACACACACACACACACACACACACACACACACACACACACACACACACACAGTCCTGTATTGATGGGCATCCCAGCACAGATACACAGACGAAACACACACAGAAGTGCCTGTATTGATGAGCATCCCAGCAGATGTATTCAAAGGTCAATAGCTGTCTGGAAGTACAAAGAGGCCCGTCTCCTCACAGCCCACCCACATGTAGTAGTAGTCTTCACCCTCCTGCAGTGTGTGTGTGTGTGTGTGTGTGTGTGTGTGTGTGTGTGTGTGTGTGTGTGTGTGTGTGTGTGTGTGTGTGTGTGTGTGTGTGTGTGTGTGTGTGTGTGTGTGTGTGTGTGTGTGTGTGTGTGTGTGTGTGTGTGTGTAAGCATGAGAGACTTTACGCTTGTTGCCTACGTTGATTTAGATGTCAAATGCTCCGTATCTCCCCCAAGCTTGATCACAGGAGCTTTCACCCTTCTATTCTTTCCTCCATTCCACTCTCTAACCCTCTGATTAACACCCTACTGCTGGATACACACAATCAGCCACTCTTTCGTCCATAGAAAGAAGGGATGAGGGGGAGAGGAGAGGACAGGAGAAGACAGGACAGGACAGGAGAGGAGAGGAAAGGACAGGAGAGGACAGGAGAGGAGAAGACAGGAGAGGACAGGAGAGTAGAGGAGAAAAGGAGATAAAATTGGAGGGAGAGACAGACAGAGTGTGAATTACGGGGGGCCAGGGGGGTCTCAGACCCGCTGAATGAGACATGAGTCTGCCAAAATGCAACAAATAAATTATGCTAATTTAATAATTCTGCTGCTATTTGTTTAAAATGCAATTTGTACTGCTACAGTAGTAAATATCCAAATTAAACGAACACCCCCACCTCTGTGTCATGGTTTAAACATTTACAATTTTTCCATGTGGCTGCACTTTTCATCCCATTCCTGAGACATTCCCATCAAATATGGTGGATAAATGAAAACACACTGAACAAAAATATAAATGCAACAATTTCAAAGATTTTACTGAGTTATAGTTCATAAAAGGAAATCACTCAATTGAAAATAAATAGATCCGAAAACCTGTCAGTATCTAGTGTGACACATCTCCTTCGCATAGAGTTGATCAGGCCTGAGGAATGTTGTCCCACTCCTTTTCAATGGCTGTGCGAGGTTGCTGGATATTGGTGAGAACTGAAACACGCTGTCGTACACGTCGATCCGGAGCATCCCAAACATGCTAAATGGGTTACATGTCTGGTAAGTATGTGGGCCAGTGAAGAACTGGGACAGTTCCAGGAATTGGGTACAGATCTTTGCGACATGGAGCCATGCATTATCATGCTGAAACATGAGGTGATGGCGGCGGATGAAAGGCACGATAATGGGCCTCAGGATTTCGTCACAGTATATTTTGGCATTCAAATTGCCATCGATGAAATGCAATTGTATTTCTGGTCCGTAGCTTATGCTTGCTCATACCATAACATCGCCGCCACCATGGGGCACTCTGTTCACAACATTGACATTAGAAAACCGCTAACCCAGACAACACGGTGTCTGTCATCTGTCTGGTACAGTTGAAACCAGGATTCATCCATAAAGAGAACACTTCTCCAATGTGCCAGTGGCCATCAAAAGGTGAGCATTTGCCCACTGAATTCGGTTACGAAGCCGAACTGCAGTCAGGTCAAGACCCTGGTGAGGACGACGAGCACGCAGATGAGCTTCCCTGAGACGGTTTCTGATCGTTTGTGCAGAAAATTGTTGGTTGTGTAAACCCACAGCTTCATCAACAGTGGTTGGTCTCAGACAATCCCGCAGGTGAAGAAGCCGGATGTGGAGGTCCTCGGCTGGCGTGGTTAGACGTGGTCTGCGGTTGTGAGGCCGGTCGGACGTAATGCCATATTCTCTAAAACATTGGAGGCGTGTTATGGTAGAGACATGAACATTAAATTATCTGGCAACAGCTCTGGTGGACATTACTGCAGTCAGCAGGGCAATTGCACGCTCCATCAAAACTTGAGACATCTGTGGCATTGTGTTGTGTGACAAAACTGCACATTTTAGAGTTCCCTTTTATTGTCCCCAGCATAAGGTGCACCTGTGTAATGATCATGCTGTTTAATCAGCTTCTTGATATGCCACACCTGTCAGGTGTATGTATTGCAAGATCGAATCCCCGAGCTGACAAGGTACAAATATGTCGTTCTGCCCCTGAACAAGGCAGTTAACCCACTGTTCCTAGGCCGTCATTGAAAATAAGAATTTGTTCTTAACTGACTTGCCTGGTAAAATAAAGGTAAAATAAAAAATAAAAAATAATCTTGGCAAAGGAGAAATGCTCACTAACAGGAATGTTAACACATTTGTGCACAACATTTGAGATAAATAAACTTTTTGTGAGTATGGAACATTTCTGTAATCTTTTATTTCAGCTCATAAAACATGGGACCACCACTTTACATGTTGCATTTATATTTTTGTTCAGTGCAGTTAACTCAGGCCTTTATCCATTTTAAAAAATGTGTCACTTCCGGTCTACTTAACTGTGTGTGTCTCAGATGGCACGAGTGCACAGCGCACTGTTATGATGCTGGGTTTTGGAGTGGACAAACATGCTCATGTAGCCTTGTTTTGTTGACAAACATAATCATGTAGCCTTGTTTTGTTGACAAACATGCTCATGTAGCCTTGTTTTGTTGACAAGCATGCTCATGTAGCCTTGTTTTGTTGACAAACATGATCATGTAGCCTTGTTTTGTTGACAAACATGCTCATGTAGCCTTGTTTTGTTGACAAACATGATCATGTAGCCTTGTTTTGTTGACAAACATGCTCGTGTGGCCTTGTTTTGTTGACAAACATGCCCATGTAGCCTTGTTTTGTTGACAAACATGATCATGTAGCCTTGTTTTGTTGACAAACATGCTCATGTAGCCTTGTTTTGTTGACAAACATGATCATGTAGCCTTGTTTTGTTGACAAACATGCTCGTGTGGCCTTGTTTTGTTGACAAACATGCCCATGTAGCCTTGTTTTGTTGACAAACATGCTCATGTGGCCTTGTTTTGTTGACAAACGTGCTCATGTAGCCTTGTTTTGTTGACAAACATGCTCATGTAGCCTTGTTTTGTTGACAAACATGCTCATGTAGCCTACTCTTAATTTGTTGACCATAAGATGAAAACACCATGACTGGTTGTGTTAAAATTAAAAGATAATGAAAAAAAATGTAGCGTTAAATTACATGTCTTTACTATTAGGATGTTTTTTCTTCCCATAGAAGGTCCTGTGAAAAATAATAGAGAACCCCTGAATGCCACAGTATATTTCACACTCTGGACTGAGAGTTGAGAGGATAGATGGGTAGATGGCAGAGGATAATATAGAGGAGAAGAGTCAGGTCTGTGTGTGTGTGTTCTCCTCTCTCCTCTCAGTCTGCGGCAGGTCAAATCAAATCAAATTGTATTGGTCACCAGGGTTGGGTAGGTTACTTTCTAAATGTAATCTGTTACAGTTACTAGTTACCTGTCCAAAATTGTAATCAGTTATGTAACTTTTGGATCGCCCAAACTCAGTAATGTAATCTGATTAAATTCAGTTACTTTTAGATTACTTCCTTTTAAGAGGCATTAGAAGAAGACAAAAATGTATGTTACCAGTTGAATGACGTCTATTGCAGGATAAATCAATGTTAAAGTTTACATAGCTGGCAATAGGTGGATGTTACATTTTACTTTATGGATTGGTTATGTAGGCTTCTTCTAACTCATCACTTTTCTATTACATATAATAATACAATTAAATTATATATTTACATTAATATACATATAATGGATGTAGCAACTACAGATTGCCACTTTAAGTCTATCAAAAGTGTGTGAGTTTGAGCATGTGTCCATTAGGCCTATGGATGTATTTTTTTATCAGCATGAATTAGATTGAGCAATAAAAGCCCCACTTTTATTCCGTAGGCTGGGATCCGAACTATGCAGCTGTTGCAAGAGAGCATTTTTTACTGGCTGTCCACTGGTTTCAAAAACAATGATTGATAGGCAGCTTAAACTTCTTGAATTCAACCATTATTGGGTTCAACTATACATTTAGATTTGTAAACAGCCATCCACAACAACCACAATTCGTAAAACGCAAATAGCTAAATGAGAGAACAGCAGTGTGATTCACATCAATACGCTATGTAGATATCGATAATAAGTGACACCCGTATCGCCGTAGACTACACCACTGCTGTCATCCTTACCTCCAAGTGTTTATTCAAGTTGGATAATCTTTGAATGACGACAGCGATCACATCACTGGAAGACATAACTTGGACTGTAGCCTACAAAAGCCCATTCCTGCTCTTTTCCCGTGATCTATCAAACACATTTGGTGTGTCATCATAGTGGAATCTGACTTGTGGGCAGACTCACTCAGGTGGAACAAACTTAAAAGTGCAAAAAAAAATTCAATGCTGATATGAATGTCATATTTTTTTCCCAAAACCTACTGTCATGACGTTGGCCTGTAGGTAAGGACCCCCCCATAAATACCTTTCTCCCTTCCCTCTCTCTCTGACTCTACTGAAGGACTCTTGAATAGCCTTTGTTAAACATAGAGAGTCTGGGAACATCAAACAAGTGGGGGGAAAGGAACCATATTTCGGTAATAGAACCAGTTGAAAATATGAGTTGGTACTTAATGAATATGATGTCAGTTCGGTTGTCATCTGAGACATTATGACTGATGACAGGATGACATAAACTGTATCTCGGAAAGTCTACACATTCTAATTATCAGATTCACATGGAATTGTTGTGCAATTTAAATGTTTGAATATGAAACTATTTGTGAAAAGATTAAATGCTGGCTCTGCAGCAGGTATTATGTATGTCTATCTGTCTCTGTATTAGGTACTACGTCTGTCTGTCTGTCTGTCTGTCTGTCTGTCTGTCTGTCTGTTTGTCTGTTTGTCTCTGCAGATCAATGTGTCTCTTCTGTTTGAAAACGTTCCCCGCTGCCCTGTCTATAACCCTTGAAGACAGAATGTCTTTCAGTATTCTTTTCATATTCATTTAACTGAAGTGGGAGTAAATGCAGTGGGATGTTTCTCTGAGCAGCAAATGTTCAGCCGTACCAGTCTTCATCAGGTTGACCTTTCAACATCTATTCAGACCAGACTAACTTAAAGGACGTCCAGCTAATCAATGATAATCAACTGATGGGCATGAGACGTGACAACGAGCAGACAATGCTTTGTCCTCGAGTTGTTCAACCCTGGGGCACCTAGGTTTAGGATTTAACCAAATGATGCATGACCAAAGTCAAAACCCCACCATTAAAGCAACCTTACCTGTCAATATAAACACACACAGTCTATTTCTTCTCCCCGCTCCCTCATCGGGGAGCTGTCTTCCTATGCAAACTTAGAATAGATCATAACCTAATTATTCCACTGTGAGGGCCACCTGTGGCTCTCTGTAATAACCAAAGTGTGTCACACACTCTCTCCTCAAATACACAGACACCCCTGCAGGTAGTTATTTTGATGCTCCCAATGGTGCTGCAGGGTTTGTTACATTACCTGGTGAATTGTCATGTTGTGACATTTAGTGTTTTCCTGTCTTAGTGATGATGGTTGGTGATGACTCTTGGGCTCCGTGTAATGCGTTATAGTATTGCAGAATGAACTGCAGTGCCGCAACAGCTGAGGCATATCGCCCCCTTGTGTTCCATCAAGTTAAATACAATTTAATAAATAAATGTTTTGCCATCACCCACGTAATTTCTCTTAATATGATCACTCTGTTGTCGCAGAGAACTCTCCTGGAAGCAGGAAATGTATTGGAAGAGCAATAAAAAAGCAATAAAAAAGCTTCTAAAGTTTGTAATTTCCACTAAAATGTATGACTTGATTTGCCCTAATGAAAAATGTATTAACCCCTACAAAAATAGCCATTAATCATTATGCACATAATAATTCATATTTCCTGTTACTGCAGGATTATTTTCCTGCTGTGAGAAACTGGTCAAATTAAGATCTGATATCTATGTGTGTGTGTGTGTGTGTGTGTGTGTGTGTGTGTGTGTGTGTGTGTGTGTGTGTGTGTGTGTGTGTGTGTGCGTGCGTGCGTGCGTGCGTGCGTGCGTGCGTGCGTGCGTGCGTGCGTGCGTGCGTGCGTGCGTGCGTGTGTGTGTGTGCGTGTGTGTGTGTGAGACACTCACCATGAAAGATGCTGTTGTCTGTGAGGAAGTGGTGGCAGTACCGCAGCCCTCCTTTCTTGTTCACAACCCAGGAACTCATGATGGATGGATGATGGAGGGTGCAATGGGATGCCTGTGAAAGAGGAGAACAGACTGAGACTCAGTGGGACTGGACACAATACAGTTCACCATAGGCCTAAGCTTTCTATCTAGATTTCTTCCTTGGTTCCTGCTTCTGCCTCTGCATTGCATGCTCTTTGGGGGTTTTAGCCTGGGTATCTGTAAAGCACTTTGTGACAATTGCTCATGTAAAAAGGGCTGTATAAAATGTGCTTGATTGATTCAACTAGCGTAGCAGGTTTTTGAGTCACTGGCGGTACTTTGTGTGGAATAAGACACCACAGACGTGACATCTCTAGGTGTGATGACGCACAACAGCATTTAGAATGAATACCACTTTCAACTCAAAGAGCCTAAAGTAAGAACTACCACCCCTGAACTCTGGTCTAGAC
Source organism: Salvelinus fontinalis (assembly GCF_029448725.1). Classification (NCBI taxonomy): domain Eukaryota; kingdom Metazoa; phylum Chordata; class Actinopteri; order Salmoniformes; family Salmonidae; genus Salvelinus; species Salvelinus fontinalis. The sequence continues at coordinate 40,481,685 of NC_074688.1, forward strand.
AGACTCCTCCTCTCAGGTCAGCTGACACTAGACACCCCGGCCTGTCAGGAGCCTCTCCTGAACTCTGGTCTAGACAGACTCCTCCTCTCAGGTCAGCTGACACCAGACACCCCGGCCTGTCAGGAGCCTCTCCTGAACTCTGTAGACAGAGGTTGTAAATCACAGGGAGACGGACCAGGAACAGATGGGAAAACAAAGAGGAGGAGAGGAGAGGAAAGATGAGAAGAGAGAGGGGAAAGGACTGAGGGTTAAGGGGAGCAATGGAAAAACAATGTGTTAGAGTGGGGGGGACATGATAGGGAGATGGGGATATGAAAGATGAGGAGAGAGATAGAGAATGAAATGAGGTGAAAACAGAATAGAACAACCCCCTCTAGTGTAGAAAAACCCCTGTAGTGTAGAAAAACTACAGAGGTTTTCTACACTAGAGGAGGAAGAGGAGAGAATTAAGGTTAGATCCGTGGGCAGAAAACTGAAGTGCCTTTGAATGGGGTATGGTAGTAGGTACCAGATGCACCGGTTTGAATGGGGTATGGTAGTAGGTACCAGAGGCACCGGTTTGAACGGGGTATGGTAGTAGGTACCAGAGGCACCGGTTTGAATGGGGTATGGTAGTAGGTACCAGAGGCACCGGTTTGAATGGGGTATGGTAGTAGGTACCAGAGGCACCGGTTTGAATGGGGTATGGTAGTAGGTACCAGAGGCACCGGTTTGAACGGGGTATGGTAGTAGGTACCAGAGGCACCGGTTTGAACGTGTCAAGAATTGCAACGCTGTTGGGTTTTTCACACTTCTCCTATTTGTTTATTTTGCACGTCGCATGTAATATAAGTGGTATCCATGAGTCAAAATCCACAACTAATTGTTGTTTTCTGACACATTCATCACATAGCCAGCCACACACACACAGAGTTGTGGCACATAGTAGAACTAGGCTATTAACTGTGTGTAGATTGACAACTGAACAGCAAGTGTTGACTAGTTTATAAAAGGTGTCGAACTGACTGAAGAAAGTCAATCTTCTATATCCAGTTCATAGTTCATGCAACGGGTTTATATGTCCATGATATCGCTTCGGGACAAGTGAACCAAAGGATTTCCTAGGTGTCGGGGCTAAAGTGAGTGACTCTTGTCTCGTCAGTCAGTGTAACCTACCGAATCGTATTGGTGAGAAAGACGTTCATTTGGCTCTCCAAATTACTTCGGGTACTGGTAGAGACCTATGTTTTTTGCAATTATCTGCAGATTAATTTATGAAAACATCAGATGAAGGAACAATAGGTAGTGGAGAACCTCATTCTGGTCCAAATATGATAATTGAGGTCCTCACGGAATCTAGGCATTAAAACGGAATTCAACATTATTAAAAAAATGGTCTGGACTGGGGTTGGAGGTGAGAGGGGACTGACTGAACAGGAGCTGGTCTGGACTGGGGTAGAAGGTGAGAGGGGACTGACTGAACAGGAGCTGGTCTGGACTGGGGTAGGAGGTGAGAGGGGACTGACTGAACAGGAGCTGGTCTGGACTGGGGTAGGAGGAGAGAGGGGACTGACTGAACAGGAGCTGGTCTGGACTGGGGTTGGAGGTGAGAGGGGACTGACTGAACAGGAGCTGGTCTGGACTGGGGTAGGAGGAGAGAGGGGACTGACTGAACAGGAGCTGGTCTGGACTGGGGTAGGAGGTGAGAGGGGACTGACTGAACAGGAGCTGGTCTGGACTGGGGTAGGAGGAGAGAGGGGACTGACTGAACAGGAGCTGGTCTGGACTGGGGTTGGAGGTGAGAGGGGACTGACTGAACAGGAGCTGGTCTGGACTGGGGTTGGAGGTGAGAGGGGACTGACTGAACAGAAGCTGGTCTGGACTGGGGTTGGAGGTGAGAGGATACTGACTGAACAGGAGCTGGTCTGGTCTGGGGTTGGAGGTGAGAGGATACTGATTGAATGGGAGCTGGTCTGGGGTTGGAGGTGAGAGGGGACTGACTGAACAGGAGCTTGAGCACTATATAAGTGAGCCAGTCTATAGGTGAGCCAGTCTATAGGTGAGCCAGCCTATAGGTGAGCCAGTCTATAGGTGAGCCAGTCTATAGGTGAGCCAGTCTATAGGTGAGCCAGTCTATAGGTGAGCCAGTCTATAAGTGAGCTAGTCTATAGGTGAGCCAGTCTATAAGTGAGCCAGTCTATAGGTGAGCCAGTCTATAGGTGAGCCATTCTATAGGTGATTCAGTCTATAGGTGAGCCAGTCTATAGGTGAGCCAGTCTATAAGTGAGCTAGTCTATAGGTGAGCCAGTCTATAGGTGAGCCAGTCTATAGGTGAGCTAGTCTAAAGTAGCAGGAGATTAGGGGTGGTCTGGACTGGGGTCGAAGGTGAGAGGTCACTGCCCTGTTTCACTGCTCCACTGTGACAGAGCCATGACAGGGTTGAGACAGGAGGTTGCTAATGACTCCCACACACGTTTAAACTCTGTGTGTTTATTCTGATATGGTAAACATGTGTAGATGACTAGTACTGGTACACCGTGTATATAGCCAAGTTATCATTACTCATTGTGTGTTAATTAGTACATGTTATTATTTCTCTAGTTTTGTCTCTGTATTGTTGGGAAGGGCTCATAAGTAAGCATTTCACTGTTAGTCTACACCTGTTGTTTATGAAGCATGGGAGAAATACAATTTTATTTGATTAGAGTTTTATGATAGAAGACATGTTGTTCGTTTGCTATTCACACCACTTTCCATAGCTTTATAATTAGGCTAGTTTTTGGCCAATATCAGAGTTTATAAAAACACATATATGGTTCTTCGTTTGCAAGGGTTCATTAAGATGTATCTAATATAGCCCCTACAATATCGTAATATCTATCCCTGTAGACTGCACAACCTTGACATCCAAACACTGATCAAATGTGAAAAATAAATTACATTTATACGAGCACAGAGATGAAACAATGAAATGTTGCCTGGCTCTCTCTCCTCTCTTCCATAAAGACAAATAGCATTGTCAGATCTCGTATAGGAAGCTAATATAAATCTGCCACATCTACTCCGTACTCCAACTGTAACTAGACAGAGAATGGCTGTTGCTGAGATCCACGGTGGCTTGGCCCAGGGGGGTATTAATGGGCATGAGTGTGTTGTCATGCTGTGGTAATGTGAACATGCCTCTCCTCCCCTCCTTTCCTCTCCTTTCCCCTCCGTAACCCAAGCCACCCACTCAGACATGGGAAGGCACCTAGCCACCCACTCAGACATGGGAAGGCACCTAGCCCAGGGGAACACAATCTGCTCCTTCCTATCCAACGGGGTAGTGTGAAAACCTGCCCTCATAAATAAATGCAGTCCTACCAGTTGTCCTCTCATTCTGAAGGTTGTGTCATAAAGAGTAGATGTCCTCTCATTCTGAAGGTTGTGTCATAAAGAGTAGATGTCCTCTCATTCTGAAGGTTGTGTCATAAAGAGTAGATGTCCTCTCATTTTGAAGGTTGTGTCATAAAGAGTAGATGTCCTCTCATTCTGAAGGTTGTGTCATAAAGAGTAGATGTCCTCTCATTCTGAAGGTTGTGTCATAAAGAGTAGATGTCCTCTCATTCTGAAGGTTGTGTCATAAAGAGTAGATGTCCTCTCATTCTGAAGGTTGTGTCATAAAGAGTAGATGTCCTCTCATTCTGAAGGTTGTGTCATAAAGAGTAGATGTCCTCTCATTCTGAAGGTTGTGTCATAAAGAGTAGATGTCCTCTCATTCTGAAGGTTGTGTCATAAAGAGTAGATGTCCTCTCATTCTGGGGCGGCAGTGTAGCCTAGTGGTTAGAGCGTTGGACTAGTAACCGGAAGGTTGCAAGTTCAAATCCCCGAGCTGACAAGGTACAAATCTGTCGTTCTGCCCCTGAACAGGCAGTTAACCCACTGTTCCTAGGCCATCATTGAAAATAAGAATTTGTTCTTAACTGACTTGCCTAGTTAAATAAAGGTAAAAAAAAAAAAAAAATCTGAAGGCCCACAAGTGTCACGGTACTCATATGTCTGAAGGTAACCCATACAAATGAATGGAAGTATGGAGATATATATAGATATAAAACCATCTGAAGGTAACCCAAACAAATGAATGGAAGTATGGAGATATATATAGATATTAAACCATCTGAAGGTAACCCATACAAATGAATGGAAGTATGGAGATATATATAGATATTAAACCATCTGAAGGTAACCCATACAAATGAATGGAAGTATGGAGATATATATAGATATTAAACCATCTGAAGGTAACCCATACAAATGAATGGAAGTATGGAGATATATATAGATATTAAACCATCTGAAGGTAACCCATACAAATGAATGGAAGTATGGAGATATATATAGATATTAAACCATCTGAAGGTAACCCATACAAATGAATGGAAGTATGGAGATATATATAGATATTAAACCATCTGAAGGTAACCCAAACAAATGAATGGAAGTATGGAGATTATATATAGATATTAAACCATCTGAAGGTAACCCAAACAAATGAATGGAAGTATGGAGATATATATAGATATTAAACCATCTGAAGGTAACCCATACAAATGAATGGAAGTATGGAGGTAGTTTGTGCCATCCAAAATAAGGGGTTAAATATGTGCAAGCACAGAGAAAGAGGCCTTTGAGAATTTCCTCCATGAGCCGAACACAGATGCTGCCAGCGACCTGGACATTCGGGTGAAGAATGTGGTCCCGTGTAGCTCAGTTGGTAGAGCATGGCGCTTGCAACGCCAGGGTTGTGGGTTCGTTTCCCACGGGGGACCAGTACAAAAAAGTATGAATGTATGTAAGTCGCTCTGGATAAGAGCGTCTGCTAAATTACTTAAATGTAAATGTAAAGTGTATCTTACAGCAATGTACTGGAAACTGACATGCTCTCCTACATTTCCCTGGTGATGTACATGGGACTGGCGAAGGTATCAAGACTGGTGAAGGTAGCAAGACTGGCGAAGGTAGCAAGACTGGCGAAGGTAGCAAGACTGGCGAAGGTAGCAAGACTGGTGAAGGTATCAAGACTGGCAAAGATATCAAGACTGGCAAAGGTATCAAGACTGGCAAAGGTAGCAAGACTGGTGAAGGTAGCAAGACTGGTGAAGGTAGCAAGACTGGTGAAGGTAGCAAGACTGGCGAAGGTAGCAAGACTGGCGAAGGTATCAAGACTGGCGAAGGAATCAAGACTGGCGAAGGTATCAAGACTGGCGAAGGTATCAAGACTGGCGAAGGTATCAAGACTGGCGAAGGTATCAAGACTGGCGAAGGAATCAAGACTGGCGAAGGTATCAAGACTGGTGGAGGTAGCAAGACTGGCAAAGGTATCAAGACTGGCAAAGGTATCAAGACTGGCAAAGGTAGCAAGACTGGTGAAGGTATCAAGACTAGTTGACTAGTGGAGCAAGTCCCCAGTATATGATCATTTCGCAAGACTCAAGCCCGGTTACACTTATAATGCATATGTGTCTTCATTATTTTTCTTGCTAATAGTTCATATTAATGTGGGACCAATACCTTTTAGGCTTATTCAATGTGTAATAGCAGTGGTGTTACCCCATTTGGACATTTTGGCGAGGTATAAGGACACTTGGATGTCCCCTGGTTGTCCCCTGACACCACCACAATGTTTGAGAAAGGTTGATATTGCAGAAATTATGTTTTTATAGTGACCATGAACTTTTAGGCATATTCAATGTGTAATAGCAATGGAATGACCTAATTGACATACTTAGGACACATTGGAGAGGTTGAGTGCACACTTGGAGATGTCCCTTAAAAGAGATGGGGATGGTCAACCTCCTCTGGCTGGCCATCAGCTGTACACACCACAGTACTAGCATGATATGATATCAGATCCTCTGTGATGTGGCAGGAAAAGCCTGAGGTAGTGTGGTGCTTCCCTATTTAACTCCACTGTTAATCAGTGACTGTGGTGGGCACCACAAACTCTTTGATATCACCATCAGTGAGCGTCCACAGAGTTAGACTGGTCAACGATTAACAGGGTATTATACAATCTGTTTCTCTTTTAGGTTACTCTTTTCTCACCAATAGCTTTTTCTATATTAGAGGGGGTTTTTCTATATTAGAGGGTTTTTTTCTATACTAGAGGGTTTTTTTCTATACTAGAGGGGGGTTTTCTATACTAGAGGGGTTTTTCTATACTAGAGGGGTTTTTTCTATACTAGAGGGGGGTTTTCTATACTAGAGGGGGGTTTTCTATACTAGAGGGGTTTTTCTATACTAGAGGGGTTTTTCTATACTAGAGGGGTTCTTCTATACTAGAGGGGTTCTTTCTATACTAGAGAGGTTATTCTATACTAGAGGGGTTTTCTGTACTAGAGGGTTTTTTTCTATACTAGAGGGTTTTTTCTGTACTAGAGGGTTTTTTCTGTACTAGAGGGGTTCTTTCTATACTAGAGGGGTTTTCTATACTAGAGGGTTTTTTCTGTACTAGAGGGGTTCTTTCTATACTAGAGGGGGTTTTCTGTACTAGAGGGGTTTTTCTGTACTAGAGAGGTTATTCTATATTAGAGGGGTTCTTTCTGTACTAGAGAGGTTATTCTATATTAGAGGGGGTTTTCTGTACTAGAGAGGTTCTTCTATACTAGAGGGTTTTTCTACACTAGAGGGGGTTGTTCTATTCTGTTTTCACCTCATTTCATTCTCTATCTCTCTCCTCATCTCTCCTCAGTCTTGTCTTTCTTTCTTTTTTCACACACACACACACACACACACACACACACACACACACACACACACACACACGTGCAGAGTGCTAAAGTGCTTCTGATTTCATCCCAACTGAGACACCATCTGGGGTTTTTGAGATAACTCAATAAATCAAAAGGTGATCGATCGGCTTTGCCAGCGCTCAGTCCAGCGTCGTTAAAAGTGTCTGTGTGTCTAAATTAGATTGGCCATCACATCAAAATTACACACAAAGAGAGCATCTGTCTCCCCTGAGTATGTGCTCACACACACACACACAAACACAAACACAGAGAGATTCTCAATTGGATTGAGGTCTGGGCTTTGACTAGGCCATTCCAAGACATTTAAATGTTTCCCCTTAAACCACTCAAGTTTTGCTTTCGCAGAATGCTTAAGGTCATTGTCCTGCTGGAAGGCGAATCTCTTATCTGACCAGAGTACCTCCTTCCATATGTTTGGGGAGTCTTCCACATGCCTTTTGGCGAACACCAAACGTGTTTGCTTATTTTTTACTTTAAACAATGGCTTTTTTTCTGGCCACTCTTCCGTAAAGCCCAGCTCTGTGGAGTGTACGGCTTAAAGAGGTCCGATGGATAGATACTCCAATCTCCGCTAATGAGCTTTGCAGCTCCTTCAGGGTTATCTTTGGTCTCTTTGTTGCCTCTGATCAATGCCCTCCTTGCCTGGTCTGTGAGTTTTGGTGGGCGGCCCTCTCTTGGCACGTTTGTTGTGGTGCCATATTCTTTCCATTTTTTAATAATGTATTTAATGGTGCTCCGTGGGATGTTCAAAGTTTCTGATCTTTTTTTATAACTCAACCCTGATCTGTACTTCTCCACAACTTTGTCCCTGACCTGTTTGGAGAGCTCCTTGGTCTTCATAGTGCCGCTTGCTTGGTGGTGCCCCTTGCTTAGTGGTGTTGCAGACTCTGAGGCCTTTCAGAACAGGTGTATATATACTGAGATCATGTGACAGATCATGTGACACTTAAATAAAGTTCACGTGTGCAATCTAACTAATTATGTGACTTCTGAAGGTAATTGGTTACACCAGATCTTATTTAGGGCCTTCATAGCAAAGGGGGTGAATATGGTATTATGTGGCTGAGTGATGAGGAGAAATTGAAATGGGTTTTTTTTGTCCATTGTGTATTTCCGTTTGCGGAATATTTCGATAAAGCCTGGAATAAAAGAAAAGGGGATACCTATATTTAAATTGTAAAAATATTTAGCTTCTATGCGGTGAATGGAAGGTGTGTATTCAGATAATGTATTGGCTTGTCTCCCATATGAATATTCTCTTTATGTCAAACTGGGTTGAAGTGACTTCTTTTTCATTATTTTTTATCTGTATTTATTTGTCTGTATATGGTATGTATTTACAGTTGAAGTCGGAAGTTAACATACACTTAGATTGGATTCATTAAAACTACTTTTTCAACAACTCCACAAATGTCTTGTTAAACTGTATGTCACGCCCTGACCATAGAGATCCTTATTATTCTCTATGTTAGGTTAGGTCAGGGTGTGACTCGGGTGGGAAAGTCTATGTTTTCTATTTCTTTGTTTTTGGCCGAGTGTGCTTCCCAATCAGAGGCAGCTGTCTATCGCTGTCTCTGATTGAGGATCATATATTAAGTTGTCATTTTCCTTGTGGGATCTTGTTTTCTGTTTAGTGTCTGTGCCTGACAGGACTGTTCGCTTCGTTTTTTGTCATTGTTATTTTGTTTTGGTATCATCAATAAAAAGCACGATGTACGCCTACCACGCTGCGCCTTGGTCCACTGAGTTAGCCTGTACCACTGAGTTAGCATGGCCTAGCCTGTACCACTGAGTTAGCCTGTACCACTGAGTTAGCATGGCCTAGTCTGTACCACTGAGTTAGCCTGTACCACTGAGTTAGCCTGTACCACTGAGTTAGCCTGTACCACTGAGTTAGCATGGCCTAGTCTGTACCACTGAGTTAGCCTGTACCACTGAGTTAGCCTGTACCACTGAGTTAGCATGGCCTAGTCTGTACCACTGAGTTAGCCTGTACCACTGAGTTAGCCCGTACCACTGAGTTAGCCCGTACCACTGAGTTAGCCTGTACCACTGAGTTAGCATGGCCTAGTCTGTACCACTGAGTTAGCCTGTACCACTGAGTTAGCCCGTACCACTGAGTTAGCCTGTACCACTGAGTTAGCCTGTACCACTGAGTTAGCCTGTACCACTGAGTTAGCCTGTACCACTGAGTTAGCATGGCCTAGTCTGTACCACTGGGTTTGCTCTACCTTCATTATCAGTTACCAGGTGGTAACCAGTTGGGAAGGGGGTAGAGAGAGTGTAATTTCACTTTTGTTTTTTATCTATTTCACTTGCTTTGGCAACGTAAACATATGTTTCCCATGCCAATAAAGCCCTTTTGAATTTAAATTGAATTGAGTTGAGAGAGGACGAAGGTGAGAGGGGAGGGGAGGGGAGGGGAGGGGAGGGGAGGGGAGGGGTCAGACCTGGAAATAGATCTGTGGTTGACCTTGTGATCCTGAACACCCTTCAGTACTGTAAGACTAGACAGACTGGTTGCCTCCCACAATGTAACCAATGTGCTGTTGTCATCGGTCTGGGATTTCTAAAACTACTGTAGAAAATTGAACAAAAATAGTTCCAGCCTTAACCCATCTGAAAGTCGTCTCTGTAGTCAGAAACACACAACGTATTAAACAAAAGACAACCAGGTCATATAATGTCAGAATCCAGCTGTCTCAGTTCTTCACTGAACATTGATCTTCATTTCTGTGTTAGTATTTTTCTAAACATCCCAAATGAGGTCAGAGAGATGAAAAGAGGGCCTGTTATGAGACAACTGGGCAGTGTTTAGGAAGAGAGAGTGGACACTGGGCAGTGTTAAGGAAAAGAGAGTGGACACTGGGCAGTCTTTAGGAAGAGAGAGTGGACACTGGGCAGTGTTAAGGAAGAGAGAGTGGACACTGGGCAGTGTTAAGGAAGAGAGATTGGACACTGGGCAGTCTTATAGAAGAGAGAGTGGACACTGGGCAGTGTTTAGGAAGAGAGAGTGGACACTGGGCAGTGTTTAGGAAGAGAGAGTGGACACTGGGCAGTGTTTAGGAAGAGAGAGTGGACACTGGGCAGTGTTAAGGAAGAGAGATTGGACACTGGGCAGTCTTTTAGAAGAGAGAGTGGACACTGGGCAGTGTTTAGGAAGAGAGAGTGGACACTGGGCAGTCTTTAGGAAGAGAGAGTGGACACTGGGCAGTGTTTAGGAAGAGAGAGTGGACACTGGGCAGTCTTTAGGAAGAGAGAGTGGACACTGGGCAGTGTTAAGGAAGAGAGATTGGACACTGGGCAGTCTTTTAGAAGAGAGAGTGGACACTGGGCAGTGTTTAGGAAGAGAGAGTGGACACTGGGCAGTCTTTAGGAAGAGAGAGTGGACACTGGGCAGTGTTTAGGAAGAGAGAGTGGACACTGGGCAGTGTTTAGGAAGAGAGAGTGGACACTGGGCAGTCTTTAGGAAGAGAGAGTGGACACTGGGCAGTGTTTAGGAAGAGAGAGTGGACACTGGGCAGTCTTTAGGAAGAAGAGTGGACACTGGGCAGTGTTAAGGAAGAGAGAGTGGACACTGGGCAGTCTTTAGGAAAAGAGAGTGGACACTGGGCAGTCTTTAGGAAGAGAGAGTGGACACTGGGCAGTCTTTAGGAAGAGAGAGTGGACACTGGGCAGTCTTTAGGAAGAGAGAGTGGACACTGGGCAGTCTTTAGGAAGAGAGAGTGGACACTGGGCAGTGTTAAGGAAGAGAGAGTGGACACTGGGCAGTCTTTAGGAAGAGAGAGTGGACACTGGGCAGTGTTTAGGAAGAGAGAGTGGACACTGGGCAGTCTTTAGGAAGAGAGAGTGGACACTGGGCAGTGTTTAGGAAGGGAGAGTGGACACTGGGCAGTGTTAAGGAAGAGAGAGTGGACACTGGGCAGTCTTTAGGAAGAGAGAGTGGACACTGGGCAGTGTTAAGGAAGAGAGAGTGGACACTGGGCAGTCTTTAGGAAGAGAGAGTGGACACTGGGCAGTCTTTAGGAAGAGAGAGTGGACACTGGGCAATGTTAAGGAAGAGAGAGTGGACACTGGGCAGTCTTTAGGAAGAGAGAGTGGACACTGGGCAGTGTTAAGGAAGAGAGAGTGGACACTGGGCAGTCTTTAGGAAGAGAGAGTGGACACTGGACAGTCTTTAGGAAGAGAGAGTGGACACTGGGCAGTGTTAAGGAAGAGAGAGTGGACACTGGGCAGTCTTTAGGAAGAGAGAGTGGACACTGGGCAGTGTTTAGGGAGAGAGTGGACACTGGGCAGAGACACAGAGAACACACACACACACACACACACACACACACACACACACAGTATCCCTGCTGTTCACACACAACCACACAGTATCCCTACTGTTCATACACAACCACACACACACACACACACACACACACACACACACACACACACACACACACACACACACACACACACACACACACACACACACACACACACACACACACACACACACACAGTATCCCTGCTGTTCACACACAACCACACAGTATCCCTACTGTTCACACACAACCACACACACACACACAGTCTCTCTACTGTTCACACACAACCACACACACACACACACACACACACACAGTCTCCCTACTGTTCACACACAACCACACACACACACACACAGTCTCCCTACTGTTCACACACAACCACACACACACACACACACAGTCTCCCTACTGTTCACACACAACCACACACACACGCACACAGTCTCCCAACAGTTCACATTATTGTCCGTCTCGACTGACACACTACAGCAGTGGACCCACAAAGAAATGGGTTCACTTCAACCCAATATCTTCCCCCTCCAGTCCTCTACTCCTCCAGTCCTCTACTCCTCCAGTCCTCTCCTCCTCCTTTCCCAACACTATTCCATCTCTCCATTCATCTACTCCTCTAGTCCTCTACTCCTCCTTTCCCACACTATTCCATCTCTCCATTCATCTACGCCTCCAGTCCTCTACCCCTCCAGTCCTCTACCCCTCCAGTCCTCTACCCCTCCAGTCCTCTCCTCCTCCTTTCCCAACACTATTCCATCTCTCCATTCATCTACTCCTCCAGTCCTCTACTCCTCCAGTCCTCTCCTCCTCCTTTCCCAACACTATTCCATCTCTCCATTCATCTACTCCTCTAGTCCTCTACTCCTCCTTTCCCACACTATTCCATCTCTCCATTCATCTACTCCTCCAGTCCTCTACCCCTCCAGTCCTCTACTCCTCCAGTCCTCTACTCCTCCTTTCCCACACTATTCCATCTCTCCATTCATCTACTCTTCCAGTCCTCTACCCCTCCAGTCCTCTACTCCTCCTGTCCTCTCCTCCTCCTTTCCCACACAAATCCGTCTCTTCATTCCTCTACTTCTCCAGGCCTCTGATAGAAATAGTTCAATTATTCATTAGGACTCACTATACTAACAAAGACATTGTTTGCACTCCAACCCTACACCTAGCAAACTGAATCACCCAGAGTACTCCACTCCAACACCCAGCATACTGAACTACCCAGAGTACTCTACTCCAACCCTACACCCAGCATACTGAATCACCCAGAGTACTCCATTCCAACCCTACACCCAGCATACTGAACTACCCAGAGTACTCCACTCCAACCCTACACCTAGCAAACTGAATCACCCAGAGTACTCCACTCCAACACCCAGCATACTGAAACCACCCAGAGTACTCTACTCCAACCCTACACCCAGCATACTGAATCACCCAGAGTACTCCATTCCAACCCTACACCCAGCATACTGAATCACCCAGAGTACTCCACTCCAACCCTACACCCAGCATACTGAATCACCCAGAGTACTCCACTCCAACCCTACACCCAGCATACTGAACCACTCAGAGTACTCCACTCCAACACCCAGCATACTGAACTACCCAGAGTACTCCGCTCCAACCCTACACCCAGCATACTGAATCACCCAGAGTACTCCACTCCAACCCTACACCCAGCATACTGAATCACCCAGAGTACTCCATTCCAACCCTACACCCAGCATACTGAACCACTCAGAGTACTCCACTCCAACACCCAGCATACTGAATCACCCAGAGTACTCCACTCCAACACCCAGCATACTGAATCACCCAGAGTACTCCACTCCAACACCCAGCATACTGAACTACCCAGAGTACTCCGCTCCAACCCTACACCCAGCAAACTGAACCACCCAGAGTACTCCACTCCAACACCCAGCATACTGAATCACCCAGAGTACTCCACTCCAACCCTACACCCAGCAAACTGAACTACCCAGAGTACTCCACTCCAACCCTACACCCAGCAAACTGAACCACCCAGAGTACTCCACTCCAACCCTACACCCAGCATACTGAATCACCCAGAGTACTCCACTCCAACCCTACACCCAGCATACTGAACCATCCAGAGTACTCCACTCCAACCCTACACCCAGCATACTGAACCACCCAGAGTACTCCACTCCAACCCTACACCCAGCATACTGAATCACCCAGAGTACTCCACTCCAACCCTACACCCAGCATACTGAACTACCCAGAGTACTCCACTCCAACCCTACACCCAGCATACTGAACTACCCAGAGTAATCCACTCCAACCCTACACCCAGCAAACTGAACCACCCAGAGTACTCCACTCCAACCCTACACCCAGCATACTGAAACACCCAGAGTACTCCACTCCAACCCTACACCCAGCATACTGAACTACCCAGAGTACTCCACTCCAACCCTACACCCAGCATACTGAATCACCCAGAGTACTCCACTCCAACCCTACACCCAGCATACTGAACCACCCAGAGTACTCCACTCCAACCCTACACCCAGCATACTGAATCACCCAGAGTACTCCACTCCAACCCTACACCCAGCATACTGAATCACCCAGAGTACTCCACTCCAACCCTACACCCAGCATACTGAACCACCCAGAGTACTCCACTCCAACCCTACACCCAGCATACTGAATCACCCAGAGTACTCCACTCCAACCCTACACCCAGCATACTGAACCACCCAGAGTACTCCACTCACATTACACTGAAATCACTTTACCCTCCCACAAACACATGCACATAGCTCTAACTCCAAAAAGTTCTGGGATACTGTAAAGTCCATGGAAAACAAGAGCACCTCCTCCCAGCTGCCCACTTCACTGAGGCTAGGTAACACGGTCACCACTGATAAGTCCATGATAATCGAAAACTTCAACAAACATTTCTCAATGGCTGGCCATGCCTTCCTCCTGGCGACTCCAACCTTGGCCAACAGCCCCTCCCCCCCCGCTGCTACACGCCCAAGCCTCCCCAGCTTCTCCTTTACCCATATCCAGATAGCAGATGTTCTGAAAGAGCTGGAAAACCTGGACCCATACAAATCAGCTGGGCTTGACAATCTGGACCCCCTATTTCTGAAACTGTCCGCCGCCATTGTCGCACCCCCTATTACCAGCCTGTTCAACCTCTCCTTCGTATCATCTGAGATCCCCAAGGATTGGAAAGCTGCCGCGGTCATCCCCCTCTTCAAAGGGGGAGACACCCTGGACCCAAACTGTTACAGACCTATATCCATCCTGCCCTGCCTATCTAAGGTCTTCGAAAGCCAAGTCAACAAACAGATCACTGACCATCTCGAATCCCACCGTACCTTCTCCGCTGTGCAATCCGGTTTCCGAGCCGGTCACGGGTGCACCTCAGCCACGCTCAAGGTACTAAACGATGTCATAACCGCCATCGATAAAAGGCATTACTGTGCAGCCGTCTTCATCGACCTGGCCAAGGCTTTCGACTCTGTCAATCACCATATTCTTATCGGCAGACTCAGTAGCCTCGGTTTTTCTAATGACTGCCTTGCCTGGTTCACCAACTACTTTGCAGACAGAGTTCAGTGTGTCAAATCGGAGGGCATGTTGTCCGGTCCTCTGGCAGTCTCTATGGGGGTACCACAGGGTTCAATTCTCGGGCCGACTCTTTTCTCTGTATACATCAATGATGTTGCTCTTGCTGCGGGCGATTCCCTGATCCACCTCTATGCAGACGACACCATTCTGTACACTTCCGGCCCTTCCTTGGACACTGTGCTATCTAACCTCCAAACGAGCTTCAATGCCATACAACACTCCTTCCGTGGCCTCCAACTGCTCTTAAACGCTAGTAAAACCAAATGCATGCTTTTCAACCGTTCGCTGCCTGCACCCGCACGCCCGACTAGCATCACCACCCTGGACGGTTCCGACCTAGAATATGTGGACATCTATAAGTACCTAGGTGTCTGGCTAGACTGCAAACTCTCCTTCCAGACTCATATCAAACATCTCCAATCCAAAATCAAATCTAGAGTCGGCTTTCTATTCCGCAACAAAGCCTCCTTCACTAACGCCGCCAAACTTACCCTAGTAAAACTGACTATCCTACCGATCCTCGACTTCGGCGATGTCATCTACAAAATAGCTTCCAATACTCTACTCAGCAAACTGGATGCAGTCTATCACAGTGCCATCCGTTTTGTTACTAAAGCACCTTATACGACCCACCACTGCGACCTGTATGCCCTAGTCGGCTGGCCCTCGCTACATGTTCGTCGTCAGACCCACTGGCTCCAGGTCATCTACAAGGCTATGGTAGGTAAAGTGCCGCCTTATCTCAGTTCACTGGTCACGATGGCTACACCCACCCGTAGCACGCGCTCCAGCAGGTGTATCTCACTGATCATCCCTAAAGCCAAAACCTCATTTGGACGCCTTTCCTTCCAGTTCTCTGCTGCCTGCGACTGGAACGAATTGCAAAAATCTCTGAAGTTGGAGACTTTTATCTCCCTCAACAACTTTAAAAATCTGCTATCCGAGCAGCTAACCGATCGCTGCAGCTGTATATAGTCCATCTGTAAACTACCCACCCAATTTACCTACCTCACCCCCCATACTGCTTTTATTTATTTACTTTTCTGCTCTTTTGCACACCAGTATCTCTTCTTGCACATGATCATCTGATGATTTATCACTCCAGTGTTAATCTGCTAAATTGTAATTACTCGATTTATTGCCTACCTCATGCCTTTTGCACACATTGTATATAGATTCTCTTTTTTCTACCATGTTATTGACTTGTTTATTGTTTACTCCATGTGTAACTCTGTGTTGTTGTCTGTTCACACTGCTATGCTTTATCTTGGCCAGGTCGCAGTTGCAAATGAGAACTTGTTCTCAACTAGCCTACCTGGTTAAATAAAGGTGAAATAAAAAAATAAAAAAAACATGTACACAGACACACAACAGATCCCTATGACAACGAGAAGACTGTTTACTTATTCACGAGGGGCATTCCTTTCCTGTGCAAGTGGTATTATTTTCCCTTGAGTGAGAGAGAGGAAGGGTTGAGGGGAGTTACACAGATGCACTGTCCATCATCCTGTCACCACAAGTGTCCAGGAGACAGACAATAACATGTGAGTGTGTTTGATGTTCTGTACACATTCAGACCTAGATATAATCTGCACCGGTGTCTACCTCAATGTCCTAGTAAAACAACACACCCAACACAAAGATATCCTATAACAAACACAGGTGCTGTCAACATTGTTTAGGTCATTATCATCACTGTGTCAGAGGAGGAACCATGGCATGACAAGTTGACTGAAGCATAACCAGACTGGCACCCAGGCTTGGCCATCTGACCCCTGTAGAGGAGCTGCCGTGCCTGATAGAGGAGGGAGACGCGTGGGGAGACTGGGGGTACTGAGCGCTTGATCCTGTTACTTTAATGGGCTGTTTTATTGCTGCTGATCTTCATGACTCTTCGTGTGACACTTTGACCAACCGACTCACTGAAGAGTGAGGGTAAACAGAGTGCGTCCCGGGACTATAGCGCAGTTTATGATGAACAACTATAACGGCTCCAACTTTATGTTTTTTTTGTGTGTTTTTACTCCGAAACAAATAAGTAACTGACTCTAGAACTACCAGAGGCGGGAGAATGTATCACTCTACCTACCTGTAGGCTTGACAAAGTTGACAAAGTGAAGATTGCGGTTACCCCGCACAATATGGTTGGAGGGACGGGTGAGGAGTGAACTTTAAGGGCTTTGTCTGTGGGACTTCATTTATGAAGTGCCCTTTCTCTCTCCGAAAATCCCCAAGGGCCCAGAGGGGGAGTGCCGTGTATCTTTCTTTAGGTGACGGCTACTGGCGCGGCGGAATAAGTTAATTTTGTGAGGAATTTAAAAATATATATTTTTTTCCGATTTATCGGGGTGTGCTGTAGCAGCCCTACATCCCGTGGCTATGGTAAAGACCTTTGTTATTCCCATCAACCAATTCTGGTGCAAATCGGTGGTGCAAAGGGAAATTAAGCGGAATCCCAAAATGATTGTAAAATGCATAAAGCACTCTCACAACTTTGGTTTTGTATCAATATTGCAGATCAATTCATGATTTTGATGTCACATGATTCATATGCCTTCAATGCTCACTTAATTAGGCTGTTTGCACAACAAAGAAAGAACGTAGCCTAAAACGTGTAATAATAGTAAAACAAAAAATACAGCCTAAATCAAAAACGTTAAATGTAAGAGATGGAATAAAGTTTTCATAAATATCCTATTGTAGTGTCTTTCTGATGAACGACAGAACTATTTAAAAAACTCTTTAGGCCTATAAGAAAAAATGGTGACAAAACATTGGACAGATAGCCTATTCAAAACATAAGACTGCCAGTTTTATGTGGTAACCACAGTAGCCTAACTCAAAAAACAAGGGCAGGCGCATTGGTCAGCAAGTTCATTGGCTCCTTCTACTGTAACCTTCTTGCGCGAGCTCATCTCATGAAAACAATCTTGCAACTTTAACATTGTCAACAACAACATGGTCACTTTACACTGACAGAACGTTGTGCCAAGAACACATGCAACATATGCCACATGGATTTTTCCATAAAATGCATCAGCTAGTCCAACAAATAAAATAAATAGGTACTTGCGTTAGTCCGATCTTTCCCGAATCAACTTCTATTAAAATATTAACATCTATTGAAAACAATAATATTCCTTCAGGTTCCTGTCTTCAATGTCATGAAGCACATCAATAATATCCTGTTCCCCTCTAGTAGCGAAGGGAGTGCCCAACTGTCCCGAGCAAGTCCCTACCGCCACCAGCCGAGTCCCCATTCAAACCCGTAAGTACATTTAGAGACCAGGCAGTGTGTGAAAACCCGGAACGGACTTCTTGGAACGGGTTCCTGAAAGCTCTCTCTGCTACCCTTAGGGCGCTGATGGGGGGAGGGGTGTGGGGTTGAATAGCCTGCTACACATCCTACTCGGATCTGTCTTAGAAATTGAAGCTCACGAAAAAGACCACAAAACTTGAATTCTAAAGTTATTTCATTGTCTGTAACTCAATTAAATTCAAAGGGATTTATATATGTTTACATTGCCAAAGCAAGTGAAATAGATGACAAGCCAAAATGTGAAATAAATAATTTCTATTTAATTATTTAATTATTTAATTATCTAGTGCAGTGAGTTATTGTGTAGTGCAGTGTGTTATTGTGTAGTGCAGTGTGTTATTGTGTAGTGCAGTGTGTTATTGTGTAGTGCAGTGAGTTATTGTGTAGTGCAGTGTGTTATTGTGTAGTGCAGTGAGTTATTGTGTAGTGCAGTGTGTTATTGTGTAGTGCAGTGTGTTATTGTGTAGTGCAGTGTGTTATTGTGTAGTGCAGTGTGTTATTTTCTAGTGCAGTGTGTTATTGTGTAGTGCAGTGAGTTATTGTGTAGTGCAGTGTGTTATTTTCTAGTGCAGTGTGTTATTGTGTAGTGCAGTGTGTTATTGTGTAGTGCAGTGTGTTATTGTGTAGTGCAGTGTGTTATTGTGTAGTGCAGTGTGTTATTGTGTAGTGCAGTGTGTTATTTTCTAGTGCAGTGTGTTATTGTGTAGTGCAGTGTGTTATTGTGAAGTGCAGTGTGTTATTGTGTAGTGCAGTGTGTTATTGTGTAGTGCAGTGTGTTATTGTGTAGTGCAGTGTGTTATTGTGTAGTGCAGTGTGTTATTGTGTAGTGCAGTGTGTTATTGTGTAGTGCAGTGTGTTATTTTCTAGTGCAGTGTGTTATTGTGTAGTGCAGTGTGTTATTGTGTAGTGCAGTGTGTTATTGTGTAGTGCAGTGTGTTATTGTGTAGTGCAGTGTGTTATTTTCTAGTGCAGTGTGTTATTGTGTAGTGCAGTGAGTTATTGTGTAGTGCAGTGTGTTATTATCTAGTGCAGTGTGTTATTGTGTAGTGCAGTGTGTTATTGTGTAGTGCAGTGTGTTATTGTGTAGTGCAGTGTGTTATTGTGTAGTGCAGTGAGTTATTGTGTAGTGCAGTGAGTTATTGTGTAGTGCAGTGAGTTATTGTGTAGTGCAGTGTGTTATTTTCTAGTGCAGTGTGTTATTGTGTAGTGCAGTGAGTTATTGTGTAGTGCAGTGAGTTATTGTGTAGTGCAGTGAGTTAGTGTAGTGCAGTGAGTTATTGTGTAGTGCAGTGTGTTATTGTGTAGTGCAGTGTGTTATTGTGTAGTGCAGTGAGTTATTGTGTAGTGCAGTGTGTTATTTTCTAGTGCAGTGTGTTATTGTGTAGTGCAGTGAGTTATTGTGTAGTGCAGTGTGTTATTTTCTAGTGCAGTGAGTTATTGTGTAGTGCAGTGAGTTATTGTGTTGTGCAGTGTGTTATTGTGTAGTGCAGTGTGTTATTGTGTAGTGCAGTGAGTTATTTTCTAGGGCAGTGTGTTATTATCTAGTGCAGTGAGTTATTGTGTAGTGCAGTGTGTTATTGTGTAGTGCAGTGTGTTATGTTCTAGTGCAGTGTGTTATTGTGTAGCACAGTGTGAATCAGACAGGCTTGTAGTGAGGGTGCTCTACAGTTAACACACACTAACCGCTCTGGCCGATTCTCTCCGTGGTTTCCTTCCCACAATTCCCCCAGTGGCAGTTCAAAGTCTGCCAGCTCCAGTCATCAGGGATCCACGCACCTTACAATTCAAACCAGCCAACCAATGAGAGTCCACGAACACAGTAACAACCGCTAATGACCTTTACACAATAAAAGACAAACAGGCTGAGTCAACGAGCTGACCCTCCCGCCTCCCTCCCTACCTACCTACCTCCCTCCCGCCCTCCTCTTCCTCCCCCCTCCCTCCACCTACGGTCAACCCAAGCACATGGTTGACACTATCACCCCAAACACATGGTTAACACTGTCACCCCAAACACATGGCTAACACTATCACCCCAAACACATGGTTAACACTGTCACCCCAAACACATGGTTAACACTATCACACCAAACACATGGTTAACACTATCACACCAAACACATGGTTAACACTATCACACCAAACACATGGTTAACACTGTCACACCCAACACATGGTTAACACTGTCACCCCAAACACATGGTTAACACTGTCACACCAAACACATGGTTAACACTATCACACCAAACACATGGTTAACACTATCACCCCAAACACATGGTTAACACTGTCACCCCAAACACATGGTTAACACTGTCACCCCAAACACATGGTTAACACTGTCACACCAAACACATGGTTAACACTATCACACCAAACACATGGTTAACACTGTCACCCCAAACACATGGTTAACACTATCACCCCAAACACATGGTTAACACTGTCACCCCAATCACAGGGTTAACACTGTCACCCCAAACACATGGTTAACACTGTCACACCAAACACATGGTTAACACTATCACACCAAACACATGGTTAACACTATCACACCAAACACATGGTTAACACTATCACCCCAAACACATGGTTAACACTGTCACCCCAATCACAGGGTTAACACTGTCACCCCAAACACATGGTTAACACTGTCACACCAAACACATGGTTAACACTGTCACCCCAAACACATGGTTAACACTGTCACCCCAAACACATGGTTAACACTGTCACACCAAACACATGGTTAACACTATCACACCAAACACATGGTTAACACTGTCACCCCAAACACATGGTTAACACTGTCACACCCAAACACATGGTTAACACTGTCACACCCAAACACATGGTTAACACTGTCACACCCAAACACATGGTTAACACTGTCACACCAAACACATGGTTAACACTATCACACCCAAACACATGGTTAACACTGTCACACCAAACACATGGTTAACACTATCACACCAAACACATGGTTAACACTGTCACCCCAAACACATGGTTAACACTATCACACCAAACACATGGTTAACACTGTCACCCCAATCACAGGGTTAACACTGTCACCCCAAACACATGGTTAACACTGTCACACCCAACACATGGTTAACACTGTCACCCCAAACACATGGTTAACACTGTCACACCAAACACATGGTTAACACTGTCACCCCAAACACATGGTTAACACTATCACACCAAACACATGGTTAACACTATCACACCAAACACATGGTTAACACTGTCACCCCAATCACAGGGTTAACACTGTCACCCCAAACACATGGTTAACACTGTCACACCAAACACATGGTTAACGCTGTCACCCCAAACACATGGTTAACACTGTCACCCCAAACACATGGTTAACACTGTCACACCAAACACATGGTTAACACTATCACACCAAACACATGGTTAACACTGTCACCCCAATCACATGGTTAACACTATCACACCAAACACATGGTTAACACTATCACACCAAACACATGGTTAACACTATCACACCAAACACATGGTTAACACTGTCACCCCAAACACATGGTTAACACTGTCACCCCAAACACATGGTTAACACTATCACACCAAACACAGGGTTAACACTATCACACCAAACACATGGTTAACACTATCACCCCAAACACATGGTTAACACTGTCATCCCAAACACATGGTTAACACTGTCACACCAAACACATGGTTAACACTATCACACCAAACACATGGTTAACACTATCACACCAAACACATGGTTAACACTATCACCCCAAACACATGGTTAACACTGTCACCCCAAACACATGGTTAACACTGTCACCCCAAACACATGGTTAACACTATCACACCAAACACAGGGTTAACACTATCACACCAAACACATGGTTAACACTATCACCCCAAACACATGGTTAACACTGTCATCCCAAACACATGGTTAACACTGTCACACCAAACACATGGTTAACACTATCACACCAAACACATGGTTAACACTATCACACCAAACACATGGTTAACACTATCACCCCAAACACATGGTTAACACTGTCACCCCAAACACATGGTTAACACTGTCACCCCAAACACATGGTTAACACTATCACACCAAACACATGGTTAACACTGTCACCCCAAACACATGACAAGTGAAGGGTGGTTCTTTCAAATATTTTATTTGATGGGGAAAGATACTGTCAACAACATGGACACAGTAAATCATCAGACAACTGCATTGTATCAGTAATTAACAGAAACACCGTTATAGAATGTGTATTTGAAAAGCAGCCATAGGTGTAAGCCTCTCTTCTCTCCGTGTATTAGACTGCTCCAGCGTCTGTCTCTCATTGGGTTATAGAGCCTGGTTTATGGCCATCTCTCCGTGTATTAGACTGCTCCAGCGTCTGTCTCTCATTGGGTTATAGAGCCTGGTTTATGGCCATCTCTCCGTGTATTAGACTGCTCCAGCGTCTGTCTCTCATTGGGTTATAGAGCCTGGTTTATGGCCATCTCTCCGTGTATTAGACTGCTCCAGCGTCTGTCTCTCATTGGGTTATAGAGCCTGGTTTATGGCCATCTCTCTGTGTATTAGACTGCTCCAGCGTCTGTCACTCATTGGGTTATAGAGCCTGGTTTATGGCCATCTCTCTGTGTATTAGACTGCTCCAGCGTCTGTCTCTCATTGGGTTATAGAGCCTGGTTTATGGCCATCTCTCTGTGTATTAGACTGCTCCAGCGTCTGTCTCTCATTGGGTTATAGAGCCTGGTTTATGGCCATCTCTCTGTGTATTAGTCTGTGTCACGATCGTCATGGGAAGAAGTGGACTCCCTGACTGGCTCTGGTTCCCTCCTCGGCTCTGCCGACTGCTCCATGTGCCCCCCGCCAAAATGTTCTTGGGGTTCTCTCGTGCTTGCTCCGTTGAGCTATCTCCTCGTATCGTCGCCGTACAGCTTTCGCTGCCTCTATCTCCTCCTTAGGACGGCGATACTCCCCGGCCTGCGTCCAGGGTCCTTTTCCCTCCAGGATCTCCTCCCAAGTCCACTCCTCCTGTACACGCTGCTTGGTCCATTTTTGGTGGGATCTTCTGTCACGATCGTCATGGGAAGAAGTGGACCAAAGCGCAGAGTGGTACGTGTTCATTCTCTTTATTTAACGAACACCGACAACAACAAAACAAAATATGAACGTGACATTCTGCAGGGCAAAAATCCAACCAATGCAAAAATAAGAACCCACAACTGAAGGAGGGAAAAAGGACTGCCTAAGTATGATTCCCAATCAGAGACAACGATAGACAGCTGCTGATTGGGAACCACACTCGGCCAAAAACAAAGAAATAGAAAACATAGAAATAAAGAAACTAGAATGCCCACCCTAGTCACACCATGGCCTAACCAAAATAGAGAATAAAAAACTCTCTATGGCCAGGGCGTGACAGTCTGCTCCAGCGTCAGTCTCTCATTGGGTTATAGAGCCTGGTTTATGGCCATCTCTCTGTGTCTGTCTCTCATTGTGTTAGAGAGCCTGGTTTATGGCCATCTCTCTGTGTCTGTCTCTCATTGGGTCATAGAGCCTGGTTTATGGTCATCTCTCTGTGTCTGTCTCTCATTGGGTCATAGAGCCTAGTTTATGGCCATCTCTCTGTGTCTGTCTCTCATTGGGTCATAGAGCCTGGTTTATGGCCCTCTCTCTGTGTCTGTCTCTCATTGGGTCATAGAGCCTAGTTTATGGTCATCTCTCTGTGTCTGTCTCTCATTGGGTCATAGAGCCTGGTTTATGGCCATCTCTCTGTGTCTGTCTCTCATTGGGTCATAAAGCCTGGTTTATGGCCATCTCTCTGTGTCTGTCTCTCATTGGGTCATAGAGCCTGGTTTATGGGCCTTCTAGTCTCTACGTCCTGCTTTAAGACCCGGTGAGTACTCTAATGTCTGAGTCATGTTATCTCTAAAGGCCCCTTTGATAAGCTCTTCAACATCCCCCCCCCAGGGTTTCACCGCTCAGATGTTGTGTTACCATGGCAACGGTGATCTCTTTGGGGGAGACCAGTAGACCCCGACAGTTCTATCTCTGTGACAATCCCCCCCCCCCCCCCCCTCCTTCCCCTCTCTAACACACAATCACTTCTCTGGGGAAAGGGGAACACAGGGATTTGGGTTGGGGTTTTAAAAGGGAAGTGAAAGCCAAGGGATTAGCATAAGGGCTTCAGACTAGCGGTGATAAGGGTTAAATGTCCCCTCAGTGAGACATGGTCGACTTGCCTTAATAGAAAGAACCATGAATTCTGCTCTGTATCAGAGAATTCTACAGGAGAATGTCAAGCCAATCGTCTGTGAGCTGAAGCGCAGTTGGGTCCTGCAGCAAGACAATGATCCAATGAGCCAAAACACACAATCAAGTCTACATGAGAATGGCTAAAAAGCAACACATTTGAAGTTTTGGAATGGCCTAGTCAAAGTCCAGACCTAATCCCATTATTGATGTTATGACAGGACTTGAAACGAGCAGTTCATGCTTAAAAACCCACAACTGTCGCTGAGTTCAAGCAGTTCCTGATTGATGTCATCTAGAATACTAAACACAAGGCAATAAATCAATTGCAATGTCGGTACTGTGAGACGCATAAGACAGCGTTACAGGGAGACAGAACGGACAGCTGATCATCCTCGCAGTGGCAGACCACGTGTAACAACACCTGCACAGGACCGGTACATCCGAACATCACACCTGCGTGACAGGTACAGGATGGCTACTGCAACTGCACGAGTTACACCGGGAACGCACAATCCCTCCATCAGTGCTCAGACTGTCCGCAATAGGCTGAGAGAGGCTGGACTGAGGGCTTGTAGGCCTGTTGTAAGGCAGGTCCTCACCAGACATCACCGGCAACAACGTCACCCATGCCCCGCCTCTTCCGCTCGGCCTTGACCTCTGCCCTGAGCAGCCGTTGGTGGTGCCGCAGGTAGAGACGGAACTGGGGGTGGAGTCCAGAGACTAGGACGGTTCGTGCCAGACCCAACCTATACACCTCCTCATTCAGACACAGACTCCTCAGTGACCCCTGGGGGAGAGAGAACCGAGGGGGATTAAAAACGCTTATCTGCAGGTTCCATTGTCCGCTAACAGACACCGACAGTACCTGACCCTGCTAACAGACAGACAGTAATTGACCCTGCTAACAGACAGACAGTAATTGACCCTGCTAACAGACAGACAGTAATTGACCCTGCTAACAGACACAGACAGTAATTGACCCTGCTAACAGACACAGACAGTAACTGCCCCTGCTAACAGACACAGACAGTAACTGCCCCTGCTAACAGACACAGACAGTAACTGCCCCTGCTAACAGACACAGATAGTAACTGCCCCTGCTAACAGACACAGATAGTAACTGCCCCTGCTAACAGACACAGACAGTAACTGCCCCTGCTAACAGACACAGATAGTAACTGACCCTGCTAACAGACACAGCCAGTAATTGACCCTGCTAACAGACACAGACAGTAACTGCCCCTGCTAACAGACACAGACAGTAACTGCCCCTGCTAACAGACACAGATAGTAACTGACCCCGCTAACAGACACATACCGTAACTGACCCCGCTAACAGACACATACCGTAACTGACCCCGCTAACAGACACATACCGTAATTGACCCCGCTAACAGACACAGACAGTAACTGACCCTGCCAACAGACACCGACAGTACCTGACCCTGCTAACAGACAGACAGTAATTGACCCTGCTAACAGACACAGACAGTAACTGCCCCTGCTAACAGACACAGACAGTAACTGACCCTGCTAACAGCCAGACAGTAACTGACCCTGCTAACAGACACAGACAGTAACTGCCCCTGCTAACAGACACAGACAGTAACTGACCCTGCTAACAGACACAGATAGTAACTGACCCTGCTAACAGACACAGACAGTAACTGCCCCTGCTAACAGACACAGATAGTAACTGACCCTGCTAACAGACACAGATAGTAACTGACCCTGCTAACAGACACAGACAGTAACTGACCCTGCTAACAGACACAGACATTAACTGCCCCTGCTAACAGACACAGACAGTAACTGACCCTGCTAACAGACACAGACATTAACTGCCCCTGCTAACAGACAGACAGTAACTGCCCCTGCTAACAGACACAGACAGTAACTGACCCTGCTAACAGACACAGACATTAACTGCCCCTGCTAACAGACAGACATTAACTGCCCCTGCTAACAGACACAGACAGTAACTGACCCTGCTAACAGACACAGACATTAACTGCCCCTGCTAACAGACAGACAGTAACTGCCCCTGCTAACAGACACAGATAGTAACTGACCCTGCTAACAGACACAGACAGTAATTGACCCTGCTAACAGACACAGACAGTAACTGCCCCTGCTAACAGACACAGACAGTAACTGCCCCTGCTAACAGACACAGATAGTAACTGACCCTGCTAACAGACACAGACAGTAACTGCCCCTGCTAACAGACACAGATAGTAACTGACCCTGCTAACAGACACAGACATTAACTGCCCCTGCTAACAGACACAGACAGTAATTGACCCTGCTAACAGACAGACAGTAATTGACCCTGCTAACAGACACAGACAGTAACTGACCCTGCTAACAGACACAGACAGTAACTGACCCTGCTAACAGACACAGACATTAACTGCCCCTGCTAACAGACACAGACATTAACTGCCCCTGCTAACAGACACAGACAGTAACTGACCCTGCTAACAGACACAGACATTAACTGCCCCTGCTAACAGACAGACAGTAACTGCCCCTGCTAACAGACACAGACAGTAACTGACCCTGCTAACAGCCAGGGGAAACACACCACCACCTGAAGAGAGAAGACCTTCCCAGGTGAGAAACACATACACTACACCTGACCTCTTGACCCCTGTATAGTGGACCTGGATCTTTAACTATTGCTGTGGTCCATTGCATAAACCTGAAGATGGCACAGTCAAGATCCTGACAAACTGAAAGAACAAACAGAAAGACAGACTGTTGAAAGATATAGTAGCAGACATGCACTATGCAAAGCTGTACAACGACAGCAATCTAGATACTGTATTATCTAAGGCACAGACAAGGAAATACATGCAACAAAGAAAAACTGTGGCCAGAGGCCAAGCCTGTGTCGTAAGACAACAGGAGGTCAAAGAGACAACATACACAACATAGTCTAAATTGGTGAAGTGAAATGAATAAAATAACTTGATACTAAAAATTAAAAAAACAGAAAAGTGTTGCGTGCATATATATTCACCCCCTTTGCTATGAAGTAACCTAAATAAGATCTGGTGCAATCAAATACCTTCAGAAGTCACATAATTAGTTAAATAAAGTTCACCTGTGTGCAATCTAAGTGTCACATGATCTGTCACATGATCTCAGTATACAAACACCTGTTCTGAAACGCCCCAGAGTCTGCAACACTACTAAGCAAGGGGTCACCACCAAGCAAGCGGCACTATGAAGACCAAGGAGCTCTCCAAACAGGTCATGGACAAAGTTGTGGAGAAGTACAGATCAGGGTTGGGTTATAAAAAAATATATGAAACTTTGAACATCTCACGGAGCACCATTAAATACATTATTAAAAAATGGAAAGAATATGGCACCACAACAAACCTGCCAAGAGAGGGCCGCCCACCAAAACTCACGAACCAGGCAAGGAGGGCATTAATCAGAGAGGCAACAAAGAGACCAAAGATAACCCTGAAGGAGCTGCAAAGTTCCACAGCGGAGATTGGAGCATCGGTCCATAGGACCACTTTAAGCCGTACACTCCGCAGAGCTGGGCTTTACGGAAGAGTGGCCAGAAAAAAGCCATTGCTTAAAGAAATAAATAAGCAAACACGTTTGGTGTTAGCCAAAAGGCACGTGGGAGACTCCCCAAACATATGGAAGGAGGTACTCTGGTCAGATAAGACTAAAAATGTGCTCTTTGGCCATCAAGGAAAATGTTATGTCTGGCGCAAACCCAACACCTCTCATCACCCCGAGAACAACATCCCCACAGTGAAGCATGGTGATGGCAGCATCATGCTGTGGGGATGTTTTTCATCGTCAGGGACTGGGAAACCCGGTCAGAATTGAACGAATGATGGGTGGTGCTAAATACAGGGAAATTCTTGAGGGAAACCTGTTTCAGTCTTTCAGAGATTTGAGAGTGGGACAGAGGTTCACCTTCCAGCAGGACAATGACCCTAAGCATACTGCTAAAGCAACACTCGAGTGGTTTAAGGGGAAACATTTAAATGTCTTGGAATGGCCTTGTCAAAGCCCAGACCTCAATCCAATTGAGAACCTGTGGTATGACTTAAAGATTGCTCTACACCAGTGGAACCCATCCAACTTGAAGGAGCTGGAGCAGTTTTGCCTTGAAGAATGTGCAAAAATTCCAGTGGCTAGATGTGCCATACTTATAGAGACGTACTCCAAGAGACTTGCAGCTGTAATTGCTGCAAAAGGTGGCTCCACAAAGAATTGACTTTGGTGATAGTTATGCATGCTCAAGTGTTCTGTTTTTGTGTCTTATTTCTTGTTTGTTTCACAATAAAAAAACATATCGCATCTTCAAAATGGCCGGCATGTTGTGTAAATCAAATGTTACAAGCCCCCCAAAAATCCATTTTAATTCCAGGTTGTCAGGAAACAAAATAGGAAAAATACTTTCGCAAGCCACTGTAGCTGAAAGAGCAGGATCGGTATTACCTTCAGTTTGACTGCAGGGCAGAACCATAACTTAATACTGCAGCTAGCCTCTTCTCTAACAGGGTTACTATGCTAACTCAGTCCGATGAAGGGAGATAAACTAAATATTGCGGGCAGAAGGCATGAAACTCACTCACTCTTTAGAAAAATGTTTGTCTTAATTAGATAAAGATGAAAAAGATGGTCGCATTTCAATCACAACTACCTTTATCAGACATCAAGCCATGATCCAATACCTATCAAATAAAATTCATTGGATTAAAGTAGTGTTTACTTTGGTTTTAGGATATATATAAACTGTCTCTACAGGAGAGACCAACCATTAGGTTGACTACAATACTTCAGCAAACATCAAAGCCAGGTTCCCTGCCACTAAAGCAGCATAGTTAAAGAGAGCAGCAGACAGTCTATGGCTGACACAGTCATGTTAAAGAGAGCAGCAGACAGTCTATGGCTGACACAGTCATGTTAAAGAGAGCAGCAGACAGTCTATGGCTGACAGTCATGTTAAAGAGAGCAGCAGACAGTCTATGGCTGACAGTCATGTTAAAGAGAGCAGCAGACAGTCTATGGCTGACAGTCATGTTAAAGAGAGCAGCAGACAGTCTATGGCTGACACAGTCATGTTAAAGAGAGCAGCAGACAGTCTATGGCTGACACAGTCATGTTAAAGAGATCAGCAGACAGTCTATGGCTGACAGTCATGTTAAAGAGAGCAGCAGACAGTCTATGGCTGACAGTCATGTTAAAGAGAGCAGCAGACAGTCTATGGCTGACACAGTCATGTTAAAGAGAGCAGCAGACAGTCTATGGCTGACAGTCATGTTAAAGAGAGCAGCAGACAGTCTATGGCTGACACAGTCATGTTAAAGAGAGCAGCAGACAGTCTATGGCTGACAGTCATGTTAAAGAGAGCAGCAGACAGTCTATTGCTAACACTCTATGACGCTCTAATAGCCACGAACTAATAGATCTGTTTTGATGTGTCCACAGCTTGGGATTAGTAAATACATTACTGTCTAATTGGGGACAGCTGTGTGAATGACCAGACTACACTTTCCAACAGCTGGGAGGTGAATCCTAATCCTCGTTATCACAGCGCAATTGACCGTTACCCTGTGGGTGTTGTGTGTCTGTGTGTGTTGGGAAAGTTGAAGGGGATGTGAACCCATACATTCTTCCCTACCTTTAGCCAGCAGGGGGTCTCCCATACCTTTAGCCAGCAGGGGGTCTTCCATACCTTTAGCCAGCAGGGGGTCTTCCCAACCTTTAGCCAGCAGGGGGTCTTCCCTACCTTTAGCCAGCAGGGGGTCTTCCGTACCTTTAGCCAGCAGGGGGTCTTCCATACCTTTAGCCAGCAGGGGGTCTTCCATACCTTTAGTCAGCAGGGGGTCTGCCATACCTTTAGCCAGCAGGGGGTCTTCCCTACCTTTAGCCAGCAGGGGGTCTTCCCAACCTTTAGCCAGCAGGGGGTCTTCCATACCTTTAGTCAGCAGGGGGTCTTCCCTACCTTTAGCCAGCAGGGGGTCTTCCATACCTTTAGTCAGCAGGGGGTCTTCCCTACCTTTAGCCAGCAGGGGGTCTTCCCAACCTCTAGCCAGCAGGGGGTCTTCCCTACCTTTAGCCAGCAGGGGGTCTTCCGTATCTTTAGCCAGCAGGGGGTCTTCCATACCTTTAGCCAGCAGGGGGTCTTCCATACCTTTAGCCAGCAGGGGGTCTTCCATACCTTTAGCCAGCAGGGGGTCTTCCCAACCTTTAGCCAGCAGGGGGTCTTCCCTACCTTTAGCCAGCAGGGGGTCTTCCATACCTTTAGCCAGCAGGGGCTCTTCCGTACCTTTAGTCAGCAGGGGGTCTTCCATACCTTTAGCCAGCAGGGGGTCTTCCATACCTTTAGTCAGCAGGGGGTCTCCCATACCTTTAGCCAGCAGGGGGTCTTCCCTACCTTTAGCCAGCAGGGGGTCTTCCATACCTTTAGCCAGCAGGGGTCTTCCCTACCTTTAGCCAGCAGGGGGTCTTCCCAACCTTTAGCCAGCAGGGGGTCTTCTATAACTTTAGCCAGCAGGGGGTCTTCCATACCTTTAGCCAGCAGGGGGTCTTCCCTACCTTTAGCCAGCAGGGGTCTTCCATACCTTTAGCCAGCAGGAGTCTTCCATACCTTTAGCCAGCAGGGGGTCTTCCGTACCTTTAGCCAGCAGGGGTCTTCCGTACTTTTAGCCATTAGGGGGTCTACCATATCTTTAGCCAGCAGGGGGTCTTTCGTACCTTTAGCCAGCAGGGGGTCTTCCGTACCTTTAGCCATTAGGGGGTCTTCCGTACCTTTAGCCAGCAGGGGGTCTTTCGTACCTTTAGCCAGCATGGGGTCTTCCGGACCTTTAGCCAGCAGGGCTCTTCCCTACCTTTAGCCAGCAGGGGGTCTTCCATACCTTTAGCCAGCAGGGGGTCTTCCATACCTTTAGCCAGCAGGGGGTCTTCCCTACCTTTAGCCAGCAGGGGGTCTTCCATACCTTTAGCCAGCAGGGGGTCTTCCATACCTTTAGCCAGCAGGGGTCTTCCATACCTTTAGCCAGCAGGGGGTCTTCCATACCTTTAGCCAGCAGGGGGTCTTCCGTACCTTTAGCCAGCAGGGGGTCTTCCATACCTTTAGCCAGCAGGGGATCTTCCGTACCTTTAGCCAGCAGGGGGTCTTCCATACCTTTAGCCAGCAGGGGGTCTTCCCTACCTTTAGCCAGCAGGGGGTCTTCCCTACCTTTAGCCAGCAGGGGGTCTTCCATACCTTTAGCCAGCAGGGGGTCTTCCCTACCTTTAGCCAGCAGGGGTCTTCCATACCTTTAGCCAGCAGGGGTCTTCCCTACCTTTCGCCAGCAGGGGTCTTCCATACCTTTAGCCAGCAGGGGGTCTTCCCTACCTTTAGCCAGCAGGGGTCTTCCATACCTTTAGCCAGCAGGGGGTCTTCCATACCTTTAGCCAGCAGGGGGTCTGCCATACCTTTAGCCAGCAGGGGTCTTCCATACCTTTAGCCAGCAGGGGGTCTTCCGTACCTTTAGCCAGCAGGGGGTCTTCCATACCTTTAGCCAGCAGGGGGTCTTCCCTACCTTTAGCCAGCAGGGGGTCTTCCATACCTTTAGCCAGCAGGGGGTCTTCCCTACCTTTAGCCAGCAGGGGGTCTTCCATACCTTTAGCCAGCAGGGGGTCTTCCATACCTTTAGCCAGCAGGGGGTCTTCCATACCTTTAGCCAGCAGGGGGTCTTCCCTACCTTTAGCCAGCAGGGGTCTCCCATACCAGCAGGGGGTCTCCCATACCAGCAGGGGGTCTCCCATACCAGCAGGGGGTCTTCCGTACCTTTAGCCAGCAGGGGGTCTCCCATACCAGCAGGGGGTCTTCCGTACCTTTAGCCAGCAGGGGGTCTTCCGTACCTTTAGTCAGCAGGGGGGAGAGGAGAGGGATGTCGATGGAGATGTGATCCACCTCCAGGAATCTTCCTCTGAGGCTCTCTGTGGTGGTCTGGACTCTCCCTCTGAGGCTTACATTCTTCTCTATGAACCGTGCTGGGATCTCAGAGGCTACACCAAATCTAGTCATCTGACGAGGGTGGTGAGGCATGAAAGACCTTGTTAGAAAAGCATTCCTAGTAGGAATAACTGTTATAAGTTCAATGTGTTGTAAGAAGTTACACTGAACATTCCTATTAAGTCACCATGAAATATTATTTGGGCAACACAAAATTGGAACCTCTACTAGCAAAAACGATAGATCATTCTGTTAGCTAAACAAAAACAACAGATCATTCTATTAGCTAAACAAAAACAACAGATCATTCTATTAGCTAAACAAAAACAACAGATCATTCTATTAGCGAAACAAAACAACAGATCATTCTGTTAGCTAAACAAAACCAACAGATCATTCTATTAGCTAAACAAAACCAACAGATCATTCTATTAGCTAAACAAAAACAACAGATCATTCTATTAGCTAAACAAAACCACAGATCATTCTATTAGCAAAACAAAAAAGACAGATCATTCTATTAGCTAAACAAAAACAACAGATCATTCTATTAGCTAAACAAAAACAACAGATCATTCTGAACAAAAATATAAACGCACCGTGCAACAATTTCAATGATTTTACTGAGTTACAGTTCAGGAAATCAGTCAATTGAAATAAATGAATTAGGTCCTAAACTATGGATTTCACATGACAGGGCAGGGGCAGCTTGCCCAGCCAATCAGAATCAGTTTTTCCCCACAAAAGAGCTTTATTATAGATAGAAATACCCCTGAGTCTCATCAGCTGTCCGGGTGGCTGGTCTCAGACGGTCCCGCAGGTGATTAAGACGGATGTGGAGGTCGTGGGTCTGACGTGGTTACACGTGGTCTGCGGTTGTGAGGCCAGTTGGACGTACTGCCATATTCGCTAAACGACATTGGAGGCAGCTTATGGTAGAGAAATGAAAATTAAATTTTATGGCAAAAGCTCTGGTAGACATTCCTGCAGTCAGCATGTCAATTGCATGCTTCATCAAAACTTGAGACATCTGTGGCATTGTGTTGTGTGACAAAACTGCACACTTTTGTCCCCAGCACAAGCTTCTTGATATAACACACCTGTTAGGTGGATGGATTATCTTGGCAGAGGAGAAATGTTTGCTAACAGGGATGTAAACAAATTTGTGCACAAAATTAGAGAAATAAGCTTTTTGTGCGTATGGAACATTTCTGGGATCTTTTATTTCAGTTCATAAAACATGGGGCCAACACTTTACATGTTGTGTTTATATTTTTGTTCAGTATTTTAGCTAAACAAAAACGACAGATCATTCTGTTAGCTAAACAAAAACGACAGATCATTCTGTTAGCTAAACAAAAACGACAGATCATTCTGTTAGCTAAACAAAAACGATAGATCATTCTGTTAGCTAAACTAAAACAACAGATCATTCTATTAGCTAAACAAAAATGTCAGATCATTCTATTAGCTAAACAAAACCACAGATCATTCTATTAGCTAAACTAAAACAACAGATCATTCTATTAGCTAAACAAAAATGTCAGATCATTCTATTAGCTAAACAAAACCACAGATCATTCTATTAGCTAAACAAAAACAACAGATCATTCTATTAGCTAAACAAAAACGACAGATCATTCTATTAGCTAAACAAAAACAACAGATCATTCTATTAGCTAAACAAAACAACAGATCATTCTGTTAGCTAAACAAAAACAACAGATCATTCTATTAGCTAAACAAAAACGACAGATCAGGACCTTTCTAAAAACCAAGGGATGGAGATTGATAATCTGTTTAAGAAGAAAAGGCTGTTAGGCTGACTAACTAAACAACACATTGGGCAAACAGTTCTTCAACTGCCGTCCTAAATTGATCCTGACCTTATAACCTATGCAGAGCTGGCATTTCATTGAACCAGAGGGGAAGGTCTCATCTCGTCTGGTTAAAACACCACAATCTGTCGATGTCGTTATGAGTATTCCCTTGACATTCGCTAGAGACAGAATTTCGCCTGTTTTCCTTCAACCAGGGTTTGCGTGAAACCTGACTCGCTACCGCCTCCTGGTGGAACATGCCTGCATCACATTTGGCTTTATATGCATAACCAAAACTACTTACCAAATTAATACTCCTTGATATTACTATTACCCCAGCAATTGCTAGTCCAGTACTAGAAGAGAAAACAGAGATGTTACCCAAAGATGTCAGGACGTGTTAGCTACACCTTTAGTCAATTTTAACAGCTGATCTGCTGTCTCATTTGAACGAACCGTCTAACGTAAATCTCATTTGAACGAACCGTCTAACGTAAACTCACCCCATTCCGTACAAATGTGCGCAACCGCAACATTCAAACGAGGCTACAAAGAAAACTAATGGGACTGTAGCGACTGTGTTGACTTCAAAATCGGGGGTGTGAACTAGGTTTCTATTCAAGCGTTGATCGACATGGTAATGGCTCTATAGTATTGGAGAAAATTAATGCAGAAACAGGCAGCGTTTAGGTCATGTAATTGATCATATTGGAAAGGGGAGAAATTGTGCTTTACAATGGTATTGACATTACAGTTGATCTGGAAGTATTACGTTTTTGGGGTGTTAAAAGAAGGGAAATTGTATGGACCAAGGCGATGTACGAGTTTACGTTACTCCCCAGTCGGTTCTTGACTGGACAATGGTTAAATTATCATCAGCGACGTGAGAAACTACATAAATTGTTTTTAGAAGTATTTTCTCCTTTCTCCTCTGCCTCACTCCTGTACACTGGCATGTTTTAAAAATGTCTAAGAGACTACAAAAGTCCGTCTGCCCACTCAACAGGTAATGTATGGAAGAGGATGAAAAAATTAAATAAAAACGCCTGGTGTGGCGTTTTCATAAATGTTTCATTATCTAATCCTACTACTAAATTGAAAGTTATATATCGTGTATAGAAACTGTTATATATTGCATAAATCAGGTGTGAGATATATAAAAATATTCTAAATATATAAAAATATTAAAAACACACACCCAGAAAGGATTAAATGATTTAATAATGTAAAGTATGTTATGAGTAATCAGATAAAACATTTGAAACCAGAGTGCGTATTCATTGTATGACATAAGATATTTATTACTGTAAATATTTTCAATATTACATCTTGGGAATGTTGGTACAAAAGTTACTCAGAACATCTTACAGCATAACATACAAGTCTCACAGGGTACAGTGCAGAGTTCGGGTCAATCACATTGAAATTATAGTCAATACATTTTTTTTATTTTTTCTCTAAAATGTTTCTAATTGAAAAGCATTGAATAGAATGGATTGGAATTGTAGTGTACTTCCCGAACTGACTGGAAGTTAAATGGAATTGATCCCAACCCGGGTAGTCACTCTCGGTAAAGCACGGCACTTGCAATGCCAGGGTTGTGGGTTTGATTCCCACAGTTGTTCCCACTAGGGACAACTCCAATACCAAGCAGGTCTTTAACGTCAGCTTTTATAAATCAAAGATTTGTTTGCAACAGCCCATCACAAATCATTTGTATTCCATGGGAAATTCAGTAGTTGAACATTCTTTTAAAAGCCCTCCACTCATCTTGGAAAATAACTAGAGGTTTTTATTTAAAGAATGTACAACTGAAATTAAGACAAACCGACATGAAAAAAAAGGGCCCAAAAAAAAAAAGTATAATTCATTTAAATATTTGGTAAATCAAAACATATCCATATGTAAGTGAATGCTGGTAGAGTTTAGGCAATATTTTAAATTGTTAAAAGTACTGACACAGACATAAAAGTACTGACACAGACATAAAAGTGATGTACATACAGCAGCATCACAAGATGTAAAATAAAGAGAAAGTTAAAAAATGAAATGTTCAAGGCTAACAAGTGTCTCAGTTACAGTATGAAGGCTTGGCATTGGTGTGGAAACTCAGCGTACTCTTTTCCCCCACACAAAAGGAGAACAACCTGATCTGGGATCTCATTATACTCCAACCCTGACTTCCATCTTTAGGAGCTGAGCCCCATCTGAATGTGGACAGGTGGTTAGGGGCAGACATTAAGGGAGAAACACGGAATCTGATTGATCAGTGTTACACATATGGATCAATGCAAATTATTTTGTTCAGCCTGATGTAGAATAGAGCAGAGAGACCCAAAATAAATACAAATAACTCTTGAGAATTAACAGAAAAATATTGATATTTTCTATGACATAAACCAAACAGAACCGATACAGGTGATCCCAGATCCGGACCTGACTGTTTACTGCCTTCTCCCTTTCACACAACCTCTGACCTCTCATTGCTGGTTTAGAGAAAATACTGTTGTATTCAAAAAATGAGAGACATACGCTGAGTACACAAAACATTAAGAACCGTCCATCACAGACTGACCAGGTGAAAGCTATGATCCCTTATTGATGTCACTTGTTCAATCCACTTCAATCAGTGTAGATGAAGGGGAGGAGACGGGTTAAAGTAGGATTTTCAAGCCTGGAGACAATTGAGACATGAATTGTGTTTGTGCCATTCAGAGGGTGAATTGTCAAGAAAGAAATATTGAAGTGCCTTTGAACAGGGTATGGTAGTAGGTGCCAGGCACACCAGTTTGTGTAAAGAAATGCAACGCTGCTGAGGTTCACGCTCAACAGTTTCCCGTGTGTATCAAGAATGGTCCAACACCCAAAGGACCCAAAGGCAAAATGGGGGGGGGGGGGGGGTGTAACTCAACATTAGGAAGGTGGAACATAGTAACTCAATAGGAAGGTGTTCCTAACGTTTTGTACACTCAGTGTATATTAAAACACTACTGTTATAATTTAGGCATTTCTTTCAAAGGGGCTATAGATGAGCATCAAGAATAGAAATGTGATTTCTGACTCCATGTTACACAAAGAAATGTGACCTATTTATCAACTAGGTCTTGGCTGTACATCTCAAAGTTCATATTTAACCATCCATATATAATGTGGTTTGCTTTTTATGACCGTTCGTTGATGAATGCCTTCTTTAAATATCCGACCAACTTTAAAATCAGAGTCTTTGAAGAACAGAGCAAGGCACAAATAACAGTGACAGAAAGTGAAATAGCTTAAGTAGCAGACAATGTGGATTGAGAAGGAGCAGCTATGTCTACTGTAAATATTCCTAGCAAGAAGAATAGTTCCTTCTTTTGTTTCCAATGGGACATAGTTGAAGCGGCACCCACAGAAGCCATGGTGAGGATGTGACGTTGCAAGGAGAAATATCATTCTTGACTCTCCAAGAGAGTGTGGTTATTGACCGTTATGGTCCATAGTCTTGTGGTGACCGGACCACAGTTAACGCAAAGAAAGACTGCTGAAGGATAATATATACACTGAGCAAAGGGTGGGAAGAAGGGATTGGAGGGAAAAAAGAGGGACACTGAGAAGAGTCAGAGAAGGAGAGAGACAGACAGAGAAAGGAGAGAAATAAAGAGAGTTGGAGGAAGACGGAAACAGAAACGAGAGAGGAAGTGATGTTCGGGCCAGGGTCAAAGGCTGAGTTGACAGAAGCTTTTATATCAGACTGTAGCTGTCTGGCGATTGGCCTTGCTGGGGTCAGGAAGGGGCGGTGCAGGTCAGGAGCTGGGTGAACGTTGTCATTGGCCGATCCTGCACCTCCAAGCTGCAGGGCTCTGATCCTGTAGCCTTCTCATCCTCTTCCCTAGCCACACCCACCACGTTAGTCCTATCAACACACACACCACCGACTCCACATAGTAACCATCCAATGATGTCACACACACACCGCCCTCCTTAACACACAGCTGTAGGAGGGAAGAGAGAGAAAAAGACAGGGATACGTTTAAGAGAAGTATTTCCACAGAATTCACATAATAAGCTATTTAATGTACTACGACAGTACAATGGGATAATTGTCAGGTAATTCTCTTCCATGTAGACACTCTCTCCCACTTACCCCCGTCTCCTCTGGGGAGCCACAACTCTGCCCAGCAGCTCCCTGGCACTCTTTAGAGGTGAGTGGGTCGACCATCCACAATGCCAGGGTGGAGGGCCAGTTTCCCCCCAGGTTGGTGACAGTGTTCAGCAGGGTCATGTAAGTCCCACCAATCACTGGGTCACTCACTTTAGCATGGAAAGCCATACAGGCCACATACATGCTGTACAGCGCCACCTGTGGGTAAGGAGGGGAAATGCAGGAGTTTGAGAAAATTTAAGTGTAGTGTCCCAAGCTGGATCAAGTGGATTTATACTGCCTAATTTCGCACAGACAGACAGAGAGCTTTGACTACGTACAGACTCAGTGAGCATAACCTTGCTATTGAGAAAGGCCTCTGAAAGCAGAGCTGGCTCTCAAGAGAAGACCGGTTTTATCGCACACTGCCCACAAAATGAGGTGGAAACTGAGCCTAACCTCCTGCCAAACAAATAAATAAGTAACATTATATATATATATATAAATAAAAGAGAGAGAAAGAGGAGAGAGAAAACAGAGATGAGATAGATCGTGTTTACAGTATTACCTGATGTAGTGTGTAGCTGAACAGTACTATAGTGTAGTAGTAGAGAGGGAATCCCCCTTCCTGCTTTAAACTGGGAGTCCACCACACCAACACAGCATACCCCAGACCTATCAACAACCTACACAGGAAAACACAAATGTACAGGAAGTGTGTGTGTGTGTGTGTGTGTGTGTGTGTGTGTGTGTGTGTGTGTGTGTGTGTGTGTGTGTGTGTGTGTGTGTGTGTGTGTGTGTGTGTGTGATATTGTGTGATATTGTGTGATATTGTGTGATATCGTGTGATATTGTGTGATATTGTGTGATATTGTGTGATATTGTGTGATATTGTGTATACCTGAAGGGAAAGGCCTTGTAGAAGATGTCTAGTGGTCGTGGTCCTGCGGTGTATTTACTGATGATGAGTGGTAGTAGTACCTGCAGTGGAACCATGGGAACGGCCAGTAACGCCAGCTGCTCTTTAGGAACACCTGCCTCTACCAGCTTCAGACCGGTCACTGCGTCTGCTGCAGAGAAACCCATCTGGAGATAGACAGAGACAGACTGACAGGTACCTTCACGGAGACTGGGTTAGATACTGCAGGTCAATTAGGCTAGTTGTCCAGGCAGCTTGGTTACAGTGTAGGCCCCTCAGAAAATAGAACCAGGCTAAACAGGGTGACCACATTCTGGCTTAACCTGACTTATCATGTCAGGTAAATTACAGGTGCAGTAATCTGTACTGGGTGATATGTATAGACAGTCATCTGTACTGGGTGATATGTATAGACAGTCATCTGTACTGGGTGATATGTATAGACATGTCAGGTAAATTACAGGTGCAGTAATCTGTACTGGGTGATATGTATAGACAGTCATCTGTACTGGGTGATATGTATAGACAGTCATCTGTACTGGGTGATATGTATAGACAGTAATCTGTACTGGGTGATATGTATAGACATGTCAGGTAAATTACAGGTGCAGTAATCTGTACTGGGTGACATGTATAGACAGTCATCTGTACTGGGTGATATGTATAGACATGTCAGGTAAATTACAGGTGCAGTAATCTGTACTGGGTGACATGTATAGACAGTCATCTGTACTGGGTGATATGTATAGACATGTCAGGTAAATTACAGGTGCAGTAATCTGTACTGGGTGACATGTATAGACAGTCATCTGTACTGGGTGACATGTATAGACAGTCATCTGTACTGGGTGATATGTATAGACAGTAATCTGTACTGGGTGATATGTATAGACAGTCATCTGTACTGGGTGATATGTATAGACAGTAATCTGTACTGGGTGATATGTATAGACAGTAATCTGTACTGGGTGATATGTATAGACATGTCAGGTAAATTACAGGTGCAGTAATCTGTACTGGGTGACATGTATAGACAGTCATCTGTACTGGGTGATATGTATAGACAGTAATCTGTACTGGGTGATATGTATAGACAGTAATCTGTACTGGGTGATATGTATAGACATGTCAGGTAAATTACAGGTGCAGTAATCTGTACTGGGTGACATGTATAGACAGTCATCTGTACTGGGTGATATGTATAGACAGTAATCTGTACTGGGTGATATGTATAGACAGTCATCTGTACTGGGTGATATGTATAGACAGTAATCTGTACTGGGTGATATGTATAGACAGTAATCTGTACTGGGTGATATGTATAGACATGTCAGGTAAATTACAGGTGCAGTAATCTGTACTGGGTGACATGTATAGACAGTCATCTGTACTGGGTGATATGTATAGACAGTAATCTGTACTGGGTGATATGTATAGACAGTAATCTGTACTGGGTGATATGTATAGACATGTCAGGTAAATTACAGGTGCAGTAATCTGTACTGGGTGACATGTATAGACAGTCATCTGTACTGGGTGATATGTATAGACAGTAATCTGTACTGGGTGATATGTATAGACAGTAATCTGTACTGGGTGATATGTATAGACATGTCAGGTAAATTACAGGTGCAGTAATCTGTACTGGGTGACATGTATAGACAGTCATCTGTACTGGGTGATATGTATAGACAGTAATCTGTACTGGGTGATATGTATAGACAGTAAACTGTACTGGGTGATATGTATAGACAGTAAACTGTACTGGGTGATATGTATAGACAGTAATCTGTACTGGGTGATATGTATAGACATGTCAGGTAAATTACAGGTGCAGTAATCTGTACTGGGTGACATGTATAGACAGTCATCTGTACTGGGTGATATGTATAGACAGTAATCTGTACTGGGTGATATGTATAGACAGTCATCTGTACTGGGTGATATGTATAGACATGTCAGGTAAATTACAGGTGCAGTAATCTGTACTGGGTGACATGTATAGACAGTCATCTGTACTGGGTGATATGTATAGACAGTAATCTGTACTGGGTGATATGTATAGACAGTCATCTGTACTGGGTGATATGTATAGACAGTAATCTGTACTGGGTGATATGTATAGACAGTAATCTGTACTGGGTGATATGTATAGACATGTCAGGTAAATTACAGGTGCAGTAATCTGTACTGGGTGACATGTATAGACAGTCATCTGTACTGGGTGATATGTATAGACAGTAATCTGTACTGGGTGATATGTATAGACAGTAATCTGTACTGGGTGATATGTATAGACATGTCAGGTAAATTACAGGTGCAGTAATCTGTACTGGGTGACATGTATAGACAGTCATCTGTACTGGGTGATATGTATAGACAGTAATCTGTACTGGGTGATATGTATAGACAGTAATCTGTACTGGGTGATATGTATA
Source organism: Salvelinus fontinalis (assembly GCF_029448725.1). NCBI lineage: Eukaryota > Metazoa > Chordata > Actinopteri > Salmoniformes > Salmonidae > Salvelinus > Salvelinus fontinalis. The sequence goes on from NC_074688.1 coordinate 40,523,284, forward strand.
GACATGTCAGGTAAATTACAGGTGCAGTAATCTGTACTGGGTGACATGTATAGACAGTCATCTGTACTGGGTGATATGTATAGACAGTAATCTGTACTGGGTGATATGTATAGACAGTAAACTGTACTGGGTGATATGTATAGACAGTAAACTGTACTGGGTGATATGTATAGACAGTAATCTGTACTGGGTGATATGTATAGACATGTCAGGTAAATTACAGGTGCAGTAATCTGTACTGGGTGACATGTATAGACAGTCATCTGTACTGGGTGATATGTATAGACAGTAATCTGTACTGGGTGATATGTATAGACAGTCATCTGTACTGGGTGATATGTATAGACAGTAATCTGTACTGGGTGATATGTATAGACAGTAATCTGTACTGGGTGATATGTATAGACATGTCAGGTAAATTACAGGTGCAGTAATCTGTACTGGGTGACATGTATAGACAGTCATCTGTACTGGGTGATATGTATAGACAGTAATCTGTACTGGGTGATATGTATAGACAGTAATCTGTACTGGGTGATATGTATAGACATGTCAGGTAAATTACAGGTGCAGTAATCTGTACTGGGTGACATGTATAGACAGTCATCTGTACTGGGTGATATGTATAGACAGTAATCTGTACTGGGTGATATGTATAGACAGTAATCTGTACTGGGTGATATGTATAGACATGTCAGGTAAATTACAGGTGCAGTAATCTGTACTGGGTGACATGTATAGACAGTCATCTGTACTGGGTGATATGTATAGACAGTAATCTGTACTGGGTGATATGTATAGACAGTAAACTGTACTGGGTGATATGTATAGACAGTAAACTGTACTGGGTGATATGTATAGACAGTAATCTGTACTGGGTGATATGTATAGACATGTCAGGTAAATTACAGGTGCAGTAATCTGTACTGGGTGACATGTATAGACAGTCATCTGTACTGGGTGATATGTATAGACAGTCATCTGTACTGGGTGATATGTATAGACAGTAAACTGTACTGGGTGATATGTATAGACAGTAAACTGTACTGGGTGATATGTATAGACAGTAATCTGTACTGGGTGATATGTATAGACATGTCAGGTAAATTACAGGTGCAGTAATCTGTACTGGGTGACATGTATAGACAGTCATCTGTACTGGGTGATATGTATAGACAGTAATCTGTACTGGGTGATATGTATAGACAGTAAACTGTACTGGGTGATATGTATAGACAGTAAACTGTACTGGGTGATATGTATAGACAGTAATCTGTACTGGGTGATATGTATAGACATGTCAGGTAAATTACAGGTGCAGTAATCTGTACTGGGTGACATGTATAGACAGTCATCTGTACTGGGTGATATGTATAGACAGTAATCTGTACTGGGTGATATGTATAGACAGTAAACTGTACTGGGTGATATGTATAGACAGTAAACTGTACTGGGTGATATGTATAGACAGTAATCTGTACTGGGTGATATGTATAGACATGTCAGGTAAATTACAGGTGCAGTAATCTGTACTGGGTGACATGTATAGACAGTCATCTGTACTGGGTGATATGTATAGACAGTAATCTGTACTGGGTGATATGTATAGACAGTAAACTGTACTGGGTGATATGTATAGACAGTAAACTGTACTGGGTGATATGTATAGACAGTAATCTGTACTGGGTGATATGTATAGACATGTCAGGTAAATTACAGGTGCAGTAATCTGTACTGGGTGACATGTATAGACAGTCATCTGTACTGGGTGATATGTATAGACAGTAATCTGTACTGGGTGATATGTATAGACAGTAAACTGTACTGGGTGATATGTATAGACAGTAAACTGTACTGGGTGATATGTATAGACAGTAATCTGTACTGGGTGATATGTATAGACATGTCAGGTAAATTACAGGTGCAGTAATCTGTACTGGGTGACATGTATAGACAGTCATCTGTACTGGGTGATATGTATAGACAGTAATCTGTACTGGGTGATATGTATAGACAGTAAACTGTACTGGGTGATATGTATAGACAGTAAACTGTACTGGGTGATATGTATAGACAGTAATCTGTACTGGGTGATATGTATAGACATGTCAGGTAAATTACAGGTGCAGTAATCTGTACTGGGTGACATGTATAGACAGTCATCTGTACTGGGTGATATGTATAGACAGTAATCTGTACTGGGTGATATGTATAGACAGTAATCTGTACTGGGTGATATGTATAGACAGTAAACTGTACTGGGTGATATGTTTAGACAGTAATCTGTACTGGGTGATATGTATAGACAGTAATCTGTACTGGGTGATATGTATAGACAGTAATCTGTACTGGGTGATATGTATAGACAGTAAACTGTACTGGGTGACATGTATAGACAGTAAACTGTACTGGGTGATATGTATAGACAGGTAAGTTACAGGTGCAGCTGTATCGTAGGTACCTTAGCAGTGAGCAGCAGGCTACAGAAGGTGAACACCGCAGGCATCTTGATGATGGACACCAGCAGTTTGTATGTTTCCATAACGCTCTGCGTCTCCTCCCGGACCTTCTTCCTCCCGTGCTGTCCCCTGGCGTTCTCCTTCTTCAGAACGGCCACCAGCGTGGTCGACACCAGGAACACCACGCCCCAGAAAAACAGGAAGTCTGCGCCAAGGGAGCCAATCACAGACAACGACAATGTTACAGAGTGGTTACAACAGCAAAGCAGTGCAATGATGGTCAAGGTTTATTCACGCATCTTCTATAGCATGTTACTTGTCTGTTGACTGGCAAAACCGTACGGAAAAACATCAGCCAAAAGTTCACTCCAAAACAAGAGTTTATTTTCTCTCACTTCAGCTCAAAATCACAAATATCTGTGCTCTGATCAAATTTACCCAGATAATAAAAAGTTGTTTGGCCTCAAAATTGCCAGTGTATCGATGTTCTAAAATGCAAGGAAATGCACATGCCTGGTACGTGTTATACGTAACTATGCTTATCAAGAGATTACAAGGAAACAAAAATGTCCTACAATTCTGATACCATACCAAGCTTTAGTACCTATTGTTTACTCAGGGCAAGATGATCGAATGCAAAACCTGGCCAACGGACATTCCATCTTCAGCAAGGAAGGGTTAATAAAGCTTTGCATGTCTGTAATTGTATTTAATGCCAGTCGACCGTAGCAAGACTAAACTAAATATCTGGATTAACGTTCTTCCTCCTGCTTCATAGATGACATTGATCTCTGCCTTCTCATCTTTGTCTCTCCCTCATTCTGTACCTGACAGTGTCACGATGCCAGTCTCTTTAGGCTCTGCTCTCAGGTATTTGTTGCAGAAGTCAGCTGACTCCAGGGCCAGGAAGAGCACGTTGCCTAGGAAGTAGCCAGCAGTCTGTCCCACAGAGTTACAGGTGGAGGCGTAGCCCACGTTCTCCCTAGACAGCATGGTCAGAGCCCAGCCATCCACTGCTATGTCCTGGGATGGGAATATAACAGAGTTATGTATCACAATAACTTTTGAGTGTGTGTGTGTGTGTTGTGTTGTGTGTTGTGTGTGGTGTTGTGTGTGGTGTTGTGTGTGGTGTTGTGTGTGGTGTTGTGTGTGGTGTTGTGTGTGGTGTTGTGTGTGGTGTGTGTGTTACCTGGGTGGCTGCCAGAAAGGCCAGCATGAAGAACACCGCCGTCAGGGTCATCACATCGGGGCCCTGCCCCTCATCACTTTCCAGCAGCGTATCCACGGTAACCGACAGGTACAGCATGAAGAGACCCAGCAGGTACTGGGTGGGCACCAGCCACGACTTCCTGAGAGGGAGAGATGAGGCTTTGACTCATTTGATTGCAGCAGTCAACCCATCAGACACAATATAAAACATAAAGTAAACGTATCAGTCTTATAAATCATTGTCTTACCGGCGTCCAAACCCGGTCAGGTAGAGCGCGTCAACCAGCGGGGCCCACAGCAGCTTGAGACTGAAGGGCCAGAAGACAAAGCTGAAGAAGGCCTGGTCCTTGTAGCTGACGTTCTTACTCTGCAGGATGAGAGGGATGCTCCCGGCCAGGCCCAGAGGGATGCCCTGGAGGACATACAGGAAGAGCAGCAGAGATACGTTCCCCAGCTCCCCTCTGATACCAGGTTGCACACTGGGATGTCCGTTGTTCTCCGTGTCAGATCCTTGAAGCAACGCTTCCCCCTCCTCCTCCAGGTCAGGGGTGGTGTTGTGAACCCTGTTCCCGTCCCTCATGTCCCCCTGGGGGACAGCGGGTTTCCTCTGGCGCCCGTTCTTATGTGTGACCGAGTCAGATAGCTCCATTGTGGAGCCGCCGCGGGCATCAAACCAGCTGTGCCCTCTGGAAACCTGGCGAGGAAGGATGCAGGCAGGGGTTAGTCATTTTCTATTAGGAAACATATCTGCTTTGTTCTATCCCTCTGTGTTTTTAGATGGGCTACGTCTTGGCCAAGGGTACTCAACTCTTACTCTACGAGGTCAGGAACCTGCTGCTTTTTTGCTCAACCTGATAATGAATTGCTCACACCTGGTGTCCCAGGTCTAAATCAGTCCCTGATTAGAGGGGAACAACTAAAAAATGCAGTGGAACTGGCTTCAAGGTCCAGAGTTGAGTTTGAGGACTCTAGTTCTCAATGTTCATTGCCAACACTTGTCTGAGTTTGGTTTCCATTGTCAAAGCAATGTACAACTACAAAAAAGTGAATTCCTTGTCTGGATGAGACCCCAATTAGCATCTCCAGCTAGTACAGTAATGCTAAGCTTCTACATAAACAAGGTTGCAAGCTATAAGTCTTAATCCATGGGAGAGAGAAGGCATACATGTTGAATAATCATCGTTCTCCCGTTGACTAAGCCCAAGCAGGCACCAGCAAGCTCATGATGTGGGTGGGAACCAAAACAACGTAGTGCCATGACACATTGAAAAGATTTCCTGGAGTTTCATCTTTAGCTAATACACACAACAAAAAGGCCATGAGAATTCAATAAATATTGGTTAAAATGGTAATTGAAGATCAAGCATTAGACAATGAATGAGAGATGACAGAAAGTTAGCAAGCTAAGCATGTTATCATTACGTTATAAAAAATCTTTGACGTTACCTTGTGTTGTCATGCGACCTTGTGTTGACTGTTGTCATGCGACACCACATGCCAAACCAAACAATGAATGACTGTGTCGACTATCATTCAAAAAATGGATTATAGTTGATTCGACTGCGAACGTTGCCTTGAACTATGTATGAATTGCATTTAATACGGTCAAAAACACAGACATAGCTACCTATTTGGCCTTCACTTGATTACATCGGTAGATCGTTTATTCAGAGGGCAAGGAAGTGTAGCTATCTGTGTAACGTCGATATGTGTCCGTGTGCTTCAGCTGACGTGTCAAATTGATGTTAATAAAAGTTCCGCTTGGATCTTCGTACACATTCTTATGTCTTTCGTGTGTTTCAGTATTCCCCTTTTTGTCGCTCAGCCCAATAATGAGCCTACCGCTGTTAGGGGAATAACCTATGTGTAAATGTAATAATCTGCTACTGTATATTTTTGTGTTATCTGTGATCGTTTTGTTTGTTTAGTTACTCCGTATAGCCCAAGGACCTTGTATGTTTTGATTAAACACGAATTGACTATGGAAGCCAAAACAGCCAAATACTCCCATCTAAACGTGAATAGGTTCTCATTTGTGTTATGGTTCAGGAAACATATATATCCCTGTACTTTCATATCACATCAAATTCATTTCACAACTGCAAAATACACACTTACTGTACACTGTTTTAACCGGTTTTAGTGAAACGAGTTTGTGGAGTCTGACTTCCGTTTACACACAAGTGTTATGAGACGCAGGTAGTTTTCTGTAAACATATATGCGCTGTAAAATTGTCACATGCCATAAAACTGTGTATCAATTTAACGTTTTTTTCAAAAAGTATTTCTCGACGATATGAAAGATAGGAAGGTTCTTATGCTTCCAAAACCGTATCGCAAGTGTTAATGTTCAAACAGATCGTTGGCGCTCTTAATTAATAACAAAACTCCCCAGTACAGAAAACGCCTTGGTGTGTTATGTAGTGGAACTGAGAGTCATGAGCAAAGGTCACTCACTACAGTTGCAAATGTCAATCTTTAATACAAATACTAAGAAAAAAAGAAAAAAAACACACATATATATATATACAGTTATAGGCACACAAATTGCATACTTCCCAAAAATGCTAAGCTCCCGTTATTGTAATGGAGAGAGGTTAGCATGTCTTGGTGGTATGATATAACATGCTAGGCTTCCGTTATTGTAATGGTGAGAGGTTAGCATGTCTTGGTGGTATGATATAAAATGATAAGCTCCCGTTATTGTAATGATGAGAGGTTAGCATGTCTTGGTGGTATGATATAAAATGATAGGCTCCCGTTATTGTAATGGTGAGAGGTTAGCATGTCTTGGTGGTATGATATAACATGCTAGACTTCCGTTATTGTAATGATGAGAGGTTATCATGTCTTGGTGGTATGATATAAAATGCTAAGCTTCCGTTATTGTAATGATGAGAGGTTATCATGTCTTGGTGGTATGATATAAAATGCTAGGCTTCCGTTATTGTAATGATGAGAGGTTATCATGTCTTGGTGGTATGATATAAAATGCTAGGCTTCCGTTATTGTAATGATTAGAGGTTAGCATGTCTTGGTGGTATGATATTGGTGCATCTGTAGCTTTCTCACTCATCATTATTCACAATTAATTCAGGACTATCCATAATCATGGTAGCAGTGTTAAGAAACATATTGTATTCTTATTTAAAATAAAAGTCATTTCAAAATTACACAATACATTATTTACCATTCATTTCTTTTGGGCACAAAATAATCTAAAACAAAACCCCCAAAAACAGCTAATGTGTCCATAGAATGTGTAGTCACAAGCTTGATGTAGTCATTGCGTGGTATGAATATGGGACTAAATAACTAGCGTTTTAATACTTTAATAAGTTTGTCCCAATACTTTTGCTCACATAAAATGGTGGGACTACTTACAAAAAGTGGTGTAATTACTAAACGGTTCACCCGATATGGATGAAAATACCCTCAAAATAAAGCTGACAGACTGCACTTTAACCTCATATATTTGGAGTTTAGAGCCAAAAGAAGAAAAATGCTTCACTGTCCCAATAATTAAGGAGGGCACTTGTATATTGAATCTAATAACTAATCTCTTTTAACTTGTTGTTACATATTATATCTAAGAGTTATAGATTGTGACTAATAGTTAGAGGGTCATGCACTGTTTAAGTAAAATAACGGGGGGAAGAAAAAAAGAAAAGTGAACACACTCTGTGCCTATTTGTTAAGGCTGTCGCTCTCCTCATCCTCAGACGAGGTGAGGAGAGAAGGATCTTCAGACCAAAATGCAGTTTGCGGGAAATAAGCCATCTTTTATTTTATAACAACGATGAAGATGGCAACACGAAAACAAACACTTTAACAAACTTACAAAATAACAAAACGACGTAGAACGAAACCTGAACATAAACTTACATAACTGAACGTAAACTCACGAACAGGAAACAGACGACATCGAAACGTAATGAACAGCCAAACAGTCCCATATGTGAATATACATCGAACACGAGAGACATCACAGGAGACAATCACCCACAAACAAACAGTGAGAACGCCCTACCTAAATATGACTCTTAATTAGAGGAAAACGCAAACCACCTGCCTCTAATCAAGAGCCATACCAGGTAACCCAAAACCAACATAGAAACAGATAACATAGACTGCCCACCCAAAACACATGCCCTGACCAAAAACACATAAAAAACAACATAAAACAGGTCAGGACTGTTACAGAACCCCCCCCTCAAGGTGCGAACGCCGGGCGCACCAGCACAAAGTCCAGGGAAGGGTCTGGGTGGGCAGTTGACCACAGTGGTGGCTCCGGCTCTGGACGCTGTCCCCACACCACCATAGTCACTCCCCTCTTCTGTCTACCCCTTCCAATGACCACCCTAAAACTACCTTCCCCTAAATAAACGGCCAGCACCGGGACAAGGGGCAGCACCGGGACAAGGGGCAGCACCGGGACAAGGGGCAGCACCGGGACAAGGGGCAGCACCGGGACAAGGGGCAGCACCGTGACAAGGGGCAGCACCGGGACAAGGGGCAGCACCGGGACAAGGGGCAGCACCGGGACAAGGGGCAGATCCCGGCTGAGGGACTCTGGCAGGTCCTGGCTGGACGGCTCTGGCAGGTCCTGGCTGGACGGCTCTGGCAGGTCCTGGCTGGACGGCTCTGGCAGGTCCTGGCTGGACGGCTCTGGCAGGTCCTGGCTGGACGGCTCTGGCAGGTCCTGGCTGGACGGCTCTGGCAGGTCCTGGCTGGACGGCTCTGGCTGGTCCTGGCTGGACGGCTCTGGCTGGTCCTGGCTGGACGGCTCTGGCTGGTCCTGGCTGGACGGCTCTGGCTGGTCCTGGCTGGACGGCTCTGGCTGGTCCTGGCTCGCTGGCGGCTCTGGCAGATCCTGTCTGGTTGGCGGCTCTGGCAGATCCTGTCTGGTTGGCGGCTCTGGCAGATCCTGTCTGGTTGGCGGCTCTGGCAGATCCTGTCTGGTTGGCGGCTCTGGCAGATCCTGTCTGGTTGGCGGCTCTGGCAGATCCTGTCTGGTTGGCGGCTCTGGCAGATCCTGTCTGGTTGGCGGCTCTGGCAGATCCTGTCTGGTTGGCGGCTCTGGCAGATCCTGTCTGGTTGGCGGCTCTGGCAGATCCTGTCTGGTTGGCGGCTCTGGCAGATCCTGTCTGGTTGGCGGCTCTGGCGGATCCTGTCTGGCGGGCGGCTCTGGCGGATCCTGTCTGGCGGGCGGCTCTGGCGGATCCTGTCTGGCGGGCGGCTCTGGCGGATCCTGTCTGGCGGGCGGCTCTGGCGGATCCTGTCTGGCGGGCGGCTCTGGCGGATCCTGTCTGGCGGGCGGCTCTGGCGGATCCTGTCTGGCGGGCGGCTCTGGCGGATCCTGTCTGGCGGGCGGCTCTGGCGGATCCTGTCTGGCGGGCGGCTCTGGCGGATCCTGTCTGGCGGGCGGCTCTGGCGGATCCTGTCTGGCGGGCGGCTCTGGCGGATCCTGTCTGGCGGGCGGCTCTAGCGGCTCCTGTCTGGCGGGCGGCTCTGTAGGCTCATGGCAGACGGGCGGCTTTGCAGGCTCATGGCAGACGGGCGGCTCAGACGGCGCTGGGGAGACGGATGGCTCAGATGACGCTGGGGAGACGGATGGCTCAGATGGCGCTGGGGAGACGGATGGCTCAGATGGCGCTGGGGAGACGGATGGCTCAGATGGCGCTGGGGAGACGGATGGCTCAGATGGCGCTGGGGAGACGGATGGCTCAGATGGCGCTGGGGAGACGGATGGCTCAGATGGCGCTGGGGAGACGGATGGCTCAGATGGCGCTGGGGAGACGGATGGCTCAGATGGCGCTGGGGAGACGGATGGCTCAGATGGCGCTGGGGAGACAGCCTGGTGCGTGGTCTAGGCACTGACTGCGCTGGAGAGGAGGAAACAGCAGGAGAGAGAACCCGGAGAGACAGCCTGGTACGGGGGGCTGCCACCGGAGGACTGGTACATGGAGGTGGCACCGGGTCTACCGGACCGTGAAGGAGGACACGTGCTCTTGAGCACCGAGCCTCCCCAACCCTACCAGGTTGAATGATCCCCGTAGCCCTGCCAGTGCGGCGAGGTGGAATAGCCCGCACTGGCCTATGCAGGCGAACCGGGGACACCACCTGTAAGGCTGGTGCCATGTACGCCGGCCCGAGGAGACGTACTGGAGGCCAGATACGTTGGGCCGGCTTCATGACATCCGGCTCGATGCCCAACCTAGCCCTCCCAGTGCGGCAAGGTGGAATAGCCCGCACTGGGCTAAGCACGCGTACTGGGGACACCGTGCGCTTTACCGCATAACACGGTGTCTTACCAGTACGACGCCTTCTACCTCCACGGTAAGCACGGGGAGTTGGCTCGGGTATCCTACCCGGCTTTGCCACACTCCTCGTGTGCCCCCCCCCAAGAATTTTTTTGGTCTGACTCACGGGCTCCCAACCGCGTCGTCGCGCTGCCTCCTCATACCAGCGCCTCTCAGCCTTCGCTGCTTCCAACTCCTCCTTTGGACGGCGATATTCCCCTGGTTGAGCCCAAGGTCCTCTACCGTCCAGGATCTCCTCCCAAGTCCAGGAGTCCTTGTTGCTCCGTAGAGCATTCCCATACCGCTTGGTCTTAGCGTGGTGGGTGATTCTGTAACGGCTGTCCTCCTCTTCTTCATCCGAAGAGGAGCAGGGATTGAACCAAGGCGCAGTGGAGTTTGAATACATAATGAATTTAATGACAAGACGAAAAAAAACACGAACTTGACTATACACTAACAAAACAAATAAACGGTGTAGAACAGATCTGAACGACGGACTCACATAACACACGAGAACGCACGAACAGGGAAAAAGCCTACACATAAATGACACTTAACAAACAAACCGAAACCAGTCCCGTGTGGCGCAACGACATACACAAACGTAATGAACAGCCAAACAGTCCCATAAGTGAATATACATCGAACACGAGAGACATCACAGGAGACAATCACCCACAAACAAACAGTGAGAACGCCCTACCTAAATATGACTCTTAATTAGAGGAAAACGCAAACCACCTGCCTCTAATCAAGAGCCATACCAGGTAACCCAAAACCAACATAGAAACAGATAACATAGACTGCCCACCCAAAACACATGCCCTGACCATAAACACATAAAAAACAACATAAAACAGGTCAGGACTGTTACACTATTACTTAATCTAATCAAATCAAATGTTATTTGTCACATGCACCGAATACAACAGGTGTAGTAGACCTTACCATGAAATGCTTACTTACAAGCACTTAACCAACAATGCAGTTATGAAAATAGAGTTAAGAAAATATTTACTAAATAAACTAAAGTAAAAAATAACACAATAAAATAACAATAATGTGTGTACCAGTGCCGAGTCAATGTGCGGTGGTACAGGTTAGTTGATGTAATTTGTACGTGAAGGTAGGGGTAAACTGACTATGCATAGATAATTAAAGAGGGGGGTCAATGCAAATAATCCGGGTGGCCATTTGATTAATTGTTCAGCAGTCTTATGGCTTGGGGGTAGAAGCTGTTAAGGAGCCTTTTGGACCTAGACTTGTGTCACAGTATAACTTTACGTCGTCCCCTCGCCCCGACACGGGCGCGAACCAGGGACCCTCTGCACACATCAACAACAGTCAACCACGAAGCGTCGTTACCCATCGCTCCACAAAAGCCGCGGCCCTTGCAAAGCAAGGGGCAACACTACTTAAGTCTCAGAGCAAGTGACGTAACTGATTGAAATGCTACTAGCGCGCACCCGCTAACTAGCTAGCCATTTCACATCCGTTACACTCACCCCCCTTTCAACCTCCTCCTTTTCCGCAGCAACCAGTGATCCGGGTCACGGCACCAATGTCACAGTATAACTTTACGTCGTCCCCTCGCCCCGACACGGGCGCGAGCCAGGGACCCTCTGCACACATCAACAACAGTCAACCACGAAGCGTCGTTACCCATCGCTCCACAAAAGCCGCGGCCCTTGCAAAGCAAGGGGCAACACTACTTAAGTCTCAGAGCAAGTGACGTAACTGATTGAAATGCTACTAGCGCGCACTAACTAGCAAGGGGCAACACTACTTAAGTCTCAGAGCAAGTGACGTAACTGATTGAAATGCTACTAGCGCGCACTAACTAGCTAGCCATTTCACATCCGTTACACTTGGTGCTCCGGTACCGCTTGCCGTGCGGTAGCAGAGAGAACAGTCTATGACTTGGGTGACAATTTTTTGGGCCTTCCTCTGACACCGCCTAGTATATAGGTCCTGGATGGCAGGAAGCTTGGCCCGAGTGATGTACTGGGCTGTACGCACTACCCTCTGTAGCGCCTTACGGTTGGATTCCGAACAGTTGCCATACCAGGCAGTGATGCAACCGGTCAGGATGTTCTAGATGGTGCAGCTGTAGAACTTTTTGAGGATCTGGGGACCCATGCCAAATATTTTCAGTCTCTAATGAACCTGACATTATTTTTTGAGCCCATGTCCTGTGAGACACATGGTAATATCTCACCAAGGATTTCATCACATCTCCATGTTCCATTGATCTCACATAAGTTACTTGTAAGCACACTGATCATCTGAGAGGATAGAAATGATGTAATTCCACACACAATAATGTACAGTAGAAGATAATTATTTTAAAAAATACATTGGAAAATGTACTTGTTTACTCAGCTGGTTGGCAGTAATACTCGTAGGCCTACTGCTTGACATTTCCACTAAAATTAATCTTGTCACTGTTTTCTCCAATTTTCTTAGAAATGTTCCATTTAAGGTAAGTCTTGTTTTTCTAAGGGGGAACAGCACCTTTCAAAATTGACTGACGTTCATCCTCTAGTGGTCATTTGGTACAAATACAGTTTCAAGAGAAACCTGACATCCATTGACACTGGGATCATTTAACCCCCAGATAGGTTTTCTCCCTGTCTCTCTTATACTGTAATATTTAACCAAGTAAAATATTATCCGCAGCAGTACTTTTGGCCCGTTTACCATTGTCCATTTATGCATCACTTTCTCATAGAGAGGAAAGGATTGGGGGACAGGGCAGTGTCGGTAGAATAATAGAACGAGAGAGATTGTGTAAGGCTGCTGAAGACCTTTTCCTTTAACCTGGTGCTGATTTCGCTCACAATATGGAGCCTATATCCTATGGTACATGAATAGCAAATTCCTCAGAACAAACCTCTGCTCTCCACTGATTGTTTGAAAACAGTTTTATTTCATACAGGCTGCAGTTTAATTAATGCAGGACATTTTCTAAATCTGATATAATTTGTTCGTGAATGGATCTGTTACTTATATTTTCATGCTAAGAGTGATTGTCAAGGTGAGGTGTTCAGATGGGAGGCACCCTATGTTTTCTTAAACAGACCTTTGAGGGGTAACTGATAGTCCTTTGGCCCATATCACCCTGCTCCTACCAACTCACCCGACCTAAAACAAGAGCTATGTCGTGAGGGGCCCCCTTTCATAGTAATATAAGTAAATGCCATGTAAATCATCCATCGTGTCAACCAGGGTGAGTCTCCATTCTGTGTCTAAGGTAATGAATGACTGCACGCTCCTATATGCCGCAGCTATGAGGACCATGTGAAACTGCTTAATATCATGTGACCAGACCAGGCAGACAGCAAACTAGGATAAAGCATGTGACACTGCGTTAGCTAACCCCATACACAAGAAGTCACTGTTTCAGATAGAAAGGGGGATGAGGGTTTGGGGTGGATTGCTAGGCCTCAAACTTGACAGTCCACTATATCAAATCAAATTAAAGTTTATTTGTCACATGCACCGAATACAACAGGTAGACCTTACAGGGAAATGCTTACTTACAGGCCCTAACCAACAGTGCAATGTTTAAGTAAAAAATAGGTATTAGGTGAACAATAGATAAGTAAGGAAATAAAAGACAACAGTAAAAAGACAATGAATAATAACAGTAGCGAGGCTATATATGGGTATTATTGGACATTACATTATAACTACATAATAATAACCATTTTATTTATCTTCTAATTACCCCCGTCTTGGCATGATCTAGTGGTACTCATTTCTACAGTATTTTTCAGACAATTTGCCAATTAGAATGGATGATTTCTCGCCTCATTTCACTCTCTCAGCATTTGATACATGGGAGAGATGGTGTTGTCCATGCTAAGAGTGTTGTTGTCCATGCTAAGAGTGATTGTCAAGGTGAGGTGTTCAGATGGGAGGCACCCTTCTTAATTGAATTAAAACATAAGTTAGTTGAAATCAAATAAAATAATTTAAATACACTAAGACATTGTTAGTTTGGCAAAAAAAAAACCCTAAGCAAACATTTGTGGGTTACATCTTTTGTCCAATGGGAAATAATTGCAAAAAAGGCAGATGACCTATGTAGCAAATTAGGCTAAAGAAACCTCCCTGATAACTGCATCGATCCAACCACGAGTCTAATTATATATCCAGCGGCTTTCTTTATTATTTTACAAATATGATTCACCTTTAAAATAATGATACAAATCCCACATGAACAAACCAGTATGTTCCGAACGAAACTGAAAGGGTGAAACATGACCCTGCAGCACAACTGTTGGATCCTTTTGTTCCTGTAGTGTCATTGTGTCTCTTTGCCGTGAGATTCCTCTCCTCTGCCCTCCTCAGGTGTTCGGTAACTTAACTGAAGGTACACAACACAGAGCTTTAACAAAGGTTCAGGGTTTTGTTTGTTGACTTTTTCTTCTGCCTTCAACACAACCCAGCCTTACATTCTGGCACAGAGTCTCATTTGGGAATCCTCCTTAGATGGAGGGCTGGTTTTGTGACTGTTGGACTTCCTGAGCCAGCGGTCACAGCGGATCAAGGTGGATCCCCACGTGTGGGACATACGCACCACCAATACAGGCTCTCCTCGGGATGTGTTTAGTCCCCACTCCTGTACACTAATAGTTGTACTAGTTCCCATCCTGACAAACACCTTAAGTTTGCAGAAGACCCTGCCGTCATCAGGCTGTTGCATGATGATGTGGAACACCATGGCCCGGTCCTAAATTACTTTGCAGAGTGGTGTGATGAATCACACTTGGTCCTCAATACCAACAAGACCAAAGAGATGTGCATTAACTTCAGGAAGCGTACAACACCTACCTCTGCAACATCTATCAGAGGTCAGAACATAGAGATTGTAGAGGAATACAAATATCTGGGTGTCCTCTTGGACAATAAGCTTCAGTGGAGTAAATGTTCAGACCTGATCTACAAAAAGAGTCAACAGAGACTGTACTTTCTCAAAAAGCTGGGATATTTGAATGTAGACTGTACTATACTGACTCTGTTTTATAAATCTTTCATTGAGAGTAATTTAACTTTTGTATTATTTTTTGGTTTGGCAATACCACTGTCAGCCAGAGAAATATGCTGAGAAGGATTATCACCACAGCAAGCAAGGTACTTGGAGTCAAACAGACAGGACTGGATGAGATCTTGAAGGTCAGGGCTCTTCGCAAGGCTCACAAAATCATTTTAGACCCAAGCCACCCCCTGTACCCAGACTTTGAAATACTCCCCCCTGGGCGCAGGTATAGAGCACCCCTCAGCAGGAAAAACACAACTAGACAATCATTTGTGCCAGGTGTGATATCCCTCCTAAATAGCTTGGGCTAATGTTCCTATCGACCCACTAAGGCCAGCAGGCTCTTTTTATTGGTATGTGACCATTATGAAAGTTGTATTGTCAGTTTGTTTTGTATTTAAACACCACTTTAAACGTGTACATGACACTGCAACAAAATTTCCCTGTGGGGACAATAAAGTCAGTAAAGTTCACACGTCCATTTTCCATCTACTCCAACAGCAGAGAACCTTCTTTAACAGTCCCTTTCAGAACATCAGAAGACTCCTCTTCATATTTGTCTATTACATGCAGTGTACCATGTTAACACACAGTGAGTGTACAAACACTCTGTTCCTCTAGTTGAAGCTGAACCCATGATCCAGACATACCGTTGTCTGGATTTCCCCTCATAGCTCCTGTTACACTTCCACAGAGGGATCCAAAATTATCCCTAGAAAACGTCTTTCCCCAAGGAATGGTGTTTAGTCCGCTAGCAATTACATACTATTTACATTATTCACGTGATATAGATAATTAGACATATAGGGCGAATTCTTCCCCTTGTAAACTGCAGCAGCTTTTCCATAATAAACTTTTCCACTGAATTATCCAGGAGTAACTCCTCCCTAGAAGCCCGTATTCTCACGCAGACAGTCACTAGTACTCACTACTCTTCAAGAGGGGAGGGGACAGCGACAGTCTTTGAGCGAAGTGGTCGGACAGTGCACGGTCATAGGAAGCCATCCAGCCAGTGAGTAGTGTAGCTACGGAAGCGCTAGTTAGCACACATTTTCGTCAGCGGTCGGCGCAACAACTGAGCGAGCAACCACTAGTCTCTGTCTCGTGCTATCTGGAAGACCGAGGAGGAGAGTTCATTCCCCTACACTCATCCATGGCTCTGTGCAACGGAGATACCAAGGTCAGTCAAACAACGGCCTATGTGCCGCCAAGGAAGCAACATATCCCGTTTCTCGTTCAATGTGTATCGGCTGTCTGTCGGTGGTTGTCGGCTGCGGGACATGGGCGCTGGGAGTCCCCGGTTAGCTACGGCCTATGTCGTGTTTTCAGCAAACTTGCGGATTGTGTGCACCCCCGTCGGAGATGCCTGTCTCGTGCCCGTTGCCTCGTGTCTTAAATGTATGTTTTGGAGGGTTTTATAAACCTCCAGCAGATAGTGAATGTAATTTGTATGCCACTATTGCATCTTTCATGGTGTAGACATTGCTAGCAGAAGCCGCGTGTAATTTAGCTTAGCTAGTTGCAGCCGCACGGTAGCCGCACAGCTGGATATCGACTACTGTTGTTAGCTAACTAACGTTAGCAATAGCCCGATATTGTTAGCTCACTAGCATAATAGTTAGCAGTGTAGTTGCAGATTGTCGTGGACTTTATATATTTCAACTTCGTAGCAACAGTGCGAGATTGTGTTATGACCAGCACAATATGCATGCTCATTTAACAGAAACAATCGGTTTGATGGCTAGCTAACTATGACTTGCTAGCTAGCTAGCGCCCGGTCTCCAGTCGGTCCACCCACCACACAGTTGTGCCAGCTGCAGCATAGGCCAACCATCGTATTATTTTTTATATCCGTAAGTACTCCATTTGATTTTTCTCCAGGAAAGCAGGCCCATTATAACAACTCCACATCCAATATCGACGCGGTTTTATATGCAATGTGTGGTTCGCAGTTTTAGGGCTTTAATGGTGTCACTTGCAGTGCTTGATACACGAGCGAATGCCTGTTGTTTTTCATTGACGGAAGTACGGAGTGTCAGAAACCACGTGGGGACACGCTACTCAATTTCACAATTTACTGCTAGAGCAGTGAATTGAATTTGTTTTGCCCATATCTAATGCCCCAATGTAGTGTAACGACCCTGTGTTTATAAGCGCGGAAATCGACTCTGCCGCTTGAGCATGCTTTTGCGGCACAGTCGATAGCGCGCCGGACCTCGGGCTAGGAGGTCGAGGGTTCGAGACCTGCTCCCTGCCTGTTTCATTACAGTATTGAATTAGACATGTACAGTTTTGATAATAATATTAAGCTTCTAACCATAGTGACTGTCTTAAAAATCACTATCTCCCTTGATAACACTTGACTGCCATATCAATGAATCAATGGCTGCCTACATAAATCATGCATAAGGGGCGGGCATATAGATTTAACTGCAAAACAACTTGTTTCCGATATATCTATTCTAGAGGAACGTCCAATGGCTTGTGAATCCTGGCTTGAAGCATCTATCTGGTCACTAGACATCTCAAAAGGAAGGTTAAATCCCCTACTTGACTGAACAGTTTTACCACAGCTGGTCCCTACTGGACCATGCTCAGGTCCCTAGCTTCGTGTGACTCGTGATTCTGCGTGTCCTCATCTCAGTACTGACACTCACATGTCTCAAATTGTGTTCTGGCCTTAATGAATCCCGTTCCTCACAATGAGGTTAGCGAAGTGGGGCCATTCACCATCGCAAATGGTTTTGTCTCTTTGAATGAATTTAACGCTTTGCAACGCTTTTTGTACACCCGCTGATTCAACCATTGTGTTGGGAATATAGACTCTTGTATCTTCATAAAAACAACATTGTTGAAGGCTATTCCACACACAGGCCTATGTGGTTATCCTGATTGAGTGTTCATACGTGGTCAGGACAGTGTGTGTGTGCATGTGTGTTCTTTCTCCCCCAGCTGGACATCAGCAGCGTTGAGCCTCAGAATGGTTCATGTGAGGGGGCGGTGGTCATCCTGGACGCCGGGGCTCAGTACGGCAAGGTGATTGACAGGCGGATCAGAGAGCTGTTTGTTCGCTCAGAGATCCTCCCACTAGAGACGCCAGCCTTCGCCATCAGAGAACAAGGCTTCAGGTGAGACTGACTGACATCACACTTGCACCTGGGTGGCATTTACAAAGTCAACGAACCTGGACCAAACATTTTGAAATAAACAAGAAAATGCAGAGAGAGAGAGAACCTGTCAGAATAATGACACTGATAATTCCCAAGAGCTCCTCTTTGTCTGTCCATCGTCTGTGGAGGAACACAGTTGTCAGGACAGCCTGTGAGAGAGCCTGGAGCCCTATACAAAGGAACACAAACCAGTGGCTAGACTAAGCAGATCTTTGTTAATATATGAAATGTTACTGTATATTTTTTATTATCTGACCTTGGAGGGAGTGTGTGTGTGTTTACACTGCAAGGAGAGGGAGGGCAGGGGAGGATTTTTAGGAGACGCTATTTTTCCATTACAGTTTGCGAAAACGTCTCTCCACCCCCACAGAATAGATGTGTGTGTACACCTTTTTGGAATGCTTCAGTTTGAACAGACAATAGAGAATGTCTAAACTATGGGCACACTAGAGAGCGGTGGGGTTTTCAAACAGCTGTATGCTCATGTCTATGCTATTAGTATAAAATGACTACTCTGTTGTTGTGTATGATGCCATTGATTGTTTGTCTTTTGCCTTTTAATATTTATCCCCCTTCTACCCTTTTTTTTTTACTTTCCTCCCCACTTTCTCTGTCTCCAGAGCGATCATCATTTCTGGTGGTCCTAATTCTGTGTATGCTGAGGATGCCCCCTGGTTTGACCCTGCCATATTCACCATTGGAAAGCCTGTCCTGGGTATCTGCTATGGAATGCAGGTAGGAGGGCCCTGAGAAATACACACGCATCAAACCTCTCTCCTGAACACCTTAGCATAAGACAGATCATTTGGATAAAACCCACTAAGAATCCCATTCTTATGTACACATCCCATACAAATGAAAGGAGGCCTTTCAATCAATACAACATGCCGACTTAAGAGGCTAATGATCAATTGTCCTCTCCACAGATGATGAATAAAGTTTTTGGAGGAACAGTACACAGGAAGAGTGTGAGAGAGGATGGAGTATTCAACATCGGACTGGACAACACCTGTTCTCTCTTCAGGTGGGTTGGAAGAACTAAAGATTCTTCAGTGTAGGCAGATAGAAAACAGTCTCACCGTAACCACTCTGAGAAAATAGGTTAATGGTTAGAAGAGCAAAAACAAGTGTTTTTGATTGGTTTGTCCCAGAGCCATGTGTTTGACACGAACTGGATCAAAGTTCCAACGGTCACATACTTCTTTTCTCTTTCGTTTCGGTGTTTCACTTATGAGATACGCCCCCGGTGTATTCGTCAGAAGCCTTTATTACACTACGCCAGCCATGATAGACTGGGTGTCGAGACTTGTGCGTCGGGGAGGGGCATCCCTCCTACCCTATAAAAAGGTCTGACGCAGCATCTCTGAGTCATTCAAAAATAAGCAACGCCTCTTCGTTGCTCCTGCAAGGTTGGTGGTCTGGTGAAATACCTCACTCGTGCTATCATAGAACCGAGGTTACGGTCGTAACCTAAAGTTCTCTTTCAAGCGTCAGTTTCGGTATTTCCCTTATGGGATAATCTGACTCCCGTATTTCCAGACAAGTTATCCTGACGACCGACTGCCCTGTGCAATACACCACACAATGGGCCCCTGAGAAGATCCTACACGTAAAGCAGTATGTAATGCGCCAGGGTCAGTGCAGTGACATCAAGCCTATAAAACGTTGCAAATCTATGCGGCAAAGCCCAACTCGCTGCTAAGCAAATATCTTGGATAGATATGCCCTTAAATATAGCCCAGGTTGTAGCCATTTCTCTAGTGAAATGAGCCGTAGGCCAGCAGGAGACCCTTACTTGTGTAGGCCAAAGCAATGGCCCCCACTGTCCAGTGGGATAGGCACTGTTTTGTGAGCGCTTCACGGTGTAAGGTTTCGCCCAGGAAATGAACATCTAATGACATTTTCTAAACCCCTTAGTCCTGTACGTGTAGATACGTAGAGTGCTGGGCACAACATATGCATCCGGAGAGGAAAACGGTGGGGGATTAAAAAAAAGCTATCTGCTCAAGGGGAAGATACATCAAAGTTGGGTTAATAAGCTGAGGGATAAAGGCAAGGGGTTAGGCCACAATGATGCTATCGGTACTTGGTACCAGCTGCACTGAGAGCGTGTGAATGTCACTTACACGCTTGGCAGAGGCCAGTGCTAGTAATAGAGCTGTCTTTAATTAAAAGCATCTTCAGATCCACCTGATCCAGGGGCTCAAAAGGCTGTTGGCATAGAGCATCCAAAACAACTGTCCCACAACGGGGCAAGCTGTCTGGACACCGGACACAAACGACATGCACCCTTCATAAAACTATTGTGCTCCCAAAACCCACATGACAAGCCAAAATACAATGCCTGATACTTTAATAGTTTAATAGTAGAAAAAGCCTTTGTCTAATAATAATTCCTGTAGAAACGATATGATTACAGAGACAAAGCACTGGAATGACACTATCTGTGACTTGTTGCACCATTCCTCAAACACGTGCTGTTTACAATCATAAAGGGAGCTGGTGGATGAGGCTCTAGCACTCTGAATAGTCTAAATTACATTTTGGAGGAAGCCCGGCAGTGTTCAAGTTGAGCTGTTCACGGGCCAGGCCCAGAGTGCTAACCGTTCTGGGTGAGGATGGAACATCTCCCCGCGCACCTGGCACAGTAGGTCCCGACGCAGAGGGAGGGGCAACGGTTGACCGCATAGTAGTTGACAGATGTCTGCTAGTTTCTCTGGCCAATGCAGCGCTATTAGTATGAGAGACCTACCCTTCTCCCGCACCCTGGCTAGGGTGGGGGGAAATCGGGGCCAGTCGGGGGAAGTCATACAGGAGGACGCGTGGCCACTCGTGCACTAATGCGTCCACTCCTATCGGTGCGTCTCGATCCCTCAGGAACAGTGTTTATTCTCCATTGATGCATAAAGCTCCACTGCTGGGGTGCCGTAGTGCATCCAAACCTGATTGGCTACCTCTGGGTGGAGCTTCCACTCCTCATATAGAGGGTTCCCCCTGGAGAGTAAATCTGCCCCCAGATTCAGTACTCCCGGTACATGAGTAGGTCTCAGTGACTGGAGATGCAAACTGCTTCACATATTCAGTCTGTGTATCAGTGTGTGTAAGTGAAGGGATCGCATTCCCC
Source organism: Salvelinus fontinalis (assembly GCF_029448725.1). Lineage (NCBI taxonomy): Eukaryota > Metazoa > Chordata > Actinopteri > Salmoniformes > Salmonidae > Salvelinus > Salvelinus fontinalis. The sequence goes on from NC_074688.1 coordinate 40,544,592, forward strand.
CTTGTTTGTTTATGTAAGCCACAACAGTGGTATTGTCTGTTCTGACTAGGAACATGACGACCCTCCAGAAATGGGAGAAAATACTTTAATGCTTTAATGCACCCTTCACCCCAAGGAGTTCCATGCTGTTTATGTGTATAAAATGGAGATGGGGTCCCCACTCACCGTTCTGCCCTCGTGGGTCGCACCCCAACCTAAGAACGAGCTGTATAAGGCCATAAGTAAACAAGAAAATGCTCATCCAGAAGCGGCGCTCCTAGTGGCCGGGGACTTTAATGCAGGCAAACTTAAATCAGTTTTACCTAATTTCTACCAGCATGTCACATGTGCAACCAGAGGAAAAAAAACTCTAGACCACCTTTATTCCACACACAAAGATGCATACAAAGCTCTCCCTCGCTCCATCCATTTGGAAAATCAGACCATAACTCTATACTCCTGCTTACAAACAAAAACTAAAGCATGATGCACCAGTGACTCGCTGTACCAGATGACACTGATGCTACGCTACAGGACTGTTTTGCTAGCACAGACTGGAATATGTTCTGGGATTCATCCAATGGCATGGAGTATACCACCTCAATCACCGGCTTCATCAATAAGTGCATCTATGAAGTCGTCCCCACAGTGACCGTGCGTACATATCCTAACCAGAAGCCATGGATTACAGGCAACATCCGCACCAAGCTAAAGGCTAGAGCTGCCGCTTTCAAGGAGCGGGACACTAATCCAGACGCTTATAAGAAATCCTGCTATGCCCTCAGACCAACCATTAAATAGGCAAGCATCAATACAGGACTAAGATTGAATCCTACTTCACCAGCTCTGACGCTCGTCGGATGTAGCGGGGCTTGCAAGCTAGTACAGATTACAAAGGAAAACCCAGCCGCGAGCAGCCCAGTGATGCGAGCCTACCAAACGAGCTAAATGCCTTTTATGCTCTCTGCAAGAAACACTGAAGCATGCATGAGAGCACCAGCTGTTCCGGACGACTGTGTGATAACACTCTCCGTAGCCGAGCAATACCTTTTAAACAGGTCAACATTCACAAGGCCGCATGGCCAGATGGATTTCCAGGATGTGTACTCTGAGCATGCGCGGACCAACTGGCAAGTGTCTAAACTGACATTTTCAACCTCTCCCTGACCGAGTCTGTAATACCTACATGTTTCAAGCAGATCACCATAGTCCCTGTTCCCCAAAAAGCGGAGGTCACCTGCCTAAATGACTACCGCCCCGTGGCACTCACATTAAGTGCTTTGAAAGGCTGGTTATGACTCACATTAACACCATCGTCCCGGAAACCCTAGACCCACCCCAATTCACATACCGCCCCAACAGATCCACAGATGACGCAATCTAATTTACACTCCACACTTCACTTTCACACCTGGACAAAATGAATACCTTTGTGAGAATGCTGTTCATTGACTACAGCTCAGTGTTCAACACCATAGTTTCCACAAAAACTCATCGATAAGCTGAGGACCCTGGGACTAAACACCTCCCTCTGCAACTGTATCCTGGACTTCCTGATGGGCCGCCCCTAGGTGGTAAGGGTAGGCAACAACACATCTGCCACGTTGATCGTCAACACTGGGCCCCCTCAGGGGTGTGTGCTTAGTCCCCTCCTGTACTCCCTGTCTACAGCGCGCTTGCACACATCCTGCAGGTCCACACCGAGAGCTGGTAGGGATGGACCCCGTCCTGCGTCTCCAGTTTCTAATTCCCTGGCAGGAGGCTTGGTGGCCTGGCCGGGGGGGGGGGGTGAAGGAGTCTTCGTCGCCTTCTGACGATTTCAAAGGAGAACCCCATGGAGTAGTTTTCACCTCCAATTAGGAAGCCTGGCAGGGAAGCCGCGAGGTCGTTGCTGGAGTCCTCCAACAGCGGGGCAATGGCGTGGAGCTGGTCGCACCAGCTTGCGCTAGCCGCCGCTCCAGGATTCCCCGTGGGGATATCCATCGCCTCTGAGCCATTGGGGGCACGAGCACCCATGTTAGGGTCCTGTTGACTCAGGCTAGCTAGGCGTGCCAGCTTGCAATGGAGACTCTTCACAGTGAAGTGGGCACAGTGTGGACAGGAGCTGGGGGAGGTTAACGCTTCCCTGGCATGTTGCAGCCCAAGGCAAGCGGAGCAGAACGAGTGGTTGTCCTTGGCCGATATCGCCGGGATCTTCTCCTCGTTTGGAGTGGGAGATGGTTTTGTCGCCATAGCTGGGATGCTATGTTTTTAGCTGTCAGAAAAAAATAGCGTGGTAGGCTAGTCAGATAACCCACTAATCGCGAGCTATCTCCGACGGTGGCACTCGATGTGATGGCCAGATACCATTTCCGAAAAGACATATTAGAACAGTTAACTTGGTGTAGCCGGTAAAAAACTTTTCTTGTCGAAGTAAAACCACAAAAGCGAGCTAGCATGGTGGTTAGCTTGCTAACAATTAGTCGCTGTTTGGATACAGCTGACTTGGTCGTTAAACGAGTTAGCCATGTCACAGTTGTACCCGTTCCTCCCTCAAATAATTTTCCTCTTACTATGGTGAAGAAAAAGGAAAATTGCCACCACCGCACACACAGTCCCGAGAATAGCGGCCGGCGAGCGAGTCGTCTTTCAGACACACACAGTTAGACACAAGCACAATGTGGCTGCTTGCTGCTGCTTTGTTCCCTCTGGTTCCAGATATGGGTGGAGTTATTTTAGGTTTCATTATGCCTGTGTGTGAATGTACTTCCTGTCTGACCTTTTGACCCTGTGTGTGACTTGATGTTGTTAGGGGCCTTAAGAAGGAGGAGCTGGTGCTGTTGACTCATGGGGACAGTGTGGACAAGGTGGCCGATGGCTTCAAGGTGGTTGCCCAGTCAGGAAGCATCATTGCGGGTAAGCATTCTGGGAAAGGGTCCTGGGCCTGGAAGAAAATTATATTTTAGACTAATTTAGTCTACTGCCATACTTCCCTACGTTCAGTCAATTACACAATATGATCATGAAGACCATTGGCATTCCATCCTCTTCTTCCCTCCTCCCCTCCCCATCCCCTTTTTCCCTCCCCATCCCCTTTTTCCCTCCCCATCCCCTTTTTCCCTCCCCATCTCCTTCTTCTCTCCCTTCATTCGCCTCGTCTTTGATCACCCACATCTCACCACTGCCCCCCCTGTTGTTCTCTGACAGGTATTGCCAACGAGCAGAAGAAGCTGTATGGGACCCAGTTTCACCCGGAAGTGGACCTGACGGAGCGGGGACCAGATATATTACGTAACTTCCTGTTTGAGATCGCCGGCTGCACCTCCAACTTCACTGTCCAGAACCGCCAGCAGTCCTGCATCACAGAGATTCAGGAGAAAGTTGGCAAGTCCAAAGTACTGGTGAGGAATCTATAGTATGTTTAGATGCCGTATGTGGGTGTACAACATGAGCCCCATAGTATAGAACATAGAGACCTTGGGAGGGCGTAGTAAGTTAATCTGAGCTATTAAACACTCAATTAGACAGTGAAATTACACTGTTTTCTCTGCTGAAACAATGTGATCGACTTCCTCTGCTCCCAGAAAGTGGGTTGTCCCTCCAGAGAGAGAGAATAAAAGGGAGGGGGAGGGAAATGGAGATGAAAGAATGCTTTTGTAGTCCTGGTGTTGTGTTGATTGACATGTCTGGTCCAATGTTGTTCCCAGGTTCTGCTGAGTGGCGGGGTGGACTCCACGGTGTGTACGGCACTCCTGAACAAAGCTCTGAACCAGGAGCAGGTCATCGCGGTGCACATCGACAATGGCTTTATGAGGAAGAGAGAGAGCCAGAGCGTTGAGGAGGCCCTCACCAAACTGGGCATCAACCTCAAAGGTGAGAGGTCAAGCCAAGCTGGGCATCATCCTCAAAAGGTGAGAGGTCAAGCCAAGCTGGGCATCATCCTCAAAAGGTGAGAGGTCAAGCCAAGCTGGGCATCATCCTCAAAAGGTGAGAGGTCAAGCCAAGCTGGGCATCATCCTCAAAAGGTGAGAGGTCAAGCCAAGCTTGGGGTCATTCTCAAAAGGTGAGAGGTCAAGCCAAGCTTGGGGTCATCCTTAAAAGTGATAGGTAAAGCTATGCTGGTGTGCTATACCTGTCCAGAATGGACTCAAATGTAGCATACATGTGCCTGGCTGTGTATATGAAAAAAATATCACTAACTAAACTATAATTCTCTCTCTCTCTCCAGTGGTGAACGCAGCACACACCTTCTATAACGGCACAACGACCCTGCCCATCTCCGACGAGGACCGGACGCCACGGAAACGCATCAGCAAGACTCTCAACATGACCACCAACCCTGAGGAGAAGAGGAAGATCATTGGAGACACCTTCGTCAAGGTACTGTGTCTGTGAGTGTCTTGCCTGTCTGTTATCTAGGTTGAAGGTGACAAGGGTTAAGACAAGAGAATTCTAATATCCTGTAACTCTTTGGAACAATGGACCAGCTATGCTAGTTAGCAATGGCACAGGTAGTTAGCAACGGAGCTGGTCCCATCAATCTGTTAATTTTCGAAAAGTTTCCACATGGATTTGTACCTTGTCCTGAACTTTATCTTTATCTTAGTCCTAGTCTGTTGTCTGTCTGTCTTTCTGAGAGTCTGTCTGCATGTCTCTTTCTGTCTGTCAAATTTTTTTTTTAAAAAGACTATTGAATTGACTTCCTGTGTGTGTGATTGGTGTCTGTAGGTGGCCAATGAGGTGATAGGGGAGATGAACCTGAAGCCGGAGGAGGTGTTCCTAGCCCAGGGCACCCTAAGGCCAGACCTCATAGAGAGTGCTTCTCACCTCGCCAGCGGCAAGGCAGAGGTCATCAAAACACACCACAACGACACAGAACTCATCCGCAAGCTCAGAGACGAGGTACACACACACTGAAACAAACTTCAAACACAACCTTGAAAGCATGTATCAGAGCTTTCTGAGGTGGGACCAAGTCACTATTATTCAAGTCACAAGGTCCAAGTCGAATCCGAAGTTGAGCGGGTCAAGTCCAAGTCGTGCAGTCTAAAAGCAAGTCATGTAAAAAAAATCTATACAGGCAATGACTTGTTCAACCAAAAAATCTGTTTATTTATTGAGGCTACCAGAAAGCCCTTTTCATTAGTTTGTCTACAACACATTTTTGACAATATAGATGGGTGGGTGTTCCACCAGGAACTAATGGAGTACAAGTGGGGTGTGTGGGGACCGTGTTGAGTGTGACACAAGATGTATCATGTATGAAATGCAGAGGGTCAAGTAAACATTGGACATCGACAGTAACATTGTCAGATTCCCTTATTCACCCGCACATTACAGACAAGAAATTTCAGGCAATTTTGACATACAAAAAGACCAGTAGACCTATGCTAGTAATTGTTGCTTGATACCCCATTGCTGGTGAGCTTGCCGGCTCATATTCTTATCACCAAACAATATTTATGTCAATCCTCCTCTCTCTCTCTCTCTCTCTCTCTCTCTCTCTCTCTCTCTCTCTCTCTCTCCTCCTCTCTCTCTCTCTCTCTCTCTCTCTCCTCTCTCTCCTCTCTCTCTCTCTCTCTCCTCTCCTCTCTCTCTCTCTCTCTCTCTCTCTCTCTCTCTCTCTCTCTCTCTCTCTCTCTTCTCTCTCTCTCTCTCTCTCTCTCTCTCTCTCTCTCTCCTCTCTCTCTCTCTCTCTCTCTCTCACTCTCTCAGTCTCTCACTCTCTCACTCTCTCACTCACTCACTCTCTCACTCTCTCACTCACTCACTCTCTCACTCTCTCACTCTCTCACTCTCTCACTCTCTCACTCTCTCACTCTCTCACTCTCTCACTCTCTCACTCTCTCACTCTCTCACTCTCTCACTCTCTCACTCTCTCACTCACTCACTCACTCACTAATGTAACATTTTCACTGCACCTGATGCTATAACAAATCAGCCATCTGTTCGCTAGATCAGTGGTTTTGACCTGTGACCCACAAAAAGGAGTGGTTCACAGCTTGCGACGCCCGCGCACAGGGTGGTGATGCGTTCATGTTAATTCATGTTAGCAGTCAATTTCAGATATCATAATTAAATCACCAGACTTTATTTTTATTTTTTTATATATATACATCTTCATAAGAAATGAAGATAGCTGTGACTTTGCACTGTCTTCTGACAGTACCACCACTGAGGTATAGAATTATAACCCACGCAAACTAGGCCTATCTGAAATAGGAAAATGACGAAATCACCAGCTAGCCTATTGTTGTAAGATGCATCCGTAGTAGATTGCTAAACGGTACTTTATGGATAATATTAGCATGGGTAGGCTACTCTTTGCGCACCAATGCTAATGACTGGTAAACAGTCAAGATGCACTACTTTTTGGTTCTGAAGCAAAAATTTGATCATTTTGAATCAAGAATTTGGTGTAATGCTATAGGCCTGTGTTAGTGACCAGATCGAATAAGCCACGGTATAAATACAAATGGTAGACTGGTATGTAGCCTATTAAAATACAATCCCCCTAAACCTTCTCACTATGCTAGCTCACCCGACCTGTGTTGATTGACAGTTTTCTGGTCCAATCAGAGGGCAGAGTGCGTTTTAATTAGGCAATCTTTTGTTTTATTATTTTGAAAGTGAGATACTGTCTCTGGCTGCGTGGAGAGTAATTCACTGAGTCTCTGTGCCACAAAATGAATGACAAAACGTTACAAATCTTGGCCAGATAATTTCAACTCATCAGTCTCAAGTCAATTCTGAAGTTATTTTATTTTCTAATCATGAAATTTGTGACTCGAGTCCAAGTCATGCGACTTGAGTCCACAACTCTGATCTGAACTGTCTCATCTCTTACTCCCTCCAGGGAAAAGTCATTGAGCCGCTGAAGGACTTCCATAAGGATGAGGTTCGGGCACTGGGCAGAGAACTGGGACTGCCAGAGGACATCGTCTGTCGACACCCTTTCCCTGGTCAGTACACCACCGTACACACGGGACAGAATGTTATATATAGTCATGGAACATTTAGAACCAACACAAAATAGAATGTTCTATATATATAGTCATGGAACATTTAGAACCAACACAAAATAGAATGTTCTATATATAGTCATGGAACATTTAGAACCAACACACAATAGAATGTTCTATATATAGTCATGGAACATTTATAACCAACACACGATAGAATGTTCTATACAGTTGAAGTCGGAAGTTTACATACACTTAGGTTGGAGTCATTAAAACTTGTTTTTCAATCACTCCACAAATTTCTTGTTAACAAACTATAGTTTTGGCAAGTCGGTTAGGACATCTACTTTATGCATGACACAAGTCATTTTTCCAACAATTGTTTACAGACAGATTATTTCACTTATAATTCACTGCATCACAATTCCAGTGGGTCAGAAGTTTACATACACTAAGTTGACTGTGCCTTTAAACAGCTTGGAAAATTCCAGAAAATGATGTCATGGCTTTAGAAGCTTCTGATAGGCTAATTTACATAATTTGAGTCAATTGGAGGTGTACCCGTGGATGTATTTCAAGGCCTACCTTCAAACTCAGTGCCTCTTTGCTTGACATCATGGGGCAATCAGCCAAGACCTCAGAAAAAAAATTGTAGACCTCCACAAGTCTGGTTCATCCTTGGGAGTAATTTCAAAATGCCTGAAGGTACCACATTCATCTGTACAAACAATAATATGCAAGTATAAACACCATGGGACCACGCAGCCGTCATACCGCTCAGGAAGGAGATGCGTTCTGTTTCCTAGAGATGAACGTACTTTGGTGTGAAAAGTGCAAATCAACCCCAGAACAGCAGCAAAGGACCTTGTGAAGATGTTGGAGGAAACGGGTACAAAAGTATCTATATCCGCAGTTAAACGAGTCCTATATCGACATAACCTGAAAGGCCGCTCAGCAAAGAAGCCACTGCTCCAAAACCGCCATAAAAAATCCAGACTACGGTTTGCAACTGCACATGGGGACAAAGATCGTACTTTTTGGACAAATGTCCTCTGGTCTGATGAAACAAAAATATAACTGTTTGGCAATAATGACCATTGTTATGTTTGGAGGAAAAGGGGGGAGGCTTGCAAGCCGAGGAACACCATCCCAACTGTGAAGCACATGGGTGGCAGCATCATGTTGTGGGGGTGCTTTGCTGCAGGAGAGACTGGTGCACTTCGCAAAATAGATGGCATCATGAGGTAGGAAAATTATGGATATATTGAAGCAACATCTCAAGACATCAGTCAGGAAGTTAAAGCTTGGTCGCAAATGGGTCTTCCAAATGGACAATGACCCCAAGCATACTTCCAAAATTGTGGCAAAATGGCTTAAGGACAACAAAGACAAGGTATTGGAGTGGCCATCACAAAGCCCTGACCTCAATCCTATAGAAAATGTGTGGGCAGAACTGAAAAAGCGTGTGCGTGCAAGGAGGCCTACAAACCTGACTCAGTTACTCTGTCTGGAGGAATGGGCCAAAATTCACCCAACTTGTTGTGGGAAGCTTGTGGAAGGCTACCCGAAATGTTTGCCCTAAGTTATACAATTTAAAGTCAATGCTATCAAATACTAATTGAGTGTATGTAAACTTCTGACCCACTGGGAATGTGATGAAAGAAATAAAATCTGAAATATATAATTCTCTCTACTATTATTCTGACATTTCACATTCTTAAAATAAAGTGGTGATCCTAACTGACCTAAAACAGGGAATTTTTACTTGGATTAAATGTCAGGAATTGTGAAAAACTCAGTTTAAGTGTATTTGGCTGAGGTGTATGTAAACTTCCAACTTCAACTGTATATAGTCAAGGAAAATTTAGAACGAACATGGAGAATAGCAGAATGTTTTGCAGAATGTCTAGGGCTTTAATGTTAACCCCATCTTCTCCTGTAGGTCCTGGCCATCAGAGTGATCTGTATTGTTAACCCTCTGCTGTAGGTCCTGGTCATCAGAGTGATCTGTATTGTTAACCCTCTGCTGTAGGTCCTGGCCATCAGAGTGATCTGTATTGTTAACCCTCTGCTGTAGGTCCTGGCCATCAGAGTGATCTGTAATGTTAACCTCATCCTCTCCTGTATGGCCTGGCCATCAGAGTGATCTGTAATGTTAACCTCATCCTCTCCTGTAGGTCCTGGCCTGGCCATCAGAGTGATCTGTGCAGACGAGCCCTACCTCTGTAAGGACTTTGCTGAGACCAACAACATCCTCAAGATCATCACAGACTTCTCTGCCATGGTCAAAAAGGTCAGAGAGCATCGCTAGTCTATGACAGGAGCACGGTGCTAATAACAGAGTTTTGGACATGAAGCTCTGCAATGGACTGTTGATGCAATTGACCCCAACTGTCCTTCTTCATGCACCAACATGCTGATAACTAACTCTATATGTCAGACTAGCTAATAATAATAATCATAACTTCCTCTGTCCCTCCAGCCCCACACGCTGCTGCAGAGAGTGAAGTCGTGTATATCAGACGAGGAGGAGGAGAAACTCCTGCAGATCACCAGTCTACATTCACTCAATGCCTTCCTGCTGCCAATCAAGACTGTGGGAGTCCAGGTAACACTTCTTACAGTGTACTCACTCTAGGCACTGCTTGACGTGAGGTGTCTGTCGGAATGTGACCTCTGACATACACACAGTAACAGTCAAAAGTTTGGACACATCTACTCATTCAAGGGTTTTTCTTTATTTGTACTATTTTCTACATTGTACATGGAATCATGTAGTAACCAAAAAAAGTGTTGAACAAATCAAAATATATTTTATATTTGAGATTCTTCAGAGTAGCCACCCTTTGGGCAATATGTCTGTCTGCCCCACTACATCACCTAGGCTATATGGATCTGTCTGCCCCACTACATCACCTAGGCTATATATGTCTGTCTGCCCCACTACATCACCTAGGCTATATGGATCTGTCTGCCCCACTACATCACCTAGGCTATATGGATCTGTCTGCCCCACTACATCACCTAGGCTATATATGTCTGTCTGCCACACTATATCACCTAGGCTATATATGTCTGTCTGCCCCACTACATCACCTAGGCTATATATGTCTGTCTGCCCCACTACATCACCTAGACGATATATATGTCTGTCTGCCCCACTACATCACCTAGGCTATATATGTCTGTCTGCCCCACTATATCACCTAGGCTATATATGTCTGTCTGCCCCACTACATCACCTAGGCTATATATGTCTGTCTGCCCCACTATATCACCTAGGCTATATATGTCGGTCTGCCCCACTACATTATCTATGCTATATGTATGTCTGCCTCACTACATTACCTATGCTATATGTATGTCTGCCCCACTACATTATCTATGCTATATGGTCAACAGCCTTTATGACCCAGTGGTCTACACGTCTCGGTCTGTTTTTCCATTGGTTTATTTCTCAAATTCATACAAGCTTTGTTTTCATTAAAAGAGAAATCTGTAGTGTCTACACCCTGTAGAACAGACAACACAGCACCAACCCTGTCTCACTTCTGTCTCACTTCTGACAGTGTGTGGTGTAGCTAGGCCTAATGTTAGCCTGTGGTTTGGGCTCTGAAGCCAGGACTAGTTAGACACTCCCTGTTATTCCTTCACCCAGCAGCCATGTCAGGACTAGTTAGACACTCCCTGTTATTCCGTCACCCAGCAGTCATGTCAGGACTAGTTAGACACTCCCTGTTATTTCTTCTACCAGCAGTCATGTCAGGACTAGTTAGACACTCCCTGTTATTCCTTCACCCAGCAGCCATGTCAGGACTAGTTAGACACTCCCTGTTATTCCATCACCCAGCAGCCATGTCAGGACTAGTTAGACACTCCCTGTTATTCCTTCACCCAGCAGCCATGTCAGGACTAGTTAGACACTCCCTGTTATTCCTTCACCCAGCAGCCATGTCAGGACTAGTTAGACACTCCCTGTTATTCCGTCACCCAGCAGCCATGTCAGGACTAGTTAGACACTCCCTGTTATTCCGTCACCCAGCAGCCATGTCAGGACTAGTTAGACACTCCCTGTTATTCCTTGACCCAGCAGCCATCTCCCTCTCACTATAACAGGATGGCACTGAGGTAGGTAGGTAGAACTCTTCCCATAATTGCTGATACCGGGTCAGATATATTTGTTTATCCAGCTAATGGTTAAGGTTAGTATTGGGGAGGGGTAATCTGATCCTAGATCTGTGGTTAGGGGCAATGTCTGTCAATGGGTATTTTGGAGATTTACTGCTCTGTCTGTTAATTTCCTTCAGGCTTTGGTTAAACAATATCTGTCTGTTGACAAGTGCATGGTAATGGAATGATGACACAGCTGGCTCCGCCCATTCAGTGGTGGATGTCTCCTCCACACTTCCTGCTGAAAGCCACTGAGGGATATATTTATCCCAGAAACAGTGAATGTGTGTCTGTGTTGTGTAAGAGAGGCAGGAGAGACGGAGCGCTACTTTTACCTCAGAAAGTGGGTGTTTTGGTAAGTGGACCAGGAGAGACACAGGAGTGTATTAACAGAGGGGCTTATTGTTCTCTGTGGAGTTTGGCTGGGAGCAGAGGGAGAAGAGAAAGGCCTCAAATAACCCCAGAGTCTTTTAATGAAGTCTAAATGGGAAGGATGGACCCCGATAGATCACTTTTCATTAACTAATCATCACAATAATGAAGTGTTGGTCAAGTGAACCTCTACAGCATATATAAGTGATCCTAGCTGAACCTTTAGCGTGTGTTCTCTCTGTGTGTGTGGGGTGGGGGGGGGGGGGGGGGGGCACACCAGTAAAGAGGCTCCTAACCTGTTCTCTCTCTCTCTCTGTGTCTCTGTGTGTAGGGTGACTGTCGGTCCTATAGCTATGTGTGTGGGGTCACCAGTAAAGAGGCTCCTAACCTGTTCTCTGTGTCTCTGTGTGTGTGTAGGGTGACTGCCGGTCCTATAGCTATGTGTGTGGGGTCACCAGTAAAGAGGCTCCACACTGGGAATCCCTCATGTTCCTGGCCAGACTCATCCCTCGCATGTGCCACACCATCAACAGGTAACACACACACACAGTACACAGTAGATGAAGTACAACCGGTTACTGCTAGCAGGATGCCATATGGACTCTCTCCTCTCTCCTGCCTCGCTGCAGAGTTGTGTATATATTTGGGTCCCACGTGAAGGAGCCCCCCACAGACATCACCCCCACCTTCCTGACCACGGGCGTTCTCAGCACACTCAGACAGGCGGACTTCGTGGCCCACTCCATCCTCAGAGAGTCTGGTAAGTGGTTTCCTGCTTCAGGAGGGGAGCAGAACGGCTGGATAGAAATTATTATTGGATTCAGTGTAAAGCGGGGGACAGAGTATAGAAATACAATGTGTAGAACTCTAGGGATGTGCACGGTTATTTGAATATTTAAACGGACGTTAGTATTTAAATACTTGTGTCAGTATTCATTTTGGCGAGAGAGAAATTAGAGGCCTATAACACTGAAGGCTTTTTCGGAATTATATTAAAACATGAATGTGACTTTGTTACATACAAGGATATACTATGCCACTTTCAAATTTAACGCATTGGAAACAACACACTTTTCAAGGTAGTTTTTGTGATGTGCGCGGTGCGCCCCATGAAGACGGTAACTTGATTGTTGACCAACAATCAAAGAAGCCGAGAGGCTCAATGTGGAGTGAGTTCACTAATGCAATGCAAGATGAAATAAAATGATGGATTTAAAAGTTTGCGAAATGAGAAGGAGCAGGCTACAAAGAGCTACCGGCAGGTTGTATGCGGCGCATGTGAAAAATAAGATTTGATTTGATAGGCCGCTGTTTTATGGGGTTGGGAAGAAAGCACAGCATGCAGCCTTAATTAGCCTAGCTAGCTATTATATGGGATAATAAATGACATTGTGGCTGCTACAAGTTAGCTAGGGTTGCGTTGGCGTCTCGCTCTCTCTCTGTCTGGTCGCTCCCAACACACACACCAGGCTGTCTACAGATGCAGCAATAGAGCGTTAGCCTTTCTCCCTCGTGCAGCATTACTTAAGTTTAAAACCTTAAGTTTAAACAAAAAACATGTATTTCAGATATCTGACCAAAAAAAATCCTGATGCTATTTGAATAGTGGAATGATTTCAAACCCCCATCCCTGTAAAACCAACTTCCCTTTATGAGGTGCTCGTTGCTAACCCTGTCTGGTAATTCCCTCTTTCTCCCAGGTTACTCTGGGAAGATCAGTCAGATGCCGGTCATCCTGACCCCGCTGCACTTTGACCGCGATTCCTCACAGAGGCAGCCGTCCTGCCGCCGCTCTGTGGTCATCAGAACGTTCATCACCAGCGACTTCATGACCGGGATACCTGCCACGCCCGGAAACCACATCCCCGAGGAGGTACTACGGCTCGCCAATGAGATGGGGATCAGACATTATTCTCAGTGCAGATGTATAAACCACGGTCTCCAGTTCTAACCGTTCTCTCTCTCTCTCACCATGTCTCCCCAGGTGGTGCTGAAGATGGTGAATGAGATCAAGAAGATCCCTGGCATCTCTCGGGTGATGTTTGACCTGACCTCCAAACCTCCTGGCACCACAGAGTGGGAGTAGAGCTCGAGAAGAGAGGAGATGTGAGCTCCTCTCTTCCTCTTCTCCTTTCTTTCCCTCTCCTAACACCTATCCTCCCCCCATCTCACCTCTCCTTTCAGATCACCCCCCCCCCCCCTCTCTAGAACATTCCCATGGAAAGCAGGCAGTACTATGACCAGCACACACCTGAAGCCGCTACTATTCCCCCCCCCCCCCCCTCTCAGTTTTTGGGAGGTGTGTTTGTATTATTGTTATTATAGATATGATGACTATTCATTCTTCTTCTTGGATCAGTTTCTTCATGCGTGACAATGCATTATTTTTTTCCTTCTTTGGCATAAGTGCTGCTTCCTGTTTTTGGAAACAGCCAGTTGAGATTCAAGGGTTAAGAGAGTCAGAGAGTTCAGGAAGTGGATTGTGTAAACGTCGTGCCTCAGATTGCAGCGTGAGACCAACGACAGAAGAAAGAAAAAGCAACATGTATGACATACAGGAGAAGGAAGAGCAGCAACTAGCCAGTGGCTTAAAGTCTTCCATCGCGTTTTGGCTTTTTTGTTCCACTTCCGATGATTCTTTTTGTCCCAAGATTGTTTTTACTCAACTATTTCTGTTCCAACTGTATACTGTGCCAAGAGACAGACAGGGGCTGCCTGTCCAAAGTCATTCAGCAGAGAAACTGTGGCCAATATCAATTTTTTTTTTACTTTTATTTTTGCCAAATGTAGATAAGCTGTGGTGAAATTAGATCTGGGGTTTTGTTGACGGTTCACTTAAATGAAAAAATGTAGTGTTAAACTACCAACAGCGGCCAAAGGAAAATATGAGTTAATTTTCAGAGATTGGTAACTGTTTGGGAAGCCCCAAAATGACTGGGTGTCCTTTTCTGTGCCTGTTTTTTTTTCTCATCCCCTTTGTTTGACACGCCCCCTGACTGGTGAGAACTGTTACTTCATGCTGCAATATATGCTATTTAAGAGAAACAAGATGACAAAAGGACTGATAATTAATTAAGATGTTAGTATAGTCAAAACAACAATTGTTGTGTGAACACCTTTGTCGTTATCATGATCATACTGGCACGTGGCACCTCCTACAGTTGTGTAGGAGCAACTTTTGCACATAAAGCCTTGGTGCTTTCCTAACGCGTTTGGGAAGTTATAGTACTTACAGCTGATGGATTTTAAAACCCAATCACGAAAGCATCCCCCTTTTTTTATAGGGTCAAATTGAAAAGTGGCAGTGGCCATCTTGAGCGTTGCAACTACTAGAGGTCTCCTGCGTAGGCATTGCCAGTAACCTGGCTCTCAGTTCAATGTTTTCAACACTCGTTTACTGAGAGAGTCCTCAGTTAGTCCAGGACTAACTGTTTTACTGGACCTGAAGCATGTCTTTTTAAGGACCCCTGTCTGCCCCATGTCCAGCCTGTAGGTCATGTTTTACTGTGCGATAATACTGATTTACATGCCTCTGTGTTTGACTTTGTACCCCTCACCTTCAATATTATTTTGTTATGACAGCTGAATACCCAATGCAAAATTAATCTGTTCCTTAACGGTCTTAATTGCAACTTGTCGTTAGCGTCTCTCCCTTTTGTGTTGCCTTTTACTTGTGTATTTTATGATGCAAATGTCTACTTGGAAAACAAAAACTGCTTAAAATTAATGGATGTTTAATTTTTGTAGTTGGATTTTACTGCAATATTGAAATAAGATTAATTTATGCAATTCTGTGTTTGATATTCTTTTTTGTTTGTTTTGTTTAAAATGATCACAGCTCATTTTTCCTTAGTAACGTGCCTCAAACCAAGCCACTGCATGCAGTTTCAACTATGAAATGTGTATAATGAAAAACCAAGCTTTAGTAAAGAAGTCCCTGTTGAATCTTCTCACACTCTTTACCAACTAATCAACATGTCTAGATTTACTCTATATGACCAAAAGTATGTGGACACCTGCTCGTTAAACATCTCATTCCAAAATCATGGGCATTAATATGGAGATCCCCCCCCCCCCTTGCTGCAAGAACAGCCTCCACTCTTCTGGGAAGGCTTTCCACTAGATGTTGGTACATTGCTGTGGGGACTTGCGCCCATTCAGCCCCAAGAGCATTAGTGACGTTGGGCGATTAGGCCTTGCTCACAGTCGGCGTTCTAATTCATCCCAAAGGTGTTCAATGGGGTTGAGGTCAGGGCTCTGCAGGCCAGTCAAGTTCTTTGACACCGATCTCAACAAACCATTTCTGTATGGACGTCGCTTTGTGCACGGGGGCATTTTCATACTGAAACAGGAAAGGGCCTTCCCCAACCTGTTGCCACAAAGTTAGAAGCACAGAATCGTCTAGAATGTCATTGTAGGCTGTAGCGTTAAGATTTCCCTTCACTGGAACTGAAAGAGCCTAGCCTGAACCATGAAAAACAGCCCCAACCATTATTCCTCCTCCACCGGACTTTACAGTTGGCACTATGCATTCAGACAGGTAGCGTTCTCCTGGCATCCGCCAAACCCAGATCTGTCTGTCAGACTGCCAGATGGTGAAGGGTGATTCATCACTCCAGAGAGGGCGGTTCCACTGCTCCAGAGTCCAATGGCTGCGATCTTTACACCACTCCAGCCGACGCTTGGTATGGCACGTGGTGATCGTTAAGCTTGTGTGCGGCTGCTCGGCCATGGAAACCCATTTCATGAAGTTTCCGACGAACAGTTCTTGTGCTGACGTTGCTTCCAGAGGCAGTTTGGAACTCGGTAGAGAGTGTTGCAACCGAGGACAATTTTTTACATGCTACGCGCTTCAGCACTCGGTGGTCCCGTTCTGTAAGCTTGTGTGGCCTACCACTTTACAGCTGAGCCATTGTTACTCCTAGAGGTTTCCACATCACATTAACAGCACTTAAGAGTTGACCGGGGCAGCTCTAGCAGGGCAGAAATTTGAGGAACTGACTCGTTGGAAATGTGGCTTCATATGACGTTACTACGTTGAGTCACTGAGCTCATCAGTAAGGCCATTCTACTACAAATATTGTTTTATGGAGATTGCTTGGCTGTGTGCTAGATTTTATACACCTGTCAGCAATGGGTGTGGCTGAAATGGCAGAATCCACTAATTTGGAGTGTCCACATACTTTTGTATATACAGTGCCTTTGGAAAGTATTCAGATCCCTTGACTGTTTCCTCGTGTTAAGTTACAGCCTTATTCTAAAATTGATTAAATAAATAAAAATTGTCAGCAGTCTACACACACTATCCCATAATGACAAAGTGAAAATATATATATATTTTTTTAATGTTAACAAATTTATTGCAGATAAACTGATACCTTATTTACGTAAGTATTCAGATCCTTTGCTATGAGATTCGAAATTGAGCTCAGGTCCATTCTGTTTCCATTGATCATCCTTGAGATGTTTCTAGAATTTTAATTGGAGTCCACCTGTGGTTAATTCAATTGATTTGGAAAGGTACACACCGGTCTATATAATGTCTCACAGTTGACAGTGTATGTCAGAGCAAAAAACAAGCCATGAGGTTGAAGGAATTGTCCGTAGAATTCAGAGACAGGATTGTGTCGGGGCGCAGATCTGGGGAAAGGTACCAAAACATTTCTGCATCATTGAAGGTCTCCAAGAACACAGTGGCCTCCATCATTCTTAAATGGAAGAAGTTAGGAACCACCAAGACTCTTCCTAGAGCTGGCCGGACGACCAAACTGACCAATCCGGGGATAAGGGCCTTCATCAGGGAGGTGACCAAGAACCCAATGGTCACTCTGACAGAGCTCCAGAGTTCCTCTGTGGAGATGGGAGAACCTTCCAGAAGGACGACCATCTCTGCAGCACTCCACCAATCAGGTCTTTATGGTAGGAGTGGCCAGACAGAAGACACTCCTCAGTAAAAGGCACATGACAGACCTCTTGGAGTTTGCCAAAGGGCACCTAAAGGACTCTCAGACCATGAGAAACAAGATTCTCTGGTCTGATGAAACCAAGATTGAACTCTTTGGCCTGAATGCGATGCATCACGTCTGGATGAAATCTGGCACCATCCTTACAGTGAAGCATGATGGTGGCAGCATCATGCTGTGGGGATGTTTTTCAGGGACTGGGAAACTAGTCAGGATCGAGGCAAAGATGAACAGAGCAATGTACAGAGAGATCCTTGATGAAAACCTGCTCCAGAGTGCTCAGGACCTCATACTGGGGTGAAGGTTCCTTCCAACAGGACAACAACCCAAATCACTCAGCCAAGACAACACAAGAGTGACTTCGGGACAAGTCTCTGAATGTCCCTGAGTGGCCCAGCCAGATCCCGGACTTGAACATCCTCTGGAGAGACCTGAAACTAGCTGTGCAGCAACGCTCCCCATCCAACCTGACAGACCTTGAGAGGATCTGCAGAGAAGAATGGGAGAAACTCCCCAAATACAGTTGTGCCAAGCTTGTAGCATCATAACCAAGACGCCTCCAGGCTATAATTGCTGCCAAAGGTGCTTCAACAAAGTACTGGGTAAAGGGTCTGAATACTTATGTAAATGTGATATTTCTGTTTTTTAATTGAAATAAAACGGTGAAAGATTAAATTCAACAACACCTTTTTGTTTTATCAGACAACCGGAAACCAACCTCTCTCCAGTGAAGTCCCCAAAGCATATTGCATGTACAGTAACAGACTGTGACATGACCTACAGCACGGTCAAGGAAGTTCATGTTTCTGACATTTTCAGACAACTGAACTACTATTGATTTAGTACCACAGAGAGTTACCGCAAGTCACAAAGAAAACAGGAGCTGCCTCTAATATTCCAGCACCATTTCAATATCATCAAATAACCTTGCTTGGTCTCAGACAGTGACAAAAGATAACAAAAACAATTTAGTCCAATCAAAGTAAGCTAAATATGTGGCTGTCCATGGTTCTGTGTGTGTGCATGCAAGTAGAAAAACATGACTCACTCTACTTGTAGAGAAACACCAATGCCTTACTCTATTTCATATTGATGAAATAGTCTCTCACTCAGTCATACAGTACACACTTCTATATTTTGTTGTCCTCGGCTACCTGGCTAAAATGAATACTCGCTAGCTTAGCTTCCTTTCATGGGCAACATTAGCTAGTTACCATTAACATTTTATGTCTAGCTACCGTACATATTGAACTTCCATTCTCTCAGGCCAGGGGCACAACAAGGTATGAATTAATGGTTGGATCAGAATCGCCGTTATAATCATTGGCCAGTACGGAGAATTAAGTAAAACCACAAGTCCACATCCCAATATCCATCCATGGCTAATTTAGGAAAGGGCTCATTTTAGCTAACTTGGTAGCCCCCGGAAGACAACAACACAACCAGATGCAACAAATCAAGTTTTTCTGTCAATTACGTATGTAGTTTTTGCACTCAATGGGATTTGATTGGAGTGATGGCAAATCCAAACTGGCTTCCCTTCACATTTTTTCGTTGTTGGTGCGCCAGAACCATTCACAGTTGAGCTTGCTCAGTTTAGCTCAACTCTGATTGGATAATTTTGTTAGCTTTTTTTGTCAAGGGAGGCCAGATGTTCGCTGGCTTCCCTTGCCTTAAATGCTACAGACGGCAACAATGTCATACTCCTTTGGACCAGACAGCATCAGATAGATGGCCTACACGTGCTTCTACACCTGCATTACTTGCTGTTTGGGGTTTTAGGCCGGGTTTCTGTACAGCACTTTGTGACATCGGCTGATGTAAGGGCTTCATAAATACCATTGATTGATTGATTGACGTAGAGAGACAGAGGGGAGCTGTTTCGCTCGCTCTGATGCTTTCTCCTGTGAGGCTGAATCACATCCGGCTGTGATTGGGAGTCACATAGGGCGGCGCACAATTGGCCCGGTGTAGGCCGTCATTGTAAATAAGAATTTGCTCTTAACTGAATTGTATTTATTTGTATTTAACTAAGGAAAGTTATGAAACACAGACAAAATAAATGATTTTATGTTTTGGTGGTTTGCAACTCAAAAATAAATACAGAGTCACACACTCAACAAACTCCCAGCGATCTACAGGGCGTTCACCAACGTTTCGGCACCACCTGCCTTCTCAGGGTTTATTTTTGGGTTGGTCATTTTTGGGGGGAGGAAGCATTGCTTCCCTTGGCATCCATACACGCCACTGCTCATTACGAGTGACTGTAGAACCTTTTTACGTGCCTTAGGGTTGGGGAGGTCATGAGTGTTCAAGTTCCATCGACTCTTCAGTCTACATCCTTATAGCCAACTCACCAGGTGGTTAGGTAAGTAGATGTGGTAGTCTAGACTTACATAGGCCTAACACCCTGTGGCTCTCCAGGACCCAGGTTGGAGACTATTGGTTTGAACGTTGCTTATGAAGATACATTTTCAGGACAGAAAAATATGCTCTGCTTATGTAAGCCTATTTAATGAAATATGGATTGTAATGGTGTACGTTTCATTACAAGAAATTATAAATTTGGGTTAAATCACTTTCAGTAGTCAACACGTGAAGCCACCTGTTTGTGCAAACCAAGCACTGCCAGTGATCCTATCCCATGGGCGTCTCCACCGCGGAGGTTCAGGTGTTTCTCTCCTCTCCCGGATGGTTGAAAGACAAGTGTCGACAAGCTCAGACTCACAACAGCGAAAGACCCAGAGGATGCTTCGGAATAAACAATTACAGTATCCGAGGTTTATTATTGAGCATTAAGGCAAATGTCCCGTGAGCGCTCATCCGCGTCGCCACATGCTATTGCCAATTAAATCGTAGCCTTGTGGCGCTTTGTGCTATATCATTAACATGAATACAGACCGACATTCACATGCCAGGGAATTTACTGCTTCTGACTCATTTACTATATGTATTTTTAATTTGCCAGCTAATTGCGCATCGCACTTCACACAACGTTATTTACTATTCTGTTATTGTCTCCTTAATTTAAAACTATAATTTTGATTTCAAGCCCTAAAATTCTAAACCCTATAGACCATTTTAAAGTAATGCAATGCGCACAAAATATATTAAAACACTACGGTGCATATAGCCTAGGCCTATACTCTGCTCAATTCTTAGTTATTATTTATATTATACAAATTAAAATTAAAGTATGTCCATCTATTTAATTTATCATAGTCAATAATTATCCATCATCTATACATTTGAACGGTTCTGTTTATCTCACGTCTTTGTGGGGAGGCTGTTTTGTGCGACATGGCTAACATCAGATTTGGCGGAAGGTACCTGTTGTGAATGCTGTTCCTTCAGAGTCTATCATTGTGAACACTTTATACCACACATTCATATCATGGATGTTACTGGATTCAATTGGGGAAAAAACGGTTACTGTGTAGATGATGTGCTTTTCTCCACTTTTACGCGTCCATCTCGGCGAGTCCAACTGTAAACTGAAGGCCAAGCCTAACCTGAGCGGGTACAAGAACGCGGAGAAGAAAAAGGTGGTTGTGGGAGGGATGTTTCCCGTTCACCACCGCATCGCCTCAGCCGATACCAACACCTCCCCGGTGCCGGTATCCCTGGGATGCGAGTGGTGAGTCAATTTAATTTCTTGGGATGCAATTACATTATATTACTCAGGAGTTTAAGGCAGTGAAACTAGAGAAATGGAGAGAATGAAGTTGTCAATGTGGAATTTAAAAAAATGTTATATTAAATTAGCCCTATTGTGTTTTCAAATATTATTTGAATACAATTTAGAAACAGAACATTATGGAAATGCTTCTCTACTGAGTCGCCTCCTTCTGTCAAGGTCCTGCTCCCTCATCCAATCTGTGACTCAACAATCATCCATCCCTTCCGCCCCTTGCACCTGTCCTCTCTCTTATATTAACCAATGAACTAAGCGATGATGATTTGGGCTCATCTGAGAAAGGTACACATTGAATTTTGTCGCCCTCAAGTGGCAGTTTAATGCAATGTTATGCATTGCAGGTACTACTCGAGATTACTTAAAAGTAATGTCAGGATTTTACTACTACTACTACTACTACTACTACTACTACTATTTACCAACATCATCATCATCCCTTCTCATCCAGGTTTAACTTCCGGACGTCCCTCGTGACTCAGACGATGCTCTTCGCCATTGATGAGATCAACAAGCAAACAGACCTTCTCCCTGATACAGACCTGGGCTATGTCATCTATCACTCCTGCGTCACCATCTCCAAGGCTGTGGAGGGCACCCTCACCTACCTGAGGGGGGACGGGGGGACGGGGGGTTAGACCTGTCCATCGCCAGCGCCCGCATACTGGGACTCAACTATTTCCCCCAGGAATGTCTGTCCATCTACATACCCTCATTAACACATATACTCTCCTCTTCACTACAGCTCCTATATCTACCTACCTAGGTGCAGTGGGGCCTAATCTAGTGGGCTTTTCCCTCTCCCTCCCTCTCCCTTTTCCCTCTCTCCTCTTCTCTCCTCTCCTCTGCTCTCTCCTCCCCCTCTCCTCTGCTCTCTTCCGCTCTCTCTCCTCCCCCTCTCCTCTGCTCTCTTCTGCTCTCTCTCCTCTCTCTCTTCCCCCTTTCCTTTTCTTTCTTCCCTCTGTCCTTGTCTGTAGGTGAGTTCCTCGTTGTCCTGCTCTGTGTTGGAAAGTAAGTTTCAGTTTCCCACCCTTTGATGACAATTCCTAACGCCGTCTACCATTCAATGACCCGCCTGGTGCTGCACTTCAGCTGGACCTGGGTGGGAACCATCGCCGCCGACGACGACTATGGGAAGTATGTCATCAAGGCCTTCAAGGAGCAGGTGGATGAGGCTGAGGTCTGCATCTCCTTCTCTGAGACCCTGCCCAAGGTGACCGGTTTCCATTACAACACGCCTCTCAATGTCTCTGTCGCTCTCTTTCTGTCTTTCTCTGTCTGCTTCTCTTCTCTCTCTTTTCCTCTATTTCTCTCCATCAGTTTGCTTGTACCATAAACAACTTAATATAGTTTGCTTGTACCATAAACAAGTTAATACAGTTTGCTTGTACCATAAACAAGTTAAAATAGTTTGCTTGTACCATAAACAAGTTAATATAGTTAAACACCTCGCATACAGGTAGATATGATGATACCTACTCTGACGTGACCCTGCTACACCTCACATACAGGTAGATATGATGATACCTACTCTGACGTGACCCTGCTACACCTCACATACAGGTAGATATGATGATACCTACTCTGACGTGACCCAGCTACACCTCACATACAGGTACATATGATGATACCTACTCTGACGTGACCCAGCTACACCTCGCATACAGGTAGATATGATGATACCTACTCTGACGTGACCCTGCTACACCTCACATACAGGTAGATATGATGATACCTACTCTGACGTGACCCAGCTACACCTCACATACAGGTAGATATGATGATTATGATTATGATATTATGCATTGCAGTGTGTAAACGGCTGTGTACGCTGTGGCCCATGCCCTGCATAACATGGAGATCTGTGAGCCTGGCTAGAGGCCCTTCAACAACAGCAGTGCTGATATCACCAGCATTGAGCACAGGTGTGTGTGTGTGTGTGTGTGTGTGTGTGTGTGTGTGTGTGTGTGTGTGTGTGTGTGTGTGTGTGTGTGTGTGTGTGTGTGTGTGTGTGTGTGTGTGTGTGTGTGTGTGTGTGTGGTTGCATCTCATTTGTAACTGCTGTATGTTTTAATATTGTCCATCTTCTCCTTTCTCCTCTAGTTGATGTACTACCTGTGGAACGTGTAGTTTGACGTCTCCCACACCAAAGAACCTTTACTCTTCCTGAACGGCTACTGTGACATCATTAACTTGCAAGTGAATGGTGACGGTAAGATCTCCTACGTGACGATTGGCCAGTTCAACAGCACAGCAGCCACAGAGGCCATGATGACCATCAACAAGGCATCCATAGTGTGGAACATTGATAAGCTGGAGGTCAGTGAGATACTGAGGATACAGACAGTGATGTCTGTCTGACAGTCTCCCTCCCTCCCTGTCTGTCTGACAGTCTCCCTCCCTCCCTGTCTGTCTGACAGTCTCCCCCCCCCTCCCTGTCTGTCTGTCTGACAGTCTCCCTCCCTCCCTCCCTCCCTCCCTCCCTCCCTCCCTCCCTCCCTCCCTCCCTCCCTCCCTCCCTCCCTCCCTGTCTGTCTGTCTGTCTGTCTGTCTGTCTGTCTGTCTGTCTGTCTGTCTGTCTGTCTGTCTGTCTGTCTGTCTGACAGTCTCCCTCCCTCCCTGTCTGTCTGTCTGACAGTCTCCCTCCCTCCCTCCCTCCCTGTCTGTCTGACAGTCTCCCTCCCTCCCTCCCTCCCTGTCTGTCTGTCTGACAGTCTCCCTCCCTGTCTGTCTGTCTGACAGTCTCCCTCCCTGTCTGTCTGTCTTTCTGACAGTCTCCCTCCTTGTCTGTCGTACTGTCTGTCTGAGTGACTCCCTCCCTCCCTCCCATCCGACTCCAAGGTCTGTGTGCAGTGAGAGCTGCCAGCCTGATACCAGGCTGGGGATCAGGCAGGGAGAGCCCGTCAACTGCTTCGACTGCGTCCCCTGTGCTGACCGAGAGATCAGCAACGCCACAGGTAATGTATCATTGTGTACATCTTGTCAGTCCTTAATTCAACTCAACTGGTTTGTGGTCTGCAGCAGAGTTGGTTTGAATTGATTCCACAGTTGTTTTGGGTTTAAAATCATATGTAGCTTGAAGGAATTCTACCGGCTTTGTAGATTGTTTCTCTCTCTCTCTGTGTGTGTGTGTGTGTGTGTGTGTGTGTGTGTGTGTGTGTGTGTGTGTGTGTGTGTGTGTGTTAGACTGACCTGACATCGTCCTCTCCGCTGTCAGATGTCAGGAAGTGTGTCCAGTGAGGACTACTGGCCTAATGCGGCCCGAGATGCCTGCATCCCCAAAACCATAGAGTTCCTGGACTTCAGTCAACCTCAGGGCATCATACTCAGAGTGATATCAGCCTTTGGAGCGCTGATCACAATGGCTGTAGGGATGTGTAGCCAAAGGCATGCAAAAGTAGCGCAATATTGAGGAATAGAGTGTTATTGGTGATTTGTCTGATGGAATTGAGAGGCAATATAATTACAGTGTATCAGGTAGTATTCACCGTCATTATGATAGACGACCTGTGGTGAATCAGGTAGTATTCACCGTCATTATGATAGATGACCTGTGGTGAATCAGGTAGTATTCACTGTCATTATGATAGATGACCTGTGGTGAATCAGGTAGTATTCACCGTCATTATGATAGATGACCTGTGGTGAATCAGGTAGTATTCACTGTCATTATGATAGATGACCTGTGGTGAATCAGGTAGTATTCACTGTCATTATGATAGATGACCTGTGGTGAATCAGGTAGTATTCACCATCATTATGATAGATGACCTGTGGTGAATCAGGTAGTATTCACTGTCATTATGATAGATGACCTGTGGTGAATCAGGTAGTATTCACCGTCATTATGATAGATGACCTGTGGTGAATCAGGTAGTATTCACCGTCATTATGATAGATGACCTGTGGTGAATCAGGTAGTATTCACTGTCATTATGATAGATGACCTGTGGTGAATCAGGTAGTATTCACTGTCATTATGATAGACGACCTGTGGTGAATCAGGTAGTATTCACTGTCATTATGATAGACGACCTGTGGTGAATCAGGTAGTATTCACCGTCATTATGATAGATGACCTGTGGTGAATCAGGTAGTATTCACCGTCATTATGATAGATGACCTGTGGTGAATCAGGTAGTATTCACTGTCATTATGATAGTCACCTTCGTGAAACACAAACTGGAGGACCATTTCATGTAGCTAGTCACCTTCATGGCACGCGAACTGGAGGACCATTTCATGTAGCTAGTCACCTTCATGGCACGCGAACTGGAGGACCATTTCATGTAGCTAGTCACCTTCATGGCACGCGAACTGGAGGACCATTTCATGTAGCTAGTCACCTTCATGGCACGCGAACTGGAGGACCATTTCATGTAGCTAGTCACCTTCATGGCACGCGAACTGGAGGACCATTTCATGTAGCTAGTCACCTTCATGGCACGCGAACTGGAGGACCATTTCATGTAGTTAGTCACCTTCATGGCACGCGAACTGGAGGACCATTTCATGTAGCTAGTCACCTTCATGGCACGCGAATGTAACAGTATAACTTTAAACCGTCCCCTCGCCCCGACACGGGCGCGAACCAGGGACCCTCTGCACACATCGACAACAGTCGCCCACGAAGCAGCGTTACCCATCGCTCCACAAAAGCCACGGCCCTTGCAAAGCAAGGGGCAACACTACTTAAGTCTCAGAGCAAGTGACGTAACTGATTGAAATGCTACTAGCGCGCACGCGCTAACTAGCTAGCCATTTCACATCCGTTACACTCACCCCCCTTTCAACCTCCTCCTTTTTCCGCAGCAACCAGTGATCCGGGTCAACAGCATCAATGTAACAGTATAACTTTAAACCGTCCCCTCGCCCCGACACGGGCGCGAACCAGGGACCCTCTGCACACATCGACAACGGTTGCTCACGAAGCACGGTCGTTACCCATCGCTCCACAAAGGCCACGGCCCTTGCAAAGCAAGGGGCAACACTACTTAAGTCTCAGAGCAAGTGACGTAACTGATTGAAATGCTACTAGCGCGTACCCGCTAACTAGCTAGCCTCTTTCATGTGAAACGTCAATCGCTATAGAAATGCTGGGATGCGTTTTTCAATTATGTAATTATGATGAAACTTTGACAGTGATACGATATGGATTACAATTATCATCATGAATATTAAGGCTTTAAGCACTACATGTTACACAGACACTCAACCATGCAAATTGGCAGAGATATTATTTATTTGGACAGCACACATTATAGTCTTACTCTTATACAGACATTGTACACATTCTCATTATATCATATCCAATATCCTACACATCAACCTACTCAGATTTACTACACACATATCTTGTCTCAATTCTCTAACATCTGTCTCATTGGCTCACAGGCAAGGGAATAAAACACATATTGCTGTTCTTGAATTCTAAATATCAGACATTTGAAAGCTCTAATTTTGTCCGTCATAATACCTCTGATGGCAGTAACCTAACAAGCACTAATTATGGTCAATTTAGACTGAGAATAGTATCTAGTTATGGTAAGGAGTGAAATAAGTATAGCCAGTTATAATTGTAACGGTTTAGCAGATTATAAAAAAATAAGATCAGTCTTTACATAGCTAAAAGAAAAGGAATATAACATTTACTGTTTACAGGAAACTCTACATCCTTAGATTAAGTTGTGTGGAAAAAGGAATGGGGTGGTGAAATAATTTTCTGTTATGGACAAAGGAACTCAAAGGGTGTGATGATATTAATGAACAAAAATGTTGATCTGAATGTGCAAATAGTCAGGAATAATTTGCAAGGAAGGTGGATCTTTTTGAATATGAAAATGGGTGAAAAGAGATTTGTCTCATTAATCTATATGGTCCAAATCAGTATGATCCATACTCCCAATCATAGCCAGATGTGATACAGCCTGGATTTGAACCAGGGACTGTAGTGACACATCTTGCACTGAGATGCAGTGCCTTAGACCGCTGCGCCACTCGGGAGCTTAAAGATGTGTTACCAGTGCCTATTATTAATTTGACTTTAAGTTACTTTCTTGATTTGTGCGCCGGGTGGCAGGCAAGTAGGCTACAGGTGGCAATCAATGATGCACTGCACACAGGATGACATATGGGATGCTATGTTGAAGCCACCGTGCCTCCATCTTGTCACTCCCCCACCAAAATATTGCATTTATATTAATGCCTACATTATTTTTGCCATGTTTATTCTATTACAGATACCTTAATGCATACTTGTAAATGTATATTATGTGAGCTAAACATAAAACAAATTGAAGTATACTTTTGAGATGAATGTTAATGTCCCCATTTAAAACAAAAATACTTAAATATATGCAATTGTCCTTGAAACGTTTAATTGAAATACTGTAGAATTGTATTTATTCCTATGGAGGACTGCTCCTACTGGGGAGAGCCAATAGAGTACCACAGTATGAGTCATAATACCCATAAAACCTGGCGGTCAGAGAGATTTACACAGTTATCAAAACGTCACGCCAGGGTAAGCCTATATAAAACACAGCCCTTATTTTAAGTTTTATAAAATCCACCATGGGAAAAATCTATGGCGGAAAAATGATTGGAACCATTTCCCTGCTAGGTTTTATGG
Organism: Salvelinus fontinalis; assembly: GCF_029448725.1. Taxonomy (NCBI): domain Eukaryota; kingdom Metazoa; phylum Chordata; class Actinopteri; order Salmoniformes; family Salmonidae; genus Salvelinus; species Salvelinus fontinalis. Next base: position 40,572,342 of record NC_074688.1, read on the forward strand.
GCATTATAACTCATACTGTGGGGCTCTATATGGCCAACCATGACTTCAGTCTCTCAATGGCCAATACATAATATCAGCAATCATACCCACAGGAAGTAGGGGTGTTGCAGCATCCCCTGAAAAATCATATATATATATCTCAGTGCCTTCTGAAAGTGCAGACCTCTTGACTTTTTCTACATTTTGTAACGTTACAGCCTTATTCTAAAATGGATTAAATTCATTGTATTTATTTTTTTGTTACACAATGACACAGCAAAAACAGGTTTAGACATTTTTGCAAATGTATTACAAATAAAACACAAAGACCTTTATATACATAAGTATTCACTCTTTGCTATGAGACTCAAATTGAGCTCAGGTGCATCCTGTTTCCATTTAAAATCATTGAGATCTTTCTACAACTTGGAGTCCACCTGTGGTAAATTCAATTGATTGAACATGGTTTTGGAAAGGCACACACCTGTCTATATAATGAAAGGCCACTAAAATGTGCAATTTTGTCACACAACACAATGTCTCAAGTTTTGAGGGAGCGTGCAATTGGCATGCTGACTGGAGGAATGTCCACCAGAGCTGTTGCCAGAAAATTGAATGTTCATTACTCTACCATAAGCCGCCTCCAACGTTGTTTTATAGAATTTGGCAGTACTTCCAACTGGCCTCAACCGCAGACCACGTGTAACCATGCCAGCCTATGACCAACCATGGCTGCACCCCGGCCCAGTCATGTGAAATCCATAGATTAGGGCCTAATGCATTTATTTCAAATGACTGATTTCCTTAAATGAATGGTAACTCAGTAAAAATGTAAAGTTCATATCTTTCTTCAGTGTATAAAAAAAAAGGTCAAAAGTAGTGCACTGGGCCTTTACTAGTCCTGTATTAGCATACCAATATAGCAGTGTGTAGTGCGGGCAACAACCAAAAATCTGAAGAGGGGACATTCTACCCATAGACTTGCCAAGAGAGGGTGGAGCTCCTCGAGGTTGTTCCGGTCTAGCATATCTTCTCAAAACATATGGAACCAGAACTTAATTGAGCAATTATACTTTAGTCCTGGGTTAGTGCAAGTGAACAGCAAACCTGGTTTAAAAAAACCACCTCTCCCCCGTGACCTACTTGTATGTACTGACATGTAACAGAGACATGTTTTTAAAATGTAAATTGTAAAGTCTTATGTAATCTCTTTCATGTGTCGGACCACAGTAAGACTAGCTGTCGTCATTGGCTAGTGGAGGATCCTAATAAATCAGGACTGGAAACTTCCTTTTGCTATTCCCAGTTTTTCATCTAGACTACACTTTGAGCCAATCATATTTTAAAGGGGCAATCAGTCACTACATCCATTTGCACCCATTGATTCTTGAAGAATGACTTATAAATGTTCTTAGTACAACTGTCAGAACCCAAAATATAATCAAAGTAAGACACGTACACCAACAGTTCAAACTATCATTTTTATATCACGGATCCACCATACCTCCGTATGAATAAGTGGTTCCTTTCGCCAGCCACATCCCTCAGCTTTTTACCAAATCAGGTGTGGAGGACACTGTTTCTACTGCTGATTGCAACTAATGGCCTCTGAACAGTTTATCACAACTCAGATCCACAGGAAAACAAGGGTCATCATTTAGAGGAAATGTAATGACTGTTATAGCACAGTAAAATAAAGATGCTGAAGACATTGGTTCTATTAATCATTTCCTGCAATAGCAAACGTCAATGCAGGTTGTGTAAGCTTTTGTTGTAGGGCAGAACACCAAATTAGTTCCTAACAGGTCAACAGGCAAAGTTTAAACTGAGAATCTTGTAAATAAACATTGAGTTACAAGTTGTAAAAAAAAAAGTTTAATCATTGTTACAATAGTCAGACAAATGTGACACTAAGATACAACTGGTCTCCTGATTTGAAGCCAGTAATTCAAATGTAGCAAGCTAGCAGAAACATGCTAAACAAGTTAAAGCTAGCCAAGCATTTAGCAACCTCCCACATACACATGTAGAATGAATAAAAATAGAGCTAGAAATGTTAGGTTGAATAGCGATATGAACTTAAAGGATGGACAGTTTTGCTAAGCTAAATCATAAAATAGAGGGACAGTTTGCCTCAAATCAGGAGAAAAGTTACATCTTAGAATGACATTTATCTGACAAACAATGATCACCACATTACAACTTTTAACCCAATTCTATTTCAAGATTCTCACTTCAAACCTCTGCCATGTTTAAAAAAAATAATAAAATGTCCGCATCATAAACTGCACCCATAGACTTTCTAAACAGACAGGTTTGTTCTACCTTAAACCAGATTCTTTCTACCTTTTAGAATCAAAGGTAACTACACTTTATCAATCTGCACGCATTTAAGACAGTTGACACATGGGGAAGTTTAGGAATGGTGTAATGGAGGTTAGAGTTGAAGTTAATGCATTTTAAGGCAAATAGGAAGGTTTAGGGTAACAAGGATACAGTGTCGGGAAGTAGTGGAATGCAACTAATACCTTAACATTTCAGTGATTCTTAGTTGAACTAAAATCATTATCAAGGTACCGTTTTCAGTAGATGATGACTTTTTTTGCCATATAGCCAACTACTAGGACACCTTTCAAAAACAATGGTAAAATGGCCCAATCGGACCTGCCCAATTCTCACATTAAACATGTTTAGTAGGCTAAATTAGACATTCTGTTAACATGTGACCCTAAAATAATCTGTTCTCGCAATTTGTGGTTTATGACGTTTCAGATTTATACTCCCCCCACCCACAAAGTAGTTTGGATGTAAAGAACTACTTTTTCAAAGTAACTAAGTCCGTTTAACTTTTTCCAGTGTGAAGTAATTTGTAGTTTGGTAAACTATTTTCCAACAACGCAAGGATGTGGTGGTCTGGAAGGGAGACAAAAGGGAAACATTAGGAACATTAAAAAAACAAAAAGAACTATTGCAGACATGAAAGGAGTGCCAGGTGAATAACTACAAATGAAGGAGAGCAAAACATGAAAGGGGCCAACTGAGGACATGGGTAGCACAGCACATGGCGCTACAGGGGCAGCACATGGCGCAGCACATGGCGCTACAGGGGCAGCACATGGCGCTACAGGGGCAGCACATGGCGCTACAGGGGCAGCACATGGCGCTACAGGGGCAGCACATGGCGCTACAGGGGCAGAATGGAGCCTCCCAAAGGCATCACCAATCAAAACTATACTAGTGTGTAGGAAGGATCATACTGTTTATAAAGGGAACTGAAAGGAAAGGTGATTAGTGAGTGGGAACAGGTGTGGAGGGAAGGGGAGTGGTCTGGTGTAACTGGAAGCAATTGGGAGTCCTGTTAGAGTGCCATGACCTTTCACATCACTTACACTGTCGAGCAGGATAGCATGGAGCACAGCTCACTCTGGGGAATTCTTTGTGAGTACTGTGTGCTTGCTTGTGTGTGTCCAGTAAATCTAAATCAATGTAACATCCATTGCAGTGTCAACAACTGTTTTTTGTTTTTAACGAAAGTGAGTTAAATGTAATATAGAGACCAATCCTTAACTCAGATGTAGGCTACATGACAGGCAGGCTCTTACAATGACTGTACTCTGTTTTTAGACAGAAACAGATGCTAGGGAGGATTAAATGATTGAATGATCAATATTGGCACAAGTACTTGTTTATAGGGGTCCTCTGGGATTGGTACATTTTAAATTAATGACATACAGGCTGTCCAATGATTCTTGAAGAAAAGGCTATGAGCTTCAACTGTTATACCCCATCAGGACCCATAATAGAATATTGTTTTACTCCATTGTTTGTAAACAAGGTAAATGTCAACAATCAATCAAATTTTTGCACAAAAAGTTTCTGATTTTTGCAATGTTACACGGATGGTAAAACAAGCTGCCCTTGAAGTATTCTTGATATGTTCGTCAAAAGAGAGATCAGGTTCCAGAGTAACGCCGAGGTCCGTCAGTTTGGTTTGAGACGACTGTACCACTATTAAGATTAACTGTCAGATCAAAGAGCAGATTATTTCTATCTCAGTCACTGCATCCACGGCTTTGTCTATGAATTTGAGGTGTTACATTTCTCCAGCTCCCATCCCTGAGCTGTTAATTCAAATGTTTTTGATGTTTTTCAATTCCCAGATTGCCCCTTTAATTGCTGCGGTTAGGTTGAAATGTTGGTGGTTATGTGATAGTGTGATGTGTTTTCTCTCTCTCTCTCTCTGTGTTTTAGTGCTGAGTGCTCTCACCTGCTATGGACAGAGCCAAGGTGAGTCCCATTCTTCTCTCCACCCCAGTAGACAAAATGAAGACGCACACCAGTAGCGTTTTCAATTTTCTTTTCTCTCTCTCATGACGACACAAAGACATTTGGTCACTAAAAATACATCTACGATACTACTGAATTTTATTTTTTTATCAGAATACAATCTGACCAGAACATGATCAATAAAACAATTAACTATAAATAACATTTAAGTGCATTTTATTTGTGAGCTCACATCATGTAGTTACTCAATGTGTTCAGTTAGTTTTTATGGTTTGATTAATTATAACTTGTTTGTGTGTTGTTGTAAAGTAAGACTATTTGTGTTACGTTGATGCTTATTTTCTCTGTTTGTCCAGAGCCACCCAGAGCTGTTTTAACTCTGCAGCCTAAACGGACACCGACGGGGATATACCAAGGAGAGACCGTCACTCTCCGATGTGACATACAGGAGGACGGAGTCACTGACTGGGAGTACCGATGGTACAGAAGTCTTTACGGCCTCGTTTACTCCTCTAGTCAGAACGAATGCAGTCTTAGTCCTGTTGAACCGTCTCATAATGGTGTCTACAGCTGTATGGGAGTACGGAGGAGTAACTCCCAGAAGTCCAGTATCAGTGAAGACGTCACACTAACCGTGTCATGTGAGTGTATATGTCTGCGTTGTTGAGAGAGAAGTGGTGAGGTAATATTAGATGTGGTGTTAGAACATGGCATCATAAGTGACTGTAATATGAATCTTTTATGACTATTCAAGTATAAAATATATATTTTTAAACTGTAACAACAGATCACTGTAGTACAAATGATCTCCCCTCCACTTCAGGGAGGGCTTCTCCTCACCTGACCATGTCTCCTTCATGGTGGGCGAATGCTGGCGACTCGGTAACGCTGAGCTGTGAGGTTGGAGATTCGTCTACAGGCTGGAGGTTCTCCTGGTACAAGGCTGTACCCTACAGGGAAGGGTTCCCCTCTTATCCAGACAAGGACTTCTTTCCAGAGCTGCTACCGGACAGTGATAGTGGGGCTGGAGGCGCCTACTCTCTCAGCCTGGTTGGTCTGAATCACAGAGAGAGATATGTGTGTAGAGCTGAGAGAGGAGACCCAGTCTATTACACAGACTTCAGTGAACTCAAGTTTCTCTGGGTAGAAGGTGAGTCACTCTCTCTCTGTGTCAGTCTGCACCCTGACCTCAGTCTAATCTCTCTCTCTGTATTTCTGTGTGTTTCAGGTCGGTCTCCTTCAGCCTCTCTGACTGTCAGTCCCAACAGAGTTCAGTTTTTTTACAATGAGTCTGTCTCGCTGGGCTGTGCGGTGCAGGGGGACTCTAATAGATGGAGAGTGAAGAGGTACTTACGATGGGAAGAACCCAAAGTATTAGAGTGTCCTACTGACTGGGGATCAGTGACAGGATCTACATGCATCTTCACAACTACAGATGTCTGGTCAGACACTGGAGTGTACTGGTGTGAGTCTGAGTCAGGAGAGTACAGTAATGCCGTCAACATCACAGTGACCCTTAGTAAGTCTAATCCTTATAATAATATGAATTATACCCCAGCATCCACAAATTATATGTTGATGAGTTGTTTCTTTAGTATGATAGACTGTAACTGTACTGTATGTGATTGGTGCTGTACAGAGGGTGTGGCCCTGGAAAGCCCTGCCCTTCCTGTGACTGAGGGAGATTCTGTGACTCTACGCTGCAGATATCAGGGGACCCCATCAAACCTCAGTGCTGAGTTTCATAAATGGATGGACAACGGCTACCTCACTAAGACTGAGCTAACAGGAGAGATGACCATCCCTGCAGCAACACAGTCAGATGAAGGATGGTACCGGTGTAAACAACTAGACCAGGGAGAATCACATGGGAGCTGGGTGTCTGTGAGAGGTGAGAAATAAATACACCTTTGGTGTTTGTATGTTATTTCTAAGGGGGGTGTGTGTGTGTGTCAGTTTGTATGACCAGTAGATCTCAATTCCTCTCCATCTTCCTCCTCTCCATCCATCTTCCTCCTCTCCATCCATCTTCCTCCTCTCCATCCATCCATCGCTCTCTCGCTCTCCTCCATCTCTCTCGCTCTCCTCCATCCATCTCTCTCTCGCTCTCTAGCTCCAGACCCAGTGTGGCCCATCTCTTTGCTCATTCTGCTGTGTAGTTTACTGGTGGTTTCTATCTTCCTGCTGGTGACCATTGCACTGGTGGTGAAATGCTGCAGAGCTCGAGGTAAGAACCCCCAAACAGTACACAGCGCACAGAGGTAACCCCTGTCCCCACAGCGCACAGAGGTAACCCCTGTCCCCACAGCGCACAGAGGTAACCCCTGTCCCCACAGCGCACAGAGGTAACCCCTGTCCCCACAGCGCACAGAGGTAACCCCTGTCCCCACAGCGCACAGAGGTAACCCCTGTCCCCACAGCGCACAGAGGTAACCCCTGTCCCCACAGCGCACAGAGGTAACCCCTGTCCCCACAGCGCACAGAGGTAACCCCTGTCCCCACAGCCACTCCATCTCAGGCTGCTTTAACTATTGTCTAAAACTTAACTACGCCACGTGTATTAGTTACTATGTTGAACAAATTATTGCTATTTGAGTCACTTATCCGGAACGACTTACAGGAGCCATTAGGGTTAAGTGCCTTGCTCAAGGGCACATCAACATATTTTTCATCTAGTTGGCTGATGGATTTGAACCAGCAACCTTTATGTTAAGGGCCCAATGCTCTTAACCTCTAGACTACTACTTCATATCTGTTATCTGGGTACTTACCATTCATTCCTCCTCATGGTTTTATTTCTGTGTTTAGCAGCTCGATCAAGAGACAAGAGAAATGACAGAAACGCCACTGACCAAGTCATCAGTATTGAATTAACATGAGAGATGGGGAGGGGGGGGGGCTGACCAAGTGATCTGTAATTAACATGAGACAAAGCTGCACTTCCATCTTCACCTACATGTGTTCAATATGCATGTTCAAGCTTTGAGTAAGACATTTTATTTAATTTTTTATAAATTAATGTGGACATGCAATATTGGATTTTCAATGACCGAGAGAGATATGAAATGAAGGGTAGACACAAAGTAGGGCTAGGTGCCAGCATTCGTACCCATGCAGCATGGGAATACGCTGTGATGGTAACCAAGAAGACTACTGTACTCCCTCACCCTTGTAGTTTTTCAACTTTTGTAATTTTTTTTAATCGTCTTCAATGGGCAAAAACTAATTAAAATGCATCTGGTAGAAGTATATTCAACCACATTATTTTACATTTATATTAAATGTGTTTTCATGAATTTGATGATATTATTATCTTGAAGCCGTTCAGTACACATGGGACATGATAGGAAAGTAAAAAGGAAGTTACTTCCACATTAGATTGTAATGTGCCACCCTCTGCCACACGTAAGACCTTTTCTATTATTTTTATTCATTTAATTTTTTTAAATTTAATTGATGGGTTTCTTTTAATAAATATCCAGGCTGTAGGTCTTTCCATGATACTGTAACACAACCCTACAAACTGTAAAATGTTGTAAAATCTATTTGTCATAAATATCAGTCTAAATGGATTGCCAACTTTTCTTGGTTTTAATGTACCTTTTTTGTTTTAGAGTGACAGGAGCTGTGGAATTTAATGCTGAATATAAATATTTTATTTGATGTGTTTGCCAATAAAAAAATATATATTTTCAGTCTTGACTTTGCTTGACTGTCACATGAGAGGAACTAGTATACTTTTATTAGGTACTGGTAAGATTGTAAAATCGTGTAGTGTGTTCAGTAGGCCGAAATGTTTTAGTCTGACTATTACACATTGGTGTGTGTGTGAATAAGGATTCATGTTGATATGTATTATTGATTATGTTACGATTCTTCCTTGTTCCACCGAGAGACTGACACGTTAAAGTCCTTCTTGGAATCTTTCTGTAACTATATAAGTCATGCAGTAGAGGTCAGTATTGCCTGATACTAAATCTAACTCCCATGAGACGCCTAAACTAACCAAAAGAGGGGTGTGTTAACAGTTTGGGGTCGCGTGGGTTATGGGGAGGGGGGTTGGTTACTACGCCAATAAATTACAATATCCATCTGGACCTTTGCCACCTAGGAGATTTGAGTGATTGGACCTTCTGAAATAGTACTTGAGTACCCCTGACCTAGCCCAATAATGGACTAGAGGAGCCTAATGTTACTCCATAGTCAGAGGACCTTACGTGTTTCAAGGTGAATTGGCTCTGGAAGCCAAAACAGCAAAATACTCAGTTGTGTAAAAATACTTCCAAAGTAGTTGTTTCGGGTATCTGTACTTTACTATTTTATATTTTTGACAACTTTTAGTTTTACTTCACTGCACTCCTAAAGAAAATAATGTACTTTTTACTCCATACATTTCCCCTGACACCCAAAAGTACTTGTTACATTTTGAATGCTTAGTAGGACAGGAACATTTTCTAATTCACACACTTACCAAGAGGTCATCCCTACTGCCTCTGACCTGGTGGACTCACTAAACACACATGCTTCATTTGTAAATTGTGTTGGAGTGTGCCCCTGGCTATCCGTAAGTAAAAATGGTGCCATTTGGTTAATGACAATTGAGTACTTTTTACAACACTGCAAATACTCCATCTAAATGTGAATTGATTGTCAATTGCAGTATGGTTCTAGTGGTATGGTTCTGGAAATATAAATCCCAGTACTTTCAAATCACATCAAAATAATTTCACCAAATTATACACTTACCATGCACTATTAACCCGTTTTCACACAGTTGCAAGCTGACAGTATTTTTTTTTTTTAGCGACCACACATTTGTGGTGTCCGTCTTCGGTTTACACACAGGTGTTCGGGGACGCAAATAGCTAATTAGCATAGGTACACCTCTGTTTTCTGTAAACGGGTGCTGTAACGTGGAAACATGGCCGTGTGGAAACCCTATAAAGGTGTGCAGTAATTTAACCTTTTTTGTTTTTAGACAATTTCTCCCTGATATTAAAGATACATTCCTTATGTTTCCAAAACTGTACGGCGTTTGTCGTAGCTGAATCAGATTTAGTTAGGTAACAAAGATAAATAAGATGTTTTATTTACATAATATGCTTATGTGAGATACTTGTCATTAGAAGGTCTCCCTTTGGACTATACTGTTGACAGTTGCAGTTATCCCTTCTCAGCTAGGGCTCAGTCACTTGGGCCCAGAGAGGGGAGAGGTCAGGCTTGTCTTCATATGTCAATGTATCTGTTAAACCATGTGGTGCTATGCAGAATATCAGAAGGGGAGGAGGACAGAATGGAACATTGTCTTATAGGAATGTGTCTAACTATTCCTAAACCATGGGAATGGATGGCGTGATTAATGGGGAACCAGTTAGTTGTCTCCAATGTCTGTATGCCAGTCACTCCCTCCTTTTCTCACTGGAGTATGGCAGTGTCTGGAACCATTGTATGTCCCCTCTGTTGCCCTTCTCTTGACCTAGTATATGACCTAGAGGCTCACTCCCCTCAGTGAGCTTGTCCAGGGGTGGGGCGTATTTGAGATGGGAGTATCTAAAGTTGACAATTGATATATGCCATTGGATGAGGTAATGTTTTGGTACTATGAAGTACCAAGAACGAGATTAGAACCTCGTTTTAGAGACCAAACTGAACGATAATTTATAGCTAATGCTATCTGGCTATGGGATTCTCCTCTCTCAAGTAAAAGGCCCTTTGTGAAGTTTCTAAGATCTGATGTTTGTCATGTGAGTTGAGAGGGGTGTATCTTGGCTATAAAAGATATTAGAATTATTTTGTAAGCGCACTCACAGAATTCATTTATAGACTCTGAATTGATCTGAGAGTCAAAGGGCTATGGTGAAGCTCATATAATAAAAGATGAAGTTTAAATATAACACTGACTTGTGTGTGGTTTGTAAACTCTCCTCATTTTGTAATACAGGAAATTACCACGACACGTTTTAACATTCAGAACGAGTCGGGGCTCTTAACTCCCCCGGCCAGAAGATATTAGACGCTTAAGGTAGTTGGCGACCATGAATGGATTACCCCTGGCCTAGAATTTATTATGACATCATTGTGGTTTCTATTGACACGGGTTTAATAATCGCCAAAAAGCAATGTTGGAAAAAACACGTGTAAACGTGTGGAGCGCTACAACATTTTTATCACGTTTGACAGGTGTGAATTTTTATTTTGTCTAACTTTATTGCGACAAATTAGGATTCAAAAATATGCTTTTTCAAATAAATTATGATTGCTGAATAATTTTGAAGGCACACATAGTTGCTTTGACATCAAGTGCCCTGAAGCTCCACTCCACACTTAATTCTAAGTGCCTACTGCCTGCTAAATCTATTTTTCAACAAACCAATATGTTTATTTGTAGGATCCTTGTCCTGACTTTCAAGAATGGCTGAATTGTTTCGACTTGTTTTTCTGATCAGCTGGATGCAAGTTTCATAATCCAATTTCAGTTCTACAAGAGGGCAAGTCTTCACCATGACACGGACCACGGGGATTTTCTATTTGAACTTTCTAAATGTCACTGGACAAGTTAATGGGAACAAAGCTACTGATATCAGTTTACCCAACAAATACATTAATCAATTCCAAACAATGACTAATGGACTGTTTCCTCTCATACAGGCCTAGTTCACAGATTTTGGCCTCGGATTCTGCCTTGTAGGCTGTTTCGTAGGTAAAGCTCCTTGCAGGCAGACTAGCTGTCAGCACTTTATAGGCTGATGCATATTATCCAGAGTGGGTGAGCTCTATTCCTGGCAAGCTGATCAGATTCAATAGTAGCCTCGGGCTGATAAATCTGGATTTTGCCTTGTAGGCTATTTCGTAGGTAAAGCTCCTTGCAGACAGCCTTGCAGACAAGGCAGCATCCTGATTCATCAGCCGCTAAGGCTGCTATTGAATCTGATTAGACTGCCAGGAATAGAGCACACCCACTCTTGATCACATACAAAATGCACTGACTGCTAATCTGCCTGCAAAGTGCTTTGTCTATGAAGAGCCTACAAGGCAGCATCCTCATTCATCAGCCTCTGAGGCTGCTATTGAATCTGATCAAGCTCTGAAATCGAATCTGATCACCCTGTCAGGAATGGAGCTCCCCTACACTTTAAATATTATCCATAAAACATGAAGTGTCCCTTACAGTTATACACATATCAGGTATGTAAGCTAACAACCAGCATAGACAGCTAGCTATCTAGCTAACAAGATTACCTATCTAACTAGCTTGCTCGCATCACAAGACTAAGTTATCTATGTTTGCTTGCATGCGATTGGCTGTGGTCTTGGGGTGGCACACAGCCTGGGAAACAGAGCTGCCTCTCAGGCATCATTCAGTGCTTAAATACCCCATGAGGGCTTAGCTCCCCCCACAAGCTCTTAGCTCAAGTTAAGGGACATTTAGCTTGCTAAAATTCTAACTTATAAACTAAAAATGAGCTCCAAACACAAATAAAAGCATGATGTTAGCATGAAATATACCATCCCTTAGTATAGCAATCAAATCAAGTTTAATTTATATAGACCTTCGTACATCAGCTAATATCTCGAAGTGCTGTACAGAAACCCAGCCTAAAACCCCAAACAGCAAGCAATGCAGGTGTAGAAGCACGGTGGCTAGGAAAAACTCCCTAGAAAGGCCAAAACCTAGGAAGAAACCTAGAGAGGAACCAGGCTATGAGGGGTGGCCAGTCCTCTTCTGGCTGTGCCGGATGGAGATTTTAACAGAACATGGCCAAGATGTTCAAAATGTTCATAAATGACAAGCATGGTCAAATAATAATCAGGAATAAATGTCAGTTGGCTTTTCATAGCCGATCATTAAGAGTTGAAAACAGCAGGTCTGGGACAGGTAGGGGTTCCATAACCGCAGGCAGAACAGTTGAAACTGGAATAGCAGCAAGGCCAGGTGGACTGGGGACAGCAAGGAGTCATCATGCCCGGTAGTCCTGACGTATGGTCCTAGGGCTCAGGTCCTCAGAGAGAAAGAAAGAGAGAAGGAGAGAATTAGAGAGAGCCAAGATTTTCAAAATGTTCATAAATGACAAGCATGGTCAAATAATAACAGGAAAAAATGTCAGTTGTCTTTTTCATAGCCGATCATTAAGAGTTGCTCGGCCCTCCTTTTACTGTATTCCACAATCATCTCCTTTTTCTTGATCACGTTGAGGGAGAGTTTGTTGTCCTTGCACCACACGGTCAGGTCTCTGAACTCCTCCCTATAGGCTCTCATCGTTGTCGGTGTTGTGTTGTTGTGTCATAAGCAAACTTAATGATGGTGTTGGAGTCGTGCCTGGCCGTGCAGTCATGAGTGAACAGGGAGTACAGGAGGGGACTGAGCATGGACCCCTGAGGGACCCCTGTGTTGAGGATCAGCGTGGCGGATGTGTTGTTACCTACCCTTACCACCTTGGGCGGCCTGTCAGGAAGTCCAGGATCCAGTTGCAGAGGGAGGTGTTTAGTCCCAGGGTCCTTAGCTTAGTGATGAGCTTTCAGGCACTATGGTGTTGAACGCTGAGCTGTAGTCAATGAATAGCATTCTCACATAAGTGTTCCTTTTGTCCAGGTGGGAAAGGGCAGTGTGGAGTGCAATAGAGATTGCATTATCTGTGGATCTGTTGGTTGGAGTGGGTCTAGGGTTTCTGGGATAATGGTGTTTATGTGAGCCATGACCAGCCTTTCAAAGCATTTCACGGCTACAGACGTGAGTGCTACGGGTCGGTAGTCATTTAGGCAGGTTACCTTAGTGTTCTTGGGCAAAGGAACTATGGTGTCTTTTTGAAACATGTTAGTATTACAGACTCAGACAGGGAGAGGTTGAACATGTCAGTGAAGACACTTGCCAGTTGGTCAGCGCATGCTCGGAGTACACGTCCTGGTAATCTGTCTGGCCCACCGTCCTTGTGAATGTTGACCTGTTTTAAAGGTCTTACTCACATTGGCTGCGGAGAGCGTGATCACACAGTTGTCTGGAACAGCTGATGCTCTCATGCATGTTTCAGTGTTACTTGCCTCGTTGCGAGCACAGAAGCTATTTAGCTCAACTGACAGGCTCATGTCACTGGGCAGTTCTTGGCTGTGCTTCCCTTTGTAGTCTGTAATAGTTTGCAAGCCCGGCCTCGACGAGCGTCGGTGCTGGTGTTGTACGATTCGATCTTAGTCCTGCATTAACGCTTTGCGTGTTTGATGGTTTGTCTGAGGGCATAGGGGGATTTCTTATAAACTTCCTCTCCTTGAAAGCAGCAGCTCTACCCTTTAGCTCAGTGTGAATGTTGCCTGTAATCCATGGCTTCTGGTTGGGGTATGTACGTACAGTCACTGTGGGACGACGTCCTCAATGCACTTATTGATAAAGCCAGTGACTGATGTGGTGTATTCCTCAATGCCATCGGAAGAATCCCGGAACATGTTCCAGTCTGTGATAGCAAAACAGTCCTGTAGTTTACCATCTGCTTCATCTGACCACTTTTTTATAGACCGAGTCACTGGTGCTTCCTGCTTTAATTGTTGCTTGTAAGCAGGAATCAGGAGGATAGAGTTATGGTCAGATTTGCCAAATGGTGGGCGAGGGAGAGCTTTGTACGCATCTCTGTGTGTGGAGTAAAGGTGGTCTAGATTTTTTTCTCCCTCTGGTTGGACATTTAACATGCTGATAGAGATTTAGTAAAACAGATTTAAGTTTCCCTGTATTAAAGTCCCCGGCCACAAGGAGCGCCGTAACTGGATGAGCGTGTTCCTGTTTGCTTATGGCGGAATACAGCTCATTGAGTGCGGTTTTAGTGCCAACCTCGGTCCTCGGTCTGTGGTGGTATGTAGACAGCTACTAAACATACAGATAAACTCTCTGGGTAGGTAGTGTGGTCTAAAGCTTATGATGAAATACTCTACCTCAGGCGAGCAAAACCTTGAGGCTTAGATATCGTGCACCAGCTATTGTTTACAAATATGCATAGGCCCCTGCCCCGTGTCTTACCAAAGGCTCCTGTTCTGTCCTGCTGATAGAGTGTATAACCCGCCAGCTGTGTGTTCTGAATGTCGTAGTTCAGTCACGACTCGTGAAACATAAGATATTACAGTTTTAACTTCTTTGGGCTGGGGGCAGTTTTTTGACGTCTGGATGAAAAACGTGCCCAAAGTAAACTGCCTGCTACTCAGGCCTACATGCTAGGATATGCACATTAGTAGATTTGGATAGAAAACACTCTGAAGTTTCTAAAACTGTTTGAATGATGCCTGTGAGTATAACAGAACTTATTTGGCAGGCGAAACCCCGAGGACAAACCATCCAGGATTTTTTTTTTTTTAGGTGACAGTGTTTTCAATGGGTTTTCTATGTGTATCTAGATTTATAAGGCTTGCAGTTCCTATCGCTTCCACTGGATGTCAACAGTCTTTAGAAATTGGTTGATGTTTTTCTTTAGAGAAGAAGTATGGCAGTTCAGAACGAGGATCCAGCTGAGTGCTCTCTAATGTTTTGATGCGCGCTCCAGGTCACACGCTTCACGTTGTTTTTATCTGGTATTGAACACCGTTTATCCTGTCTTAAATTTGATTGATTATTTATGTTAAAAAATACCTAAAGTTGAATTAGGAAAGTTGTTTCAAATGTTTGGACAGCATTTACATGTAGCTTGGATGTTTGAACCGGTGTTTTTCTGAATCAAACGTGCCAAATAAATGGACATTTTGGAGATATAACGACGGAATTAATCGAACAAAAGGACCATTTGTGATGTTTATGGGACATATTGGAGTGCCAACAGAAGAAGTTCTTCAAAGGTAAGGCATGAATTAAATCGTTATTTCTGACTTTTGTGTTGCGCCTTTTGGGTTGAAATCTGATTTCAATCGCATGGTTTGCTTTCACCGTAAAACCTTTTTGAAATCTGACACGGTGGCTAGATTAACGAGAAGTTAAGCTTTAATTTGGTGTGTTGCACTTGTGAATGTATGAAAGTTAAATATTTTAAATAATTTGGCGCTCTGCCATTTCACCGGATGTTGTCAAATCGATCCCGTTAACAGGATTTGAGCCCAAAGAAGTTTTAATGTCCCGTTGGTAGGATAAATGTGTTTTCAGTTCGTCCCATTTATTTTCCAGCGATTGAACGTTAGCTAGCAGAATGGAAGGCAAGGGCAGATTAGCCATTCATCACCTGATCCTCACAAGGCATCCTCATCTCTTTCCACGAAATCTCCGTTTCTTTTTTTTTTCTTTTTTTTGCTAATCACGGGGATCTGGGCCTGGTCGGGTGTCCGTAGTATATCCCTCGCATCCGACTCATTGAAGAAGAAGTCCTTGTCCAATTTGAGGTGAGTAATCCTAGTTCTGATGTCCAGAAGCTTTTATTGGTCATAAGAGACTGCAGCAGCAACATTATGTACAAAACAACATTACGAACAATGCAAAAAAAATAACAAAATAGCGTGGTTGGTTAAGAGCCGATAGAACGGCTTTGATGAAAACCTGCTCCAGATCACTCAGGACCTCAGACTGGTGCGAAGGTTCACCTTCCAACAGGACAACAACCCTAAGCACACAGTCAAGACAATGCAGGAGTCGCTTCAGGACAAGTATCTGAATGTCCTTAAGTGGCCCAGCCAGAGCCCGGACTTGAACCTGATCGAACATTTCTGGAGAGACATAGCTGTGCAGCGACGATCCATATCCAACATGACAGAGCTTGAGAGGATCTGCAGAGAAAAATGGGAGAAACACCCAAATACAGGTGTGCCAAGCTTGTAGCATCATAACCAAGAAAACTCGAGGCTGTAATCGCTGCCAAATGTGCTTCAACAAAGTACTGAGTAAAGGGTCTGAATAATTATGTAAATGTGATATTTCAGTTAAAAAAAAATCTAAATACCTGTTTTTGCTATGTAATTATGAGGTATTGAGATGTAATTATGGGGTATTGTGTGTAGATTGATGTGGGGAAAAAAACGATTTAATCAATTTTAGAGTAACGCTAACAATGTGGAGAAAGTCAAGGGATCTGAATAATTACCTAATGCACTGTATTGATGGACCGATATGGACGTCTGTAGCGCGGGCCAAAACTTATTTTCAGCATCTCCATTTGGCAAAAATAGTAGTTGTATAATTAAGAATAGTATTTTGAAAGATTCAATAGTTGGAATTGTAAGATTTGTTGTCCTGTTCCTTTCTCTGTGATTGTCATTCTAATGGAATCCAGAAAGAACCAAACCCTGTCCTCAAAGGTGCAAAGTTATGGGCAAAGACACGAAACATCCACATGAAATTAAATATTTTTCTTGATCAAATAATATGGAAAACAACTACTTTTTGTGTAGTATTCATTTACCATCCTTACAAATCACTTGATGTAAATGTACATTACTGTATTGTATATAGGCTGGTCATCTGGGTTTGACCTGTAAACTTTCCATCACCATTAAGAAAAACATTGCACATTACAGTCATTGAGTGCATTGAGGCATGAAGTGGTATGTGATGATGTGGCTCATTTGGTAGAACATGGCACTTGCAAAGCTAGGGTTGTGGGTTCGACTCCCACAGGGGACCAGTATGAAAAATTATCAAAATATATGCGTTCATTACCGTAAGTTGCTCTGGATAAGAGCATCTAGTGTACTGATAAGGAATGAATAGACCATTTCAGTTTTCATAGAAATAAGTTACATTTGCAAAGTATTTTACGAAACTGGAAAACATATATCAAGCAAGTATTTTTATATTCCTGTATTAGAGGACCTATATAGACGTCTGTAGCACTGGGCAATGCATTTTTTGCATCCCCCCCGGCAAAAGCAGCACCTCCACCCCAAAATACTTCCTGCCGCTATGGATATTAGATCCAATATGGCACAACTGTCTTCACCAGCGTAACGAACGAGACACCAAAATATTCTGGACATTACTCCACGAATACGTTTTTTCCTGAAATTGGGCAGTTGTTGCATCACAACAGCTGTTCCCCACTTGACTGTCATTCAGAAAATTCCTTCCTGGATCAGATGATGATGTGTGAAAATATATCACAGCTTAACCAATCAGTTGGCATCCGGCATTGAGGAAGTGTGTGTAGAAATCTTAAAGCGACCGCATGTATGTAAAGTGTGAATACGATTGGTGCAATATCCGCTGATGCGATCACACTTGGGTTTCCCTTCTGAACTGGCTAAACTTTATTAAACCGCACAACGCAGAAACATAAATTATGACTTAGCAATGGCTTTGGAAGAAAAATGGCTGCCCCGGGGGCAGTTGACTACTTTAAATGACCTTTTGTGCTTGAAGTCTGCTCTTATGGCCGCAAGTGATATTGACCCAAACTAACATTTCAACTAAACTTTGAATAAAACAAATGTTAACTGACCTATTGGCAGATTTGAGACCTAACTTGCTAGCTATTTCTATTTCTAATTCAACAGTACTAGGAGGTAGCTTTCTTCTCAGCTAAGCTACATTTGATGTTTTTGTCCACAGGGAAACATAACAGTTCATTACAATTTGTAACTTTATACAGCATATTCAACTTAACATTTCAATAAAGCAAATTTTAGCTGACTTACTTGTATATTTTGACACCTAGCTGGGTAGCTAGCTATATCTATTAATTAATTCAGCATGAGCAGCTGAGGTTGCTAAATGCTTAGCTAGCTAGCTTGCTCTGACCTTTTAGAAACCAATTGGATTTGTTCTGCCCTAAACCAATCAGATTATTTCTGCTCTTAGAACAAAGTTCTCTCTCCCCTCCCTCTCTCCCCATCTCTGCTCCTCTCCCTATCCTGTCCTCTCATTCCTCTCTCCTCTCCTCTCCTCTCCCCTCCCTTTCTCTTCTCCCTCTTTCCCCTCCCGATCTCTTCTCCCTCTCTCCCCTCCCGATCTCTTCTCCCTCTCCTCCTCTCCCTGCACCTGTCACAACTTTCACACACTCTCAGGAACTCCGTGTGGAAAATTTTCAGCTTGCACCCTGCCCTGCCTCTGACAGTCAACAACTGTGTGTGTGTGTGTGTGTGTGATTTCAGAGTGTGTCGACAGATTTACAGGAGTGTTACAAGAGCACAGGTCAGGAGTAGTGTGTGTGTGTGAGGACATGTTGAACTATTATTCTGGGGACCAGATGTACCCACAAGAATAGTAAACTAACAATACTATGACCAACTGGGGACATTTTGTTATTCAAATGCTATTTCTAGGGGGGTTAAGGTTAAAATTAGGGTTAGAATTAGGTTTAGGGTTAGGAGCTAGGGTTAGGGAAAATAGGATTTTGAATGGGACTGAATTGTGTCCAGTTTTAGTTATACAATACTGTGTGTGTGTCCGCTCAAACAATTATTATAAACAGACAGCTAAAAAGCAAAGCTGATCTTAAGTCTGTTTTTAACCTCGATGGGATCGGTGTCCCTATACCGGGACGGTTGAGCTAACGTGCGCTAATGTGATTAGCATGATGTTGTAAGTAACAGCACATTTTCCAGGACATTGACATATCTTACATGGGCAAAAAGCTTATATTCTTGTTAGTCTAACTGCACTGTCCAATTTACAGTAGCTATTACAGTGGACAAATATATTGCTGATCTGAGCTTAGCCATATCATTCTATGTTTAGTAATTCCCAGGCTGATGGGTTATAAATACTGACAGGTTATAAATACTGACAGGTTATAAATACTCTTCCTCAGACACTGTCTGGGACATTGTGATCGGCTGAGAGGCTAGTGTGTGTTTTTGTGTGTATCTGCTTTCAAAATTAGCGTGAAGCTGGCAGTCACGCTCTCACACATCAGTGAGATCACACCTCCAGGGTTTGCTTTGTGTGTGTGTGTGTGTTTGTTTGTGTGTGTTTGTGAGAGAGCGAGAGAGAGACCGTGCCATGACATCACAGTTCCAGTTGCACACATCAAATCAAATTGTATTGGTCACATACACATATTTAGCAGATGTTATTGCGGGTGTAGCGAAATGCTTGTGTTCCTAGATCCAACAGTGCAGTAGTATCTAACAATTCACAACAATACACACAAATCTAAAAGTAAAAGAATGGAATTATAAATATTAGGACGAGCAATGTCGGAGTGGCATCGACTAGAATACATTAAATTGACCAGTGTTCCATTACTGAAGTGACCATCGATTGCAAGGTAAAAATAGACCATGCGACTTCATGTATCTTGTTTAACCTTCTGTTTTGTCTCCTGCAGATGCCTGACAGCAGAACTCAAAACCGTCCACTTGTCGTTGCCAGAAACAAAACAAGTAGTCAAGACCGGCAGCATTAGACATCTTTAGTACAGGTCCTATGTCAAGCTAGATGTAACATGGTAAACATAAATTCCGGGACACTCCAATTAGTATGAAATGTTAAGTTCCATGCATTTAAAAGCAGTTGGAGGCCATGGAAGGAGTGTTGTATGGCATTGAAGCTCGTTTGGAGGTTTGTTAACACAGTGTCCAAAGAAGGGCCAGATGTATACAGAAAGGTGTCGTCTGCGTAGAGGGGGATCAGAGAATCATCAGCAGCAAGAGCGACATCATTGATATATACAGAGAAAAGAGTCGGCCCGAGAATTGAACCCTGTGGTACCCCCATAGAGACTGCCAGAGGTCCGGACAACAGGCCCTCCGATTTGACACATTGAACTCTATCTGAGAAGTAGTTGATGAACCAGGCGAGTGTCATTTGAGAAACCAAGGCTATTGAGTCTGCCGATAAGAATGCGGGGATTGACAGTGTCTTGGCCAGGTCGATGAAGACGGCTGCACAGTACTGTCTCTTATCAATGGAGGTTATGATATCGTTTAGGACCTTGAGCATGGCTGAGGTGCACCCATAACCAGCTCGGAATCCAGATTGCACAGTGGAGAAGGTATGGTGGGATTTTAAATGGTCGGTGATCTGTTTGTTAACTTGGCGTTCGAAGATTTTAGAAAGGCAGGGCAAGATGGATATAGTTCTATAACAGTTTGGGTCTAGAGTGTCTTCCCCTTTGAAGAGGGGGATGACCACGGCAGCTTTCCAATCTTTGGGATTCTCAAACGAAATGAAAGAGAGGTTGAACAGGCTAGTAATAAGGGTTGCAACAATTTCAGCAGATCATTTTAGAAAGAGGGTTGTCTAACCCAGCTGATTTGTAGGGATCCAGATTTTGAAGCTCTTTCAGAACATCCTGTGTGGATTTGGGTGAAGGAGAAGGGGGCTTGTACAAGTTGCTGCAGGGGGTGCAGAGCTGTTGGCCGGGGTAGGGGTAGCCAGTTGGAAAGCATGGCCGGCCGTAGAAAAATGCTTATTGAAATGATCGATTATCATAGATTTATCGGTGGTGACAGTGTTTCCTAGCATCAGTGCAGTGGGCAGCTGGGAGGAAGTGCCCTTATTCTCCATGGACTTTGCAGTGTCCCAAAACTTTTTGGAATTAGTGCAAATTTATGTTTGAAAAAGCTAGCCTTACCTTTCCTAACTGACTGTGTATATTGGTTCCTGACTTCCCTGAAAAGTTTCATATCGCGGGGGCTATTCGATGCTAATGCAGAATGCCACAGGATGTTTTTGCGCTGGTCAAGGGCAGTCAAGTCTGGAGTGAACCAAGGCGCGGTATCTGTTCTTAGTTCTACATTTTTTGAATGGGGCATGCTTATTTAAGATGGTGAGGAAAGCACTTTTAAAGAGCAACCAGGCATCCTCTACTGACAGGATGAGGTCAATATCCTTCCAGGATACCCAGGCCAGGTCGATTAGAAAGGCCTGCTCGCAGAAGTGTTTTAGGGAGCGTTTGACAGTGATGAGGGGTGGTCGTTTGACCGCGGACCCATTACGGACGCATGCAGTGATCGCTGAGATCCTGGTTGAAGACAGCAGAGGTGTATTTGGAGCGCAGGTTGGTTAGGATGATATCTATGAGGGTGCCCGTGTTTACGGATTTGGGGTTGTACCTGGTAGGTTCATTGATAATTTGTGTGAGATTGAGGGTATCTAGCTTAGATTGTAGTGCGATCGGGGTGTTAAGCATATCCCAGTTTAGGTCACCTAACAGTACGAACTCTGAAGATAGAAGGGGGCAATCAATTCACATGTGGTATCCAGGGCACAGCTGGGGTTTGAGGGGGGTCTATAACAAGCGACAGCGGTGAGAAACTTGTTTCTGGAAAGGTGGATTTTTAAAAGTAGAAGCTCGAATTGTTTGGGCACAGACCTGGATAGTATAACAGAACTCTGCAAGCTATCTCTGTAGTAGATTGCAACTCCGCCCCCTTTTGGCAGTTCTATCTTGTCGGAAAATGTTGTAGTTGGGGATGAAAATTTCAGGATTTTTGGTGGCCTTCCTAAACCAGGATTCAGACACGGCTAGGATATCAGGGTTAGCAGAGTGTGCTAAGGCTGTGAATAAAATTAACTTAGGGAGGAGGCTTCTAATGTTAACATGCATGAAACCAAGGCTTTTACGGTTACAGAAGTGAACAAATGAGAGCGCCTAGGGAATAGGAGTGTTGCTGGGGGCTGCAGGGCCTAGGTTAATCTCTACATCACTAGAGGAACAGAGGAGGAGTAGGATAAGGGTACGGCTAAAGACTATAAGAACTGGTCTTCTAGTGCGTTCGGAACAGAGAGTAAAAGGAGCAGATTTCTGGGCGTGGAAGAAAAGATTCAAGGCATAATGCACAGACAAGGTTATGGTAGGATGTGAGTACAGTGGAGGTAAACCTAGGTATTAAGTGACAATGAGAGAGGTTTTGTCTCTAGAGGCAACAGTTAAGCCAGTTGAGGTCACTGCATGTGTGGGGGTGGAACCAAAGGGCTGTCTAAGGAATATTGTTCAGGGCTGGGTGCTTTACAGTGAAATAAGGCAATAATCACTAACCAAAACAGCAATAGACAAGGCATATTGACATTAGGGAGTGGCATGTGTAGCCGAGTGATCATATGGTCCAATGAATAGCAATAGATGAGTCAGGGAGCCGATTCAGTAGTCGCTATTACGCTAGGCGAGCTGGAGACACGGCGATTCAGACAGCTAGCGGGCCGGGGCTAGCAGATGGGCCTCCAGCGACGTCGCAACGGAAGAGCCTGTTGAAACCACCTCGGACGGTTACGTCGGCAGACCAGTCATGATGGATTGGCGGGGCTCTGTGTCGGCAGTAAAGGGTCCAGGCCAATTGTCAAGAGGTATTGTAGCCCAGAATTGGCTGATGGACCTCTTCGGCTAGCCGGAAGCTGGGCCTAGCTCGAGGCTAGCTCCAAGCTAACTGGTGCTTGCTTCGGGACAGAGACGTTAGCCAGGAGTAGCCACTCAGATTGCAGCTAGCTAGCTGCGATGATCCGGTGTAAAGGTTCAGAGCTTGCGGTAGGATGTGGTAGAGATGTGGTAGAGACAAAGCAGTCCGATATGCTCTGGGTTGATATCGCACTGTGCAGACTGGCAGGAATTGACCGAGCTGAGGCTGGCTGATGTCCGAGTTAACGGTGAAGACCGCTAGCAGTGGCTAACTGACTACTAGCTAGTAGCTCAGGTTCTATAGTATAAAAATAGCAGATCCGTACCACATTGGGTGAGGCGGGTTGCAGGAGAGTATATTCAGTCCGTAGATGAAACGTGAGATTAAAAATATATACAAAAAAATGAGGGAAAACGATATTTACAAGGGACAAGACAAACACACTACGCTACGCCAACAGTGTTGTGAACCTGATATCTCTTTTGACGAAGATCAGACATTTCTGTCCAAAATTGATGCAGAAAAATTAATCCATGCTTTTGTTACTTCTGGGTTAGACTATTGCAATGCTCTACTTTTCGGCTACCCGGATAAAGCACTAAATAACTTCAGTTAGTGCTAAATACGGCTGCTAGAATCCTGACTAGAACCCCAAAAAATTATCATATTACTCCAGTGCTAGCCTCTCTACACTGGCTTCCTGTTAAGTCAAGGGCTGATTTCAAGGTTTTACTGATAACCTACAAAGCATTACATGGGCTTGCTCCTACCTATCTTTCCGATTTGGTCCTGCCGTACATACCTACACGTACGCTACGGTCACAAGACGCAGGCCTCCTAATTGTCCCTAGAATTTCTAAGCAAACAACTGGAGGCAGGGCTTTCTCCTATAGAGCTCCATTTTTATGGAATGGTCTGCCTACCCATGTGAGAGACGCAGACTCGGTCTCAACCTTTAAGTCTTTATTGAAGATCTCTTCAGTAGGTCCTATGATTGAGTGTAGGCTGGCCCAGGAGTGTGAAGGTGAACGGAAAGGCACTGGAGCAACGAACCGCCCTTGCTGTTTCTGCCTAGCCGGTTCCCCTCTCTCCACTCGGATTCTCTGCCTCAATCCCTATTACAGGGGCCGAGTTACTGGCTTACTGGTGCTCTTCCATGCCGTCCCTAGGAGGGGTGCGTCACTTGAGTCGGTTGAGTGACTGACGTGGTCTTCCTGTCTGTGTTGGGGCCCCCCCTTGGGTTGTGCCGTGGGGGAGATCTTCGTGGGCTATACTCGGCCTTGTCTCAGGATGGTAAGTTGGTGGTTGAAAATATCCCTCTAGTGGTGTGGGGGCTGTGCTTTGGGAAAGTGGGTGGGGTTATATCCTGCCTGTTTGGCCCTGTCTGGGGGTATCATCGGATGGGGCCACAGTGTCTCCTGACCCCTCCTGTCTCAGCCTCCAGTATTTATGCTGCAGTAGTTTACGTGTCGGGGGGCTAGGGTCAGTCTGTTATATCTGGAGTATTTCTCCTGTTTTATCCAGTGTCCTGTGTGAATTTAAGTATGCTCCCTCTAATTCTCTATTAGAGGGAGAAGACAGGTACCTCCTGTACCTCCAGGAGGTACAGAGTGGCAGACAGGCTTTTGGTCAAGGCAGGCAGAATGGTCAGGCAGGTGGGTACAAAGTCCAGAAACAGGCAAGGGTCAAAACCGGGAGGAGAAAAAGGAGAATGCAAAAAGGGGAACGGGAAAACCGCTGGTTGACTTGGAAACATACAAGACAAACTGGCACAGAGACAGGAAACACAGGGATAAATACACTGGGGAAAACAAGCGACACCTGGAGGGGGTGGAGACAATAACGAGGACAGGTGAAACAGATCAGGGTGTGACAAAATCAGTGACATGCAAATGTCCCTATCCAGAGTTAGGAGGCGTCTCTTCAGTCTGATCTCAAACTCAGGAAAATGGATCATGAAAGAAGAAACATTGATCAAATTAGAATTAGTTTTGGGAATACTATAATTTTTGTTTCAGGGATACACCTGTGATGGTTTTAAGACAGAGCCTTGTTTACAGAGAGCTGCTGACATCTCCCCAATGGGGAGAAAATAGATAAACATTTAATCAGTAGAGACAGACACTCTGAAGCGATGCAGAGTGGTGCCTCGGTAACCATCAAGATGGGATTGATTTCTCCGTCCATGTGATCAATCATTGTTTCAGGTGTGTCTGTTTGTGTGTGTGTGCAAGTATTTGATTGTGTGTCTGTGTGATTTTCCGTCTTTTCTGTCTCCTTCAGAAGGACTTACGCAAGGAATTAAACTTTAATGAGCTAGCCATCGTTCAGCTAATGTGTGTGTGTGTGTGTGTGTGTGTGTATGTGTGTGTGTGTGTGTGTGTGTGTGTGTGTGTGTGTGTGTGTGTGTGTGTGTGTGTGTGTGTGTGTGTGTGTGTGTGTGTGTGTGTGTGTGTGTGCAAGTATTTTATTGTGTGTCTGTGTGATTTTCCGTCTTTTCTGTCTCCTTCAGAAGGACTTACGCAAGGAATTAAAGTCTAATGAGCTAGCCATCGTTCTGCTAGTGTGTCTGTCTGTCTGTCTCTGTGTAGGCTTGTGTTGAGTTCTGTCAAATTGTCAGTAGGAGCAACCTTTGTCCAGTCTATGCTTCAGACCAACAGAGGGGATACCCACAGATACTACTGCTTTCTGAGTGTAGTGTTGCCTTGTCAACCATGATATTCAATCTACTGGACATACACAGGGTTTTCTCAGTAAAATCCCAATGCCCAAAAACATATTGGTGCCCCATTGTAGACCTGAAAGGACTCAGCAAGCATAATAAACAATTATCATTGTGTTGTAACTGCTCAACAAAGAACTTTAAAATCTTGAAAAGCATCAATTGATTGACAGTTATGTAACAGGAAATGGGCCAGAGAGGAAGCATTATGGGAAGGTGTCAGTAAAACAGACGAGTTCTTCTTCTTTTTATTCTTGTTGTTCTTCTTCTTCTTGATCTTCCTGTCTGTTGGGAGTCTGAGTGAGACTACTGGGCTGGTTGTTTCCTGTCTGTTGTGAGACAAGTGGGCTGGTTATCTCCTGTCTGTTGTGAGACTAGTGGGCTGGTTGTCTCCTGTCTCCTGTCTGTTGGGAGACTGTCTGAGACTAGTGGGCTGGTTGTCTCCTATCTGTTGGGAGACTGTCTGAGACTAGTGGGCTGGTTGTCTCCTATCTGTTGGGAGACTGTCTGAGACTAGTGGGCTGGTTGTCTCCTATCTGTTGGGAGACTGTCTGAGACTAGATGGCGGGTTATCTCCTGTCTGTTGTGAGACTAGTGGGCTGGTTGTCTCCTATCTGTTGGGAGACTGTCTGAGACTAGAGGGCGGGTTATCTCCTGTCTGTTGTGAGACAAGTGGGCTGGTTGTCTCCTGTCTGTTGTGAGACTAGTGGGCTGGTTGTCTCCTATCTGTTGGGAGGCTGTCTGAGACTAGAGGGCGGGTTATCTCCTGTCTGTTGTGAGACTAGTGGGCTGGTTGTCTCCTGTCTGTTGGGAGGCTGTCTGAGACTAGAGGGCGGGTTATCTCCTGTCTGTTGTGAGACTAGTGGGCCGGTTGTCTCCTGTCTCCTGTCTGTTGGGAGACTGTCTGAGACTACTGGGCTGGTTATCTCCTGTCTGTTGTGAGACAAGTGGGCTGGTTATCTCCTGTCTGTTGTGAGACTAGTGGGCTGGTTGTCTCCTGTCTGTTGTGAGACTAGTGGGCTGGTTGTCTCCTGTCTCCTGTCTGTTGGGAGACTGTCTGAGACTAGTGGGCTGGTTGTCTCCTATCTGTTGGGAGACTGTCTGAGACTAGTGGGCTGGTTGTCTCCTATCTGTTGGGAGACTGTCTGAGACTAGAGGGCGGGTTATCTACTGTCTGTTGTGAGACAAGTGGGCTGGTTGTCTCCTGTCTGTTGTGAGACAAGTGGGCTGGTTATCTCCTGTCTCCTGTCTGCTGGGAGACTGAGAGAGACTACTGGGCTGGTTGTCTCCTGTCTGTTGGGAGACTGTCTGAGACTAGTGGGCTGGTTGTCTCCTGTCTGTTGGGAGACTGAGTGAGACTAGTGGGCTGGTTGTCTCCTGTCTGCTGGGAGACTGAGTGAGACTACTGAGCTGGTTGTCTCCTGTCTGTTGGGAGACTGAGTGAGACTAGTGGGCTGGTTGTCTCCTGTCTGTTGGGAGACTGAGTGAGACTGAGTGAGACTAGTGCACTGGTTTTCTCCTGTCTGCTGGGAGACTGAGTGAGACTAGGGGGCTGGTTGTCTCCTGTCTGCTGGGAGACTGTCTGAAACTAGTGGGCTGGTTGTCTCCTGTCTGCTGGGAGACTGAGTTAGACTAGTGGGCTGGTTGTCTCCTGTCTGCTGGGAGACTGAGTGAGACTAGTGGGCTGGTTGTCTCCTGTCTGTTGGGAGACTGAGTGAGACTGAGTGAGACTAGTGCACTGGTTTTCTCCTGTCTGCTGGGAGACTGAGTGAGACTAGTGGGCTGGTTGTCTCCTGTCTGCTGGGAGACTGAGTGAGACTAGGGGGCTGGTTGTCTGCTGTCTGCTGGGAGACTGTCTGAAACTAGTGGGCTGGTTGTCTCCTGTCTGCTGGGAGACTGTCTGAAACTAGTGGGCTGGTTGTCTCCTGTCTGCTGGGAGACTGAGTGAGACTAGTGGGCTGGTTGTCTCCTGTCTGTTGGGAGACTGAGTGAGACTAGTGGGCTGGTTGTCTCCTGTCTGCTGGGAGACTGAGTGAGACTAGTGGGCTGGTTGTCTCCTGTCTGCTGGGAGACTGTCTGAAACTAGTGGGCTGGTTGTCTCCTGTCTGCTGGGAGACTGAGTTAGACTAGTGGGCTGGTTGTCTCCTGTCTGCTGGGAGACTGAGTTAGACTAGTGGGCTGGTTGTCTCCTGTCTCAACAGAACCCTTATTATTCATACTGAGACTTCTGTTACCAGTTTCTTACAGAAATGTATAACTCTCCCCTCACACTGCCCCTTCACACCCTACCCACACATCCTCCCCTCACACCCTCCCCTCACACTCCCTCTTCACACCCTACCCACACACCTTACCCACACACTCTCCCCTCACACCCTCCCCTCACACTCCCCCTTCACACCCTACCCACACACCCTACCCACACATCCTCCCCTCACACCTGTCCCACACATCCTCCCCTCACACCCTACCCACACACCCTAGCCACACACCCTACCCACACATCCTCCCCTCACACCCTCCCCTCACACTCCCCCATCACACCCTACCCACACACCCTACCCACACACCCTACCCACACATCCTCCCCTCACACCTGTCCCACACATCCTCCCCTCACACCCTACCCACACACCCTAGCCACACACCCTAGCCACACACCCTACCCACACACCCTCCCCTCACACCTGTCCCACACACCCTCCCCTCACACCCTCCCCTCACACAGAGCTCTCTGATATACTCCTATATGTTACGTAAAGCCTTCAGGAAGAGAGGGCTCAGATTTGAATATCATGTAAATGTTATTTCATGTAAATGTTATCTAACATGTGTGTTTGTTTTCATGGAAGTGAATGTTTGTTCCAGGGATCCCTCTGTCTCGTCAGGGCAGAATGTTTGTTCCAGGGATCCCTCTGTCTCGTCAGGGCAGAATGTTTGTTCCAGGGATCCCTCTGTCTCATCAGGGCAGAATGTTTGTTCCGGGGATCCCTCTGTCTCGTCAGGGCAGAATGTTTGTTCCGGGGATCCCTCTGTCTCGTCAGGGCAGAATGTTTGTTCCAGGGATCCCTCTGTCTCGTCAGGGCAGAATGTTTGTTCCAGGGATCCCTCTGTCTCGTCAGGGCAGAATGTTTGTTCCAGGGATCCCTCTGTCTCGTCAGGGCAGAATGTGACACTACCGAGACGTGACACCTGGCTATCTACTTGGAGTATAGGGTATCACCGGCTCTCTGTCTGTGTGACACCTGGCTGTCTGCTTGGAATATAGGGTATCACCGGCTCTCTGTCTGTGTGACACCTGGCTGTCTGCTTGGAATATAGGGTATCACCGGCTCTCTGTCTGTGTGACACCTGGCTGTCTGCTTGGAATATAGGGTATCACCGGCTCTCTGTCTGTGTGACACCTGGCTGTCTGCTTGGAATATAGGGTATCACCGGCTCTCTGTCTGTGTGACACCTGGCTGTCTGCTTGGAATATAGGGTATCACCGGATCTCTGTCTGTGTGACACCTGGCTGTCTGCTTGGAATATAGGGTATCACCGGATCTCTGTCTGTGTGACACCTGGCTGTCTGCTTGGAATATAGGGTATCACCGGATCTCTGTCTGTGTGACACCTGGCTGTCTGCTTGGAATATAGGGTATCACCGGATCTCTGTCTGTGTGACACCTGGCTGTCTGCTTGGAATATAGGGTATCACCGGATCTCTGTCTGTGTGACACCTGGCTGTCTGCTTGGAATATAGGGTATCACCGGCTCTCTGTCTGTGTGACACCTGGCTGTCTGCTTGGAATATAGGGTATCACCGGATCTCTGTCTGTGTGACACCTGGCTGTCTGCTTGGAATATAGGGTATCACCGGATCTCTGTCTGTGTGACACCTGGCTGTCTGCTTGGAATATAGGGTATCACCGGATCTCTGTCTGTGTGACACCTGGCTGTCTGCTTGGAATATAGGGTATCACCGGATCTCTGTCTGTGTGACACCTGGCTGTCTGCTTGGAATATAGGGTATCACCGGCTCTCTGTCTGTGTGACACCTGTGGCTGGATTCCCCCTCTATCTTTTCCTTTCTCCTGTATCAACCTTATACAATCTTTCCTACTCACCTCATCCCTTTCTCTTCACCTCTACCTCTCTCCTGTGTCTCCTCTTTTATTCATCATCGGGTCGATTACCTCTCCGCCTCCCTTGGTCGTCACTCACTCACTCACTCACTCACTCACTCACTCACTCACTCACTCAATCTTTCTTTCTTTCTTTCTTTCTTTCTTTCTTTCAATTCAATTCAATTCAAAGGGTTTTATTGGCGTGGAAAACATATGTTTACATTTCCAAAGCAAGTGAAATAGATAATAAACATAAGTGAAATAAACATTTTATTTTACAGTAAACATTACACTCAAAAAGATCCAAAAGAATAAAGACATTTGTCTGTGTACAGTGTTGTAACGATGTGAAAATAGTTCAAGTACAAAAACGAAAATAAATAAACATAAATATGGCTTGTATTTACAATGGTGTTTGTTCTTCACTGGTTGACCTTTTCTTTGTGGCATCAGCTCACAAATCTTGCTACTGTGGTATTTCACCCAGTAGATATGGGAGTTTATCAAAATTGGATTTGTTTTCGAATTCTTTGTGCATCTGTGTAATCTAAGGGAAATATGTCTCTACGGTCATACATTTGGCAGGAGGTTAGGAAGTGAAGCTCAGTTTCCACCTCATTTTGCTGGCAGTGTGCACATAGCCTGTCTTCTCTCGAGAGCCGCGTCTGCCTACGGCAGCCTTTCTCAATAGCAAGACTATGTATTCTCTGTTTAGGGACAAATAGCAATGTAGTTTGCTTTGTTTTTGGTAAATTCTTTCCAACGTGTCAAGTAATTATCTTTTTGTTTTCTCATGATTTGGTTGGGTCTAATTGTGTTGCGGTCCTGGGCCTCTGTGGGGCCTGTTTGTGTTTGTGAACACTCTCTCTCTCACTCTCACTCTCTCACTCTCACTCTCACTCTCTCTGTCTATCTGTCAGTGTCATGCTGTCTATCCGTCTCTCTCGCTCTGTCTAGCTGTCAGTGTGTCCTTATAGCTTAGTTTTTCCCTGACTCAGTCAGAGTAGACTGTCTGTCCTTCTCATGTTTGTTTGTGTTGCCTGTCTGAGGCTGTAAAGTGTGACAGTGTGACGGACATGAGGAGTCAGATGGTGTTTGTTTCTGTGTATAGAGTGTCTGTTTCTAGAGAGTGACAGTCTGTCTGCAGTAGCAGGGGTTAGTCTAGGTGACTTGATTGAATGCGATCTCCTCCAGTGTCCCATGTTTTTAATATTTGGTCCCACTTTATTTGGATGGTCCGTATAGTCCCCATAGATGCTGTACAGATGGTCAAACTATCAACAAACTGTCTGTGTATAAGCAACTGCTTGCTAAGGTTAGGGTAGAATAAGGGATAGGGTTGTGGAAAGGGTTATGTTTAGGGTTAGGGATAATAGATAGTTAGTTGAAATGTCGCTGATACTCTGTAGATAGTTAATCTAATCGTGGACTATTCACACAAAGTTTTACCGTATCTGTATCTCCATCTCGCTCGCACGCACGCACGCACGCACGCACGCACGCACTTTACTGCCTAAAGGTTATGAATATTCATAGATACTGCCTAAAGGTTATTGATATTCATAGATACTGCCTAAAGGTTATGGATATTCATAGATACTGCCTACAGGTTATGGATATTCATAGATACTGCCTAAATGTTATGGATATTCATAGATACTGCCTACAGGTTATGGATATTCATAGATACTGCCTAAAGGTTATTGATATTCATAGATACTGCCTAAAGGTTATGGATATTCATAGATACTGCCTAAAGGTTATGGATATTCATAGATACTGCCTACAGGTTATTTATATTCATAGATACTGCCTAAAGGTTATGGATATTCATAGATACTGCCTAAAGGTTATGGATATTCATAGATACTGCCTAAAGGTTATGGATATTCATAGATACTGCCTACAGGTTATGGACACATTTAAAGCCATTCTCAGTGTGGAGACTCCCTCCCCCCAATGTGGAGACCACCCCCC
Source organism: Salvelinus fontinalis (assembly GCF_029448725.1). Lineage (NCBI taxonomy): Eukaryota > Metazoa > Chordata > Actinopteri > Salmoniformes > Salmonidae > Salvelinus > Salvelinus fontinalis. The sequence goes on from NC_074688.1 coordinate 40,603,641, forward strand.
CATTGTGGAGACTCCCTCCCCCCAATGTGGAGACCACCCCCCCATTGTGGAGACCCCCTCCCCCCATGTGGAGACTACCTCCCCCCATTATGGAAACCCCCTCCCCCCATTATGGAGACCCCCCCCCCCATTATGGAGACCCCTCCCCCCATTATGGAAACCCCCTCCCCCCATTATGGAGACTCCCTCCCCTCAATGTGGAGACCACCCCCCCATTGTGGAGACTCCACCCCCCCATTGTGGAGACCCCCTCCCCCCATTGTGGAGACCCCCTCCCCCCATTGTGGAGACCCCCTCCCCCCATTGTGGAGACCCCCTCCCCCCATTGTGGAGACCCCTCCCCCATGTGGAGACGACTCCACCCATTATGGAGATCTCTCCACCCATTATGGAGACCCCTTCCCCCCAATGTGGAGACCCCCTCCCCCCAATGTGGAGACCCCCTCCCCCCAATGCGGAGACCCCCTCCCCCCAATGCGGAGACCCCCTCCCCCCAATGCGGAGACTCCTCCACCCATTATGGAGACCCCCTCCCCCCAATGTGGAGACTCCCTCCCCCCATTATGGAGACACCCTCCCCCCATTGTGGAGACCCCCTCCCCCCATTGTGGAGACCCCCTCCCCCCATTGTGGAGACCCCCTCCCCCCATTGTGGAGACCCCTCCCCCATGTGGAGACCCCCTCCCCCCATTGTGGAGACCCCCTCCCCCCATTGTGGAGACCCCCTCCCCCCATTGTGGAGACCCCCTCCCCCCATTGTGGAGACCACTCCACCCATTATGGAGATCTCTCCACCCATTATGGAGACCCCTTCCCCCCAATGTGGAGACCCCTTCCCCCCAATGTGGAGACCCCCTCCCCCCATTATGGAGACCCCCTCCCCCCATTATGGAGACCCCCTCCCCCCATTATGGAGACCCCCTCCCCCCAATGTGGAGACCCCCTCCCTCCAACCAGAGTCCTCTTCACGTCCACAGTAGATAGCACATAAAAACGTGTCCTTGTCCCTAGAGTTTAGACTTTAAAGCTACAGCATCTCATCCCAACTGCTGTGCTGTAGTTACTGTACCACCTGTTCCTGTCTTTGCTTGGGTTGATTATGGGACTGCTTGAACAAATCCTACTTGCTTGCATCGACAGCAGATACCACTTCAAACCTTGTCCTTGCCCCAGTACATTAATATCAGCACTTCTTCAAAACCGTTTTAAAATCTAATGTACATCTTATATATCATGACCCCCCCCCCCTCCTCTCTCTTTCTCTCCCTGTCATAATGCAGTGACTTGTCTGAACTTGCCTGATTAGAAGACTGCTTGACTGATGTTTTGCTTAGTAACAGAAGTGTGTGTTTTATGCCATCTGCCCCCTTCTTACCTACGTGACAGGAATATTCCCTTACTCTGCATACGCCTGCTCTGGGCGCAGAAACCATGACTGAACGAGTGTGGCGGTTACGTCTTTCCCCTCACCTTCGGATAAGAGGTTTGTGTGAGTTAGTGGTTACTGCTGTTGTGTCCCGCTCTCTTGTGCATTCAAGCGAGAAATAAAGTTTCTGTCGAAGGCCATTAAAAAGTTCCTGTGAAGACATTAAAGTAAAAGACACAGACAGACAGACGGACAGACGGACGGACGGACGGACGAACGAACGAATTGGCTGTAGTGAACAGTGAGAGTGTTTGGACCGAAGCTGTACTGTTGAAGGAACGGTGTGAAGACACAGGAACACAGGCTGGTCCAGTATATATACAATACCAGGCAGTAGTTTGGACACACCTGCTCATTCAAGGGTCTTTCTTTATTTTACAAATATTTTCTACATTGTAGAATAACAGTGAAGACATCCAAACTATGAAATAACACAGATGGAGTCATGTAGTAACCAAAAAAGTGTTAAACAAATAGAGATGAGATTTTAGATTCTTCAAAGTAACCCCCCGTTGCCTTGATGACATCTTTGCCCACTCTTGTGTGAATGAATGACAGAGTATGCAAAGCTGTCATCAAGGCAAAGGATGGCTACTTTGAAGAATCTAAAATATGAAATATATTTTGGTTTGTTTAACACTTTTGGTTACTACATGGTTCCATGTGTTATTTCATAGTTTGGATGTCTTCACGATTATTCTACAGTGTAGAAAATAGTAAAAAAATAAAGAAAAACCCTTGAATGAGCAAGTGTGTCAAAACTTTTGACTGGTTCTGTATTATGTAAATATAGACTGTTTACTGCCTTAACTCTAAAGCTCTTATAGATGTGTATGTGTGTGGGCGCGTGTGTGTGTGTGTGTGTGTGTGTGTGTGTGTGTGTGTGTGTGTGTGTGTGTGTGTGTGTGTGTGTGTGTGTGTGTGTGTGTGTGTGTGTGTGTGTGTGTGTGTGTGTGTTAGCGACACCCTGGCATGTCAGGCTCCCTGGCCAGTGACGAGACGATGAGCTCAGGATCCAGTTTCAGACTGAAGATAGGAGGAGGCTATAAGAGAGGAGAACGAGAGAGAGGGGGAGAGAAGAGAGAGAGGGGGAGAAAGAGAGAGATCTGACAGACTTCAAGAGAGAAGAAGACTAAGGTGAATGAGTGATCGACTATACATTGAGGGAGAGAGTCAAAAAAGAGTGAGTCCACCTGTTAGACAGAGGGAGTATTTATCTACCCTGAAGCTTATTCAATAGACCGAGAGCTTTGAAACCTAAAAGACCCTTACCCTCTGAACTCTGCCCTTTCACCCTTCTCTGGATTGGGGTGTGTGAGAGGTGAAGTCATGCTTGCAGCCCGCAGCAGTGGCGGAGGGGTGGGAGGTCACACCGGTCCCCCAGGACACAGAAAACACTCTGTAACGTCGCTGAGCGGGAGCAGAGGCCACTGTAACGCTCAGGACGGCAGTAAGGATAGACGCAGTTCCACCCCAGGCCAGCAGGCTGCAGCACCACACAGAAACAAGGCAGCACTGATTAGAGAGATGGAGACCCACTGGTATCTGAAGATGTGTGGACTTGCAAGGGGGGATTCTGTGGCTCAAAAGACCGGCATGCTGTACAGGTGAGTGACAGAGAGAGTGACTGGGATAAGTGGTCTGTTATAGGGCTCACTGGGGCCTATATAATTGCCAGTGAGCAGCATGCATGTGAATTTGAGTTGAGGGGGGGGGGGGGGGGGGGGGGGGGGGGGTTGGATAGTCCCGTTTCATACCCAGGTGCTATACTGAGTACCCTAGATAGCCCCTGTTCTACCTTCCTCTGTCTCACACACACACACACACACACACACACACACACACACACACACACACACACACACACACACACACACACACACACACACACACACACACACACGCACACACACAGACACACACACACACACACACACATGCACACACACACACACACTCACACGCACACACAAACACACAGTGCAAGCCAAAGGCTTTCTTTCTATCTATCTCAGCCATGTTGTAATGCTGCTGTTTTAACACCGGTCTCAGGGTGGACATCTCAGGGGTGGACATCTCAAGGGTGGACATCTCAGGGGTGGACATCTCAAGGGTGGACATCTCAAAGGGTGGACATCTCAAGGGTGGACATCTCTGGGGTGGACATCTCAGGGGTGGACATCTCAAGGGTGGACATCTCAGGGGTGGACATCTCAGGGGTGGACATCTCAGGGGTGGACATCTCAGGGGTGGACATCTCAAGGGTGGACATCTCAAGGGTGGACATCTCAAGGGTGGACATCTCAAGGGTGGACATCTCTGGGGTGGACATCTCAGGGGTGGACATCTCAGGGGTGGACATCTCAAGGGTGGACATCTCAAGGGTGGACATCTCTGGGGTGGACATCTCAGGGGTGGACATCTCTGGGGTGGACATCTCTGGGGTGGACATCTCTGGGGTGGACATCTCAAGGGTGGACATCTCAGGGGTGGACATCTCAAGGGTGGACATCTCAGGGGTGGACATCTCAGGGGTGGACATCTCAGGGGTGGACAAAGACAAGACAAAGGAGAGAACAGACAAGGTTGATTAGACTCCGGAAGGAAGGAAGGAGGGAAGGAAGGAAGGAAGGAAGGAAGGAAGGAAGGAAGGAAGGAAGGAAGGAAGGAAGGAAGGAAGGAAGGAAAGAGAGAGATATATATATTGGACAGGCTGCACTGAACTGACAACCATGTTTTCTGAAAGTGAACACATTGCGTTGAGAGAGGTTGAGAGAGGGCTTCGCTGTACACAGACATAATGCAAGGCAGTTGAGTTACATAAACATGTCTCTATACACTAACATACACACACATACTGTATATATATATATATATATGTGTGTGTGTGTACGTAACAGTGCACAGATAGTTTGACTGTGATGTGTTGTACAGTCATATTTAACTGATACCTCTCTGTTTCTGATAGTACAGTCATATTTAGCTGATACCTCTCTGTTCCTGATAGTACAGTCATATTTAGCTGATACCGCTCTGTTCCTGATAGTACAGTCATATTTAACTGATATCTCTCTGTTCCTGATGGTACAGTCATATTTAGCTGATATCTCTGTTCCTGATGGTACAGTCATATTTAGCTGATATCTCTCTGTTCCTGATGGTACAGTCATATTTAGCTGATATCTCACTGTGATCCTTTTCATTTATTGGGCCATAAACACCATGAAAGGTGTCCATGTTTTGATCGATAGGTGCAGCAGGACAGCAAAGGGTGTGTGCGTGTGTGTGTGTGTGTGTGTGTGTGTGTGTGTGTGTGTGTGTGTGTGTGTGTGTGTGTGTGTGTGTGTGTGTGTGTGTGTGTGTGTGTGTTTCTGAGAAACTAGGAGAACAATGGGAGGCTGATTTTAGAGACAGTATGTGTGGTCTGTCACAGTAACACTAGCTCAACACATGACCTTCACACGACCTTCACCAGTCAGTCGACCGCCAGACCACAGCACAGGCACAACACGATGTTTATTTACATTTAGAGCCATGAAAGCCTATAGGGTCCGTTTACTAAGAAGTGACTGAATGCACCTATATTTGAACCTTGAGTAGAATGACGTGGGCTGGATTAGAATGCCTGGCTTAGATTAGCCTCATCTTTTGATTTTTCATAGCAGTGATTTGGGTTAAAGAGGTGTAACTGCACTGTGTGACAGATCTGTGGTGGGACTGTAGGTCTACTTCCTGCCAGAGGCATTATTCCACGACTACTAACCACTTAGACTGACCTAGAAACACTGGAGCAACCAATATCTCTCCAACTGTCTCTCTGTTAATCTTCCCCTCAGAGCCAGTTATACAATTTTAAAAACTTTACAATACGTTCACAACAGATTTCACAATACACTGTGTGCCCTCAGGCCTCTACTCAACCTCCACATACTGTATTTACAACACAAAATCCATATGTCTGTGTGTGTATAGTGTGTATGTTATAGTGTGTGCCTGTGTGTGTATAGTGTGTATGTTATAGTGTGTGTCTGTGTGTGTATAGTGTGTATGTTATAGTGTGTGTATGCATGTGTCTGTGTGTGTATAGTGTACATGTTATAGTGTGTGTATGCATGTGTCTGTGTGTGTATAGTGTGTATGTTATTGTGTGTGTGAATGCATGTGTCTGTGTGTGTATAGTGTGTATGTTATAGTGTGTGTATGCATGTGTCTGTGTGTGTATAGTGTACATGTTATAGTGTGTGTATGCATGTGTCTGTGTGTGTATAGTGTACATGTTATAGTGTGTGTATGCATGTGTCTGTGTGTGTATAGTGTGTATGTTATTGTGTGTGAATGCATGTGTCTGTGTGTGTATAGTGCACATGTTATAGTGTGTGTATGCATGTGTCTGTGCGTACGTTTGTGTTGCTTCACAGTCCCCGCTGTTCCATAAGGTGTATTTTTACTGTTTTTTAAATTAGATGAAGGAAAAAGGAAACCGCACACTGCTCTTGATAGTATCACTGATCTTTAATAAGCTTACGTATCGGCCTCACGGCCTTCGTCAAAGCTTCGACAAAAGCCCTGACGAAGGTCGTGAGGCCGATAAGTAAGCTTATTAAAGATCAGTGATACTATCAAGAGCAGTGTGCGGTTTCCTTTTTCCTTCATCTTGTTCAACTGTTGCCATGCACCTGCAAAAAAATGATGCTCAGATGTGCGAGTGCCTTTTGAATCAAAATGTACTGCTTATATCAGTTGCTTGATGTGGAATAGAGTTCCATGTAGTCATGGCTCTATGTCGTACTGTGCGCCTCCCTTACTCTGTTCAGGACTTGGGGACTGTGAAGAGACCTCTGGTGGCATGTCTTGTGGGGAATGTATGTGTGTCCGAGCTGTGTGTCAGTAGTTCAAACAGACAGCTCGGTGCATTCAACATGTCAATACCTCTCACAAATACAAGTAGTTATGAAGTCAATATTCCCTCCACTTTGAGCCATGAGAGATTGCCATATATATTATTAATGTTAGCTCTCTGTGTACATCCACGGGCCAGCCGGGCTGCTCTGTTCTGAGCCAATTGCAATTTTCCTAAGTCCCTCTTTGTGCCACTTGACCACACAACTGAACAGTTGTCCATGTGTGACAAAACTAGGGCTTGTAGGACCTGCCTTGTTGATAGTGCTGTTCAGAAGGTAGAGCAACGCTTTATTATTGACAAATTTCTCCCCATTTTAGCTACTGTTGTATCAATATGTTTTGACCATGACAGTCACCTCAACTTGCTCAATTCCACATCATGTATTACACGATTTAGTTGAGGTTTAGGGTTTAGTGAATGATTTGTCCCAAATACAATGCTTTTAGTTTTAGAAATATTTAGGACTCATTTATTCTTTGCCACCCACTCTGAAACTAACTGCAGCTCTTTGTTAAGTGTTGCAGTCATTTCAGTTGCTGTACTAGCTGACGTGTATAGTGTTGAGTCATCCAAATACATAGACACACTTGCTTTACCCAAAGCCAGTGGCATGTCATTAGTAAAGATTGAAAAAGGTAAGGGGCATAAACAGCTGCCCTGGGGAATTCCTGATTCTACCCGGATTATTTTGGAGAGACCTCCAGAACACCCTCTGTTCTGTTAGACCGGTAACTCTTTATCCACATTATAGTAGCGGGTGTAAAGTCATAACAGATACGTTTCTCCAGCAGTTGACTATGATTGATTATGTCAAAAGTCGCACTGAAGTCTAACAATACAGCTCCCACAATATTTTTTTATCATAAATGTTTCTCAGCCAATCATCAGTTGTTTTTGTAAGTGCTGTGCTCATTGAATGTCCTTCCCTATAAGTGAGCTGAAAGTCTGTTGTCAATTTGTTTACTGTAAAATAGCATTGTATCTGATCCAACACCATTTTATCCAAAAGCAGAATGACTTTTGCTTCCCTCCAGGCCTGGGGGCACACACTTTCTAGTAGGCTTAAAAATATGGCAAATAGGAGTGTCAATATTGTCCGCTATTATCCTCAGTAATTGTCCATCCAAGTTGTCAGACCCCGGTGGTTTATCATTGTTGATAGGCAACAATATTTTTTTAACCTCTTCCATACTCACTTTACGGAATTCAAATGCTTGTCTTTCATAATTTGGTCCGATATAGTTGGATGTGTAGCGTCAGCGTTTACTAATCTTGCCAATAAAAAAATTGTGAAAGTAGTTGTCAATGTCAGTCGGTTTTGTGATGAATGAGCCTTTTGATTCAGTGAATGATGGAGCTGAGTTTGCCTTTTTTCCCAAAATGTAATTTCATAGTGTAGTTTTTTTGTTCTTTTTATTCAGTTTAGTCACATGATTTCTTAATTTGCAATGTGTTTTCCAATCGGCTGTGCTGCCAGACTTATTTGCCATTCCTTTTGCCTCATACCTCTAAAGTCCTCACAACCATGCAATTTTTCAATTCCTCATCAATCCACGGAGATTACCAGTTTTTAAGGTCGTTTTCTTAATGGTTGCTTATTAGTACCTGGAATAAGCAATTTCATAAATGTGTCAATTGCAGCGTACATTTGCTTCTCATTACACACCACGGACCAACAAACATTCTTTACATCAACAACATAGGAATCACTACAAAACTTATTGTATGACCTTCCATACACTGTATTAGGCCCAGCTTTGGTTTTGCTTTGGTTTTCCTAGATATGGCTACTATATTGTGATAACTACATCCGATGGATCTGGATACTGCTTTCAAGCTAATTTCTGCAGCAGTAGTAAAGATGTGATCAATACATGTTGATGATTTCATTCCTGTGCTGTTTGTAAATACCCGGGTAGGTTGACTGATAACCTGAACAAGGTTCCAGGCACTGGTTACGGTTTGAAGCTTTTTCTTGAGTGGGCAGCTTGATGAAAACCAGTCAATATTTACATCACCCAGAAAATATACCTCTCTGTTGATATCACATTGTCACGTTCCTGACCTATTGTTCCTTTTTCTGTTATTTATTTAGTTGGTCAGGGCGTGAGTTGGGGTGGGTTGTCTTTGTGTGTTTTGTCTAGTCTAGGGGTGTTGTATGGGGTAGAGAAGTGAGGTTGTCTAGTTATGTCTATGGCTGCCTAGATTGGGTCTCAATCAGAGACAGCTGTCATTCATTGTCTCTGATTGGGAGCCATATTTAAGGCAGCCATAGGCAGTAGGCTTTTGTGGGTAGTTGTCTATGTTGAACGTTTGTTGCTTGTCTGTGCACTACGTTTATAGCTTCACGGTCGTTTTGTTGGTTTGTTCCTTTTTTATGTATAGTGTTCGTTTCGTGTTTTCTCTCACTTCTAAATAAAGAAGATGTATTTTGCACACGCTGCGCCTTGGTCCAATCTGTCTCAAGAAGACGACCGTGACACACATACATTATCAAGCATTTTACACATGTTATCCAGATACTGACTGTTAGCACTTGGTGGTCTATAGCAGCTTCCCACAAGAATGGGCTTTAGGTGAGGCAGATGAACCTGTAGCCATATTACTTCAACAGTATTTAACATGAGACCATCTTTAAATCTTTACAGGAATGTGGTTCTGAATATAAACAGCAACACCTCCACCTTTGGCATTTTTGTGTTTTCTGTAAATGTTATAACCTTGTATTGCTATCACTGTGAGTGCCACTGTATTCTCTAAGTGAGTTTCTGAGGTAGTCAGAATATGAATGTCATCTGTTACTAGCAAATTATTGATTTCATGAGCCTTGTTTCTTAAGCTACATATGTTAACTTCTTATGGCTGCAAGGGGCAGTATTGAGTAGCCAGTTAAATCGTGCCCATTTCAAACGGCCTCGTACTCAATTCTTGCTCGTACAATATGCATATTATTATTACTATTGGATAGAAAACACTCTCTAGTTTCTAAAACCGTTTGAATTATTTCTCTGAGTGAAACAGAAGTCATTCTGCTGCACACTTCCTGACCAGGAAGTGGAATGTCAGAAATCGATGCTCTGTTCAACTGCATTCCTATACATGGGCGTGATACGTAAGAGTCTACATACACTTCATACACCTTCCCCTGGTTGTCAAGAGGCGGTGAGAGAAAACATTTCGTGTTTGTCTTGGTCTGAGGTGGAATTAAAGCTCTTTGTTTGACGTGACCGTCCATTTCCTGTTTCTGGAGCGCGCGAAAGAGGACATGAATTTGCCTTCTGTTTTGCTCTCGTTATGGATGACTAACATCTCCGTCTTAGATTTTATTTGATACATGTGACCATATCATCGTAACGTATGTTTTTTCAATGTAGTTTAATCAGATTATTGAAATTTTTTCAGGAGTTTTGCGGTGTTCCGTTTTCTGATTTGTTGACGTTGGAGTGATCCGTGCGTCTTGGCAAGTGCCCATGCTAAATGAAGAGGGATATTTGCCGTTCCAGATCAAAACAACGACTGTTCTGGACAAAGGACACCTTGTCCAACATTCTGACGGAAGATCACCAAAAGTAAGAAACATTTTATGATGCTATTTCTAATATCTGTCGTGCATGTGAACTGGTCGTGGGCGCCCAAGTGTTTCTGGCTATTGTGCTAAGCTAATATAACGCAACATTTTGTTTTCGCTGTAAAACACTTAATAAATCGGAAATATTGTCTGGCATCACAAGATGCCTGTCTTTCATTTGCTGTACACTATGTATTTTTCAGAAATGTTTTATGATGAGTAATTAGGTATTTGACGTTGGTGTCTGTAAATATTATGGCTGCTTTCGGTGCAATTTCTGAATGTAGCTGCAATGTAAACTATGATTTATTCCTGAAATATGCACATTTTTCGAAAAAAACATATGCTATACAATAAATATGTTATCAGACTGTCATCTGATGAGGTTGTTTCTTGGTTAGTGGCTATTTATATCTTTATTTGGCCGAATTTGTGATAGCTACTGATGGAGTCAAAAACTGATGGAGTAATAAAAGTGGAGTCTTTTGCTAACGTGGTTAGCTAATAGATTTACATATTTTGTCTTCCCTGTAAAACATTTAAAAAATCGGACATGTTGGCTGGATTCACGAGATGTGTACCTTTCATATGCTGTATTGGACTTGTTAATGTGTGAAAGTTAAATATTTAAAAAAAATATCTTTTGAATTTCGCGCCCTGCACTTGAAGTGGCTGTTGTCATAAAGTTCTGTTTTACTCACAGATATAATTCAAACGGTTTTAGAAACTAGAGAGTGTTTTCTATCCAATAGTAATAATAATATGCATATTGTACGAGCAAGAATTGAGTACGAGGCCGTTTGAAATGGGCACCTTTTATCCGGCTACTCAATACTGCCCCTGCAGCCCAAACAAGGTAACCCAGTTTCGGGCCTCCACGCGTTTGTGCAGTTCAATCATATTCATTAGGATTTTTTTGACATCATCAGATATGTTTAGCCGATCGCTGCAGCTGTACATAGTCCATCGGTATATAGCCCACCCAATTTACCTACCTCACCCCCCATACTGCTTTCATTTATTTACTTTTCTGCTCTTTTGCACACCAGTATCTCTACTTGCACATGATCATCTGATGATTTATCACTCCAGTGTTAATCTGCTAAATTGTAATTATTCGATTTATTGCCTACCTCCTCATGCCTTTTGCACACATTGTATATAGATTCTCTTTTTTTCTACCATGTTATTGACTTGTTTTATTGTTTACTCCATGTGTAACTCTGTGTTGTTGTCTGTTCACACTGCTATGCTTTATCTTGGCCAGGTCGCAGTTGCAAATGAGAACTTGTTCTCAACTAGCCTACCTGGTTAAATAAAGGTGAAATTTAAAATTTAAAATGTTTAGACATCATTGCCAGTGCAAATTTCTGTTAGTGTCTCTAAACTCACTTTAGTCGAGTCGTCAGCTACTCACGTCAGCTACTCTATTTCTCAATCTAGTATTTGCCATAACATGCAGTTGCCAACATAGCGTTTCACTTATTGCTTGACATTAGTGTCATGTTCTTTCCTATATAACATTAGTGTCATGTTCTTTCCTATATAAGAGGCATATTTTAGTAAAGAAAGGGAATGCCAAACTGATCACCTTCAATTGACTACCTCACGGTCGCCGTAACCGGAAATCAACATGCATTAAACATCATTTTACCACTGTCTGTGACGCTGCTGGTTATTTTCTCTTTTATATATTATTATTATTATTAAACAAGGAGTTAAATATAGACACCATTATTTCTTATTTTAATTTACTCTTTGTTCAATTTTCTCTATGCTCACATCAAAGTTGCATCTCTACATGAAGTTTGTTATAAAATGGTGGAAGCTGTTTAGCATCCTCTTGGATCAGTATTCAGAACCACTGGACCATGGTTGGTGACCACAGCTTTAGGCCGTTAGAGAAAAACACAGACTTAGTATAAAGGATAACAGAGAACTCTGCAATATAGGCCAGTCCACTCCTGTTAAATAAGAACAGTCCCAGAGGTCTATACCGATCATTATCACTACCACAACCCCAGTTCATTGTCAGCTATGGAAAATAATTACGGAGATGCTATGGAACAGAGAAACATGTGAGGGAGAGAGAGGCTAGGGAAGAGAGAAACATGTGAGGGAGAGAGGTTAGGGAAGAGAGAAACATGGGATGGAGAGAGAGGCTAGGGAAGAGAGAAACATGTGAGGGAGAGAGAGGGAAGAGAGAAACATGTGAGGGAGAGAGAGGCTAGGGAAGAGAGAAACATGTGAGGGAGAGAGAGGCTCTGGAAGAGAGAAACATGGGAGGGAGAGAGAGGCTCTGGAAGAGAGAAACATGGGAGGGGGAGAGAGGGAGAGAGAGGCTAGGGAAGAGAGAAACATGTGAGGGAGAGAGAGGCTCTGGAAGAGAGTAACATGTGGGGGAGCGAGGCTAGGGAAGAGAGAAACATGTGAGGGAGAGTGAGGCTATGGAAGAGAGAAAACATGTGAGGGAGAGAGGCTAGGGAAGAGAGAAACATGTGAGGGAGAGAGAGGCTCTGGAAGAGAGAAACATGTGAGGGAGAGTGAGGCTCTGGAAGAGAAAAACATGGGAGGGGGAGAGAGGGAGAGTGAGGCTATGGAAGAGAGAAAACATTGGATGGGGAGTGAGGGAGAGAGAGGCTAGGGAAGAGGGAAACATGTGAGGGAGAGGGAGGGAGGCTAGCGAAGAGAGAAACATGGGATGGGGAGTGAGGAGAGAGAGGCTAGGGAAGAGAGAAACATGTGAGGGAGAGTGAGGCTCTGGAAGAGAGAAACATGTGAGGGAGAGTGAGGCTCTGGAAGAGAGAAACATGTGAGGGAGAGAGAGGGAGAGAGAGGCTAGGGAAGAGAGAAACATGGGATGCGGAGTGAGGGAAAGAGAGGCCAGGGAAGAGAGAAACATGTGAGGGAGAGTGAGGCTATGGAAGAGAGAAACATGTGAGGGAGAGATGGGGAGAGATGCTATGGAAGAGAGAAACATGGGAGGGAGAGAGAGACTATGGAAGAGAGAAACATGTGAGGGAGAGTGAGGCTCTGGAAGAGAGAAACATGTGAGGGAGAGAGAGGCTCTGGAAGAGAGAAACATGTGAGGGAGAGTGAGGCTCTGGAAGAGAGAAACATGTGAGGGAGAGAGAGGCTCTGGAAGAGAGAAACATGTGAGGGAGAGAGAGGCTCTGGAAGAGAGAAACATGTGAGGGAGAGAGAGGCTCTGGAAGAGAGAAACATGTGAGGGAGAGAGAGACTATGGAAGAGAGAAACATGTGAGGGAGAGTGAGGCTATGGAAGAGAGAAACATGTGAGGGAGAGAGAGGCTCTGGAAGAGAGAAACATGTGAGGGAGAGTGAGGCTATGGAAGAGAGAAACATGTGAGGGAGAGAGAGGCTCTGGAAGAGAGAAACATGTGAGGGAGAGAGAGGCTCTGGAAGAGAGAAACATGGGAGGGAGAGAGAGACTATGGAAGAGAGAAACATGTGAGGGAGAGAGAGGCTCTGGAAGAGAGAAACATGTGAGGGAGAGAGAGGCTATGGAAGAGAGAAACATGTGAGGGAGAGAGAGGCTATGGAAGAGAGAAACATGTGAGGGAGAGAGAGGCTATGGAAGAGAGAAACATGGGAGGGAGAGTGAGGGAGAGATGGTAGGGAAGAGAGAAACATGGGAGGGGGAGTGAGGGAGAGATGCTATGGAAGAGAGAAACATGGGAGGGGGAGTGAGGGAGAGATGCTATGGAAGAGAGAAACATGGGAGGGGGAGTGAGGGAGAGATGCTATGGAAGAGAGAAACATGGGAGGGGGAGTGAGGGAGAGATGCTAGGGAAGAGAGAAACATGGGAGGGGGAGTGAGGGAGAGATGCTATGGAAGAGAGAAACATGGGAGGGGGAGTGAGGGAGAGATGCTATGGAAGAGAGAAACATGTGAGGGAGAGAGAAGCTATGGAAGAGAGAAACATGGGAGGGGGAGTGAGGGAGAGATGGTATGGAAGAGAGAAACACGGGAGAGGGAGATAGGCTAGGGAAGAGAGAAACATGGGAGGAGGAGAGAGGGAGAGATGCTAGGGAAGAGAGAAACATGGGAGGAGGAGAGAGGGAGAGATGCTAGGGAAGAGAGAAACATGGGAGGGGGAGTGAGGGAGAGAGATGCTAGGGAAGAGAGAAACATGGGAGGGGGTGTGAGGGAGAGAGAGGCTAGGGAAGAGAGAAACATGTGAGGGGGAGTGAGGGAGAGAGGCTATGGAAGAGAGAAACATGGGAGGGGGAGTGAGAGAGAGAGAGTGAGGGGAGAGACCAGGGAGAGCGACTGAGCGAGAGAGAGAGAGAGAGAGAGAGAGGGGATATTGGTAGAGAGAGGGGGGTTGGAGGGACAGGGGATATTTGTAGAGAGAGGGGGTTGGAGGGACAGGGGATATTGGTAGAGAGGGGGCAGATGAGAGAGAGGGATACAGGTAGAGAGAGAGGAGATATAGGTAGAGGGGAAAGGGAGATGAGAGGGGATATAGGTAGAGAAGAGAGGGAGATGAGAGAGCGGGGATATAGATAGAGGGTAGAAAGAGAGGAGAGAGAGGGAATATAGGAAGAGGGGATATAGGAAGAGGGAGGGGATATAGATAGAGGGGAGAGAGAGATGAGAGAGAGGAGATATAGGTAGAGGGGAGAGGGAGATGAGAGAGAGAGGAAGAGAGAGGGGATATAGATAGAGGGTAGAAAGAGAGGAGAGAGAGGGGATATAGATAGAGGGTAGAGAGAGAGGAGAGAGAGGGGATATAGATAGAGGGTAGAAAGAGAGGAGAGAGAGGGAATATAGGAAGAGGGGATATAGGAAGAGGGAGGGGATATAGATAGAGGGGAGAGAGAGATGAGAGAGAGGAGATATAGGTAGAGGGGAGAGGGAGATGAGAGAGAGAGGAAGAGAGAGGGGATATAGATAGAGGGTAGAAAGAGAGGAGAGAGAGGGGATATAGATAGAGGGTAGAGAGAGAGGAGAGAGAGGGGATAAAGATAGAGGGTAGAAAGAGAGGAGAGAGAGGGAATATAGGAAGAGGGGATATAGGAAGAGGGAGGGGATATAGATAGAGGGGAGAGAGAGATGAGAGAGAGGAGATATAGGTAGAGGGGAGAGAGAGATGAGAGAGAGGAGATATAGGTAGAGGGGAGAGAGAGATGAGAGAGAGGAGATATAGGTAGAGGGGAGAGAGAGATGAGAGAGAGGAGATATAGGTAGAGGGTAGAAAGAGAGGAGAGAGAGGGGATATAGATAGAGGGTAGAAAGAGAGGAGAGAGAGGGGATATAGATAGAGGGTAGAAAGAGAGGAGAGAGAGGGGATATAGGGAGAGGGGATATAGGAAGAGGGAGGGGATATAGGTAGAGGGGAGAGGGAGATGAGAGAGAGGAGATATAGGTAGAGGGGAGAGGGAGATGAGAGAGAGAGGAAGAGAGAGGGGATATAGATAGAGGGTAGAAAGAGAGGAGAGAGAGGGAATATAGGAAGAGGGGATATAGGAAGAGGGAGGGGATATAGGTAGAGGGGAGAGAGAGATGAGAGAGAGGAGATATAGGTAGAGGGTAGAAAGAGAGGAGAGAGAGGGGATATAGATAGAGGGTAGAAAGAGAGGAGAGAGAGGGGATATAGATAGAGGGTAGAAAGAGAGGAGAGAGAGGGGATATAGGGAGAGGGGATATAGGAAGAGGGAGGGGATATAGGTAGAGGGGAGAGGGAGATGAGAGAGAGGAGATATAGGTAGAGGGGATATAGGGAGAGGGAGGGGATATAGATAGAGGGGAGGGGGAGTAGAGAGAGAGGAGATATAGGTAGAAGGGAGAGGGAGATGAGAGAGAGGATATAGATTGAGGCAATATAGAGAGAGGGAGAGGAAGAGATTGTGTGGATGTAAGAGGAACAGAGGGGTGTGATCAGTTCCTTCCCCTCGCCTCTCATGGGGTGTGAGGGCGGATTCCAGTGCTTATTGGTGTCCCCCTAGCCTACCTCGCTCTCTCTCCCCCTTTCCCTCCCCCTCTTGAGGTATTCTTGTACATGACTCACCCGTCCCAGCACTGAGCGGTATGCAACTGCTCTCAACGTGGGCTCCTAAAAAAAGAAAAAGAGAGAAAGTGAGAATAAGAAAGTTTAACAACATTTGTGGAACTTAATGATCTCAGAATCATGATGAGAAGGTGGCAATTACTTCTGTTTGTTTTATTGTTTTCATGGCTGCTATTCTATTTATTTTATTATATATTATATTTTATTATATTATATTTTATTATATCATAATTATGTTATATGATATTATATTTTATTATATTTTTGTCTATTCTGTTTATTTTATGATATTATACTATATTCTGTAGGAAGAATGATGGGTTATCTGTTAAGCAGCTGGGTGACTGCTAGGATGTTGTTTTGCTGAGTTGAAAGACGTCTAGAAAACAGCCCTGTCTGTCTGTCTGTCTGTTGTCACTCAGTGGGTTGTCCTAGTGGATAGCAGCAACCCTATCCCTTCTCCACTTGGTGGACAATCCTCTACGTATCATCACCACCTGTCATTGGTGTGTGTGTGTGTGTGTGTGTGTGTGTGTGTGTGTGTGTGTGTGTGTGTGTGTGTGTGTGTGTGTGTGTGTGTGTGTGTGTGTGTGTGTGTGTGTGTGTGTGTGTGTGTGTGTGTGTGTGTGAAAAATACTCTGTAAACAATCTCCATCATTACGAAACCTCATCTGACAATCCTGCTGGTTCCTCTCCATGGTAGTTGTGTGTTTGGGGAACAGTAGGGTTTATGCAAGGCCTGTAGATAGGCATCACAGTGATCTACTGCTGAAAACTCAGGGTGTGGGAGAGTTAGTGGCAATCCATCCTCTGTGTGTGTGTGTGTCACACTCTACACCAGTAGAGTGGTTGCCAATCATGTTGAAAAGGATAATTGCCATTCCTCCTCATTCCCACAATCCAGTGAGTGACGATACAGGAATTCAGTTTGTCTCTCAGACTTGGCAGAGGTTAGAGGGCACAGAACCTTGTCAAGCTTGATGAGGGAGGAACGTGGGGAGAGATTGAGAGAGGATAGGAAGAGAGAGACCGGCTTGAGAGAGAGAGAAGAGAGGTTGGAATGAGTGGGAGAGGGAGAGAATGATGGAGGGAGGGGGAGGGAGCAGGAGAGAATGAGGGGAGGGAGGGAGCAGGAGAGAATGAGGGGAGGGAGGGATCAGGTGAGAATGAGGGGAGGGAGGGAGCAGGAGAGAATGAGGGGAGGGAGGGAGCAGGAGAGAATGAGGGGAGGGAGGGAGCAGGAGAGAATGAGGGGAGGGAGGGAGCAGGAGAGAATGAGGGAGGGAGAGAATGAGATAGGGAGAGGGAAGGAGAGAATTAGGGAGGGAGAAGAGGAGAGCAGGAGAGAATGAGGGAGAGGCAGAGAGCAGGAGAAAATGAGGGAGAGAATGAGGGAGAGGGATGGAGGGAGCAGGTGAGAATTAGGGAGGGGATGGAGGGAGCAGGAAAGAATGATTTACCTGTACAAAGCTACCTGTTCAGACATCCCTAATCCAAAGCAGAAGGGAGCCTCCAAACAAGCGGAGAAGGGCCCAGGGAGACCGGCGTGCCAGGGGAAGAAAAGTCAGCAGGGTTCGGCGGGGCCTGGGGCCAGACCCTTGTCTGATGCTTCTACTGTGAGGTGGGGCCGAATGAGAGGGGATTGAGTAAGGTCTACCATGAGCTGAACATGCGCTGACCGTGCGCGTTCATGTGAGAGTGAGCTCTGTTCCATCGCACTTCTGAAGACAAAGGAATTCTCCAGTTGGAACATTATTGAAGATTTATGTTAAAAACATCCTGAAGATTGATTCAATACATCGTTTGACATGTTTCTACTGACTGTAACGGAACTTTTTGACACTTCGTCTACTTTTAGTGAACGCGCTTCGTAACTTTGGATTTGTTTACCAAACACGCTAACAAAAGTAGCTATTTGGACATAAATGATGGACATTATCGAACAAATCAAACATTTATTGTGGAACTGGGATTCCTGGGAGTGCATTCTGATGAAGATCATCAAAGGTAAGTGAATATTTATAATGTTATTTCTGACTTCTGTTGACTGCACAATATGGCGGATATATTTTTGTCTTGATTGGGCTCTGAGCGCCATACTCAGATTATTGCATGGTTTGCTTTTTCGGTAAAGCTTTTTTGAAATCTGACAGTGGTTGCATGAAGAACAAGTTTATTTTTATTTCTATGTAAAACATGTAACTTTCATCAAAGTTTATGATGAGTATTTCTGTTATTTGATGTGGCTCTCTGCAATTTCTCTGGATATTTTGGAGGCACTGTCCTTCTCTCAGCAGATATCAAAGCTGCAGGCTAAAGTTAAATCTAGACTTGGTTACCTCTATCGTAATCGCTCCTCTTTCCCCCCGGCTGCAAAACTAACCCTGATTCAGATGACCATCCTACCCACGCTAGATTACGGAGACATCATTTATAGATCGGCAGGTAAGGATGTTCTCGAGTGGCTAGATGTTCTTTACCATTCAGCCATCAGGTTTGCCACCAATGCTCCTTATAAGACACATCACTGCACTCTATACTCCTCTGTAAACTGGTCATTTCTGTATACCCGTCGCAAGACCCACTGGCTGATGCTTATTTATAAAACCCTCTTAGGCCTTACTCCTCCTATCTGAGATCTACTGTAGTCCTCATCCTCCACATACAACACCCATTCTGCCAGTCACATTCTGTTAAAGGTCCCCAAAACACAGACATCCCTGAGTTGCTCTTCTTTCCACTTCGCTGCAGCTAGCGACTGGAACGAGCTGCAACAAACACTCAAACTGGACAGTTTTATCTCAATCTCTTCATTCAAAGACTCAATCATGGACACACTTACTGACAGTTGTGGCTGCTTTGCCTGATGTATTGTTGTCTCTACCTTCTTGCCCTTTGTGCTGTTGTCTATGCCCAATAATGTTCGTACCATGTTTTATGCCACTACCATGTTGTGTTGTCATGTTTTGCTTCCTTGCTATGTTGTTGTCTTAGGTCTCTCTTTATGTAGTGTTGTGTTGTCTCTCTTGTTGTGATGTGTGTTTTGTCCTACATTTCTTTTGTATTTAATTTTTAATCCCAAGTCCCCGCAGGAGGACTTTTGCCTTTTGGTAGGCCATTATTTAAAATAAGATTTTGTTCTTAACTGACTTGCCTAGTTAAATAAAGTTTACATAAAAAATAAATAGGGAAGGAGAAAGGTTATAGGGAAGGGGAAGGGTTATATGGAAGGGTTATAGGGAAGGGGAAGGGTTATAGGGAAGGGTTATAGGGAAGGGGAAGGGTTATAGGGAAGGGGAAGGGTTATAGGGAAGGGGAGGGTTATAGGGAAGGGGAGGGTTATAGGGAAGGGGAAGGGTTATAGGGAAGGGGAAGGGTTATAGGGAAGGGAAGGGTTATAGGGAAGGGGAAGGGTTATAGGGAAGGGGAAGGGTTATAGGGAAGTGGAGGGTTATAGGGAAGGGGAAGGGTTATAGGGAAGGGGAAGGGTTATAGGGAAGGGGAAGGGTTATAGGGAAGGGGAAAGGGAAGGGTTATATGGAAGGGGAAGGGTTATAGGGAAGGGGAGGGTTATTGGGAAGGGGAAGGGTTATTGGGAAGGGGAAGGGTTATAGGGAAGGGGAGGGTTATAGGGAAGGGGAAGGGTTATAGGGAAGGGGAGGGTTATAGGGAAGGGGAAGGGTTATAGGGAAGGGGAGGGTTATAGGGAAGGGGAAGGGTTACAGGGAAGGGGAGGGTTATAGGGAAGGGGAGGGTTCTAGGGAAGGGGAGGGTTATAGGGAAGGGGAAAGGGAAGGGTTAAATGGAAGGGGAAGGGTTATAGGGAAGGGGGAGGGTTATAGGGAAGGGGAAGGGTTATAGGGAAGGGGAAAGGGAAGGGTTATATGGAAGGGGAGGGTTATAGGGAAGGGGAAGGGTTATAGGGAAGGGGAAGGGTTATAGAGAAGGGTTATAGGGAAGGGGAAGAGTTATAGGGAAGGGGAAGGGTTATAGAGAAGGGTTATAGGGAAGGGGAAGAGTTATAGGGAAGGGGAAGGGTTATAGAGAAGGGTTATAGGGAAGGGGAAGAGTTATAGGGAAGGGGAAGGGTTATAGAGAAGGGTTATAGGGAAGGGGAAGGGTTATAGGGAAGGGGAAGGGTTCTAGGGAAGGGGAAGGGTTCTAGGGAAGGGGAGAGTTATAGGGAAGGGGAAGGGTTATAGGGAAGGGGAAGGGTTATAGGGAAGGGGAGGGTTATAGGGAAGGGGAAGGGTTATAGGGAAGGGGTGGGTTATAGGGAAGGGGAGGGTTATAGGGAAGGGGAAGGGTTATAGGGAAGGGGTGGGTTATAGGGAAGGGGAGGGTTATAGGGAAGGGGAAGGGTTATAGGGAAGGGGAGGGTTATAGGGAAGGGGAGGGTTATAGGGAAGGGGAAGGGTTCTAGGGAAGGGGAGGGTTATAGGGAAGGGGAGGGTTATAGGGAAGGGGAAGGGTTCTAGGGAAGGGGAGGGTTATAGGGAAGGGGAGGGTTATAGGGAAGAGGAAGGGTTCTAGGGAAGGGGAGGGTTATAGGGAAGGGGAAGGGTTATAGGGAAGGGGAAAGGTTATAGGGAAGGGGAAGGGTTATAGGGAAGGGGAGGGTTATAGGGAAGTGGAGGGTTATAGGGAAGGGGAAGGGTTATAGGGAAGGGGAGGGTTATAGGGAAGGGGAAGGGTTATAGGGAAGGGGAGGGTTATAGGGAAGGGGAAAGGGAAGGGTTATAGGGAAGGGGAGGGTTATAGGGAAGGGGAAGGGGGAAAGGGAAGGGTTATAGGGCAGGGGAGGGTTATAGGGAAGGGGGAAGCGTTATAGGGAAGGGGAAGGGTTATAGGGAAGGTGGAAGGGGAAAGGGAAGGGTTATAGGGAAAGGGAAGGGTTATATGGAAGGGGAAGGGTTATATGGAAGGGGAAGGGTTATAGGGAAGGGGGGGGGGTAAGGGGGAGGGTTATAGGGAAAGGGAAGGGTTATAGGGAAGGGGGAGGGGAAGGGGGAGGGTTATAGGGAAAGGGAAGGGTTATAGGGAAGGGGGAGGGTTCTAGGGAAGGGGAAGGGGGAGGGGAAGGGTTAGGGTTAAGGGAAGTGGAAGGGTTATAGGGAAGGGTTATAAGGAAATGAAAATGAAAGGAAAGGGGGATACCAAGTCAGCTGCAAATCTGAATGCATTCAACCAAAATGTGTCTTCCTCATTTAACCCAACCTCTCTGAATCAGAGAGGTGCGGTGTGCTGCCGTAATCGACGTCCATGTCGTCCGCGCCAGGCGAGCTGTTGTTATTGTATGGGACGGATTATAATGCTGTGCATATTTGATCATTTTTTACATTATTTGTCATAGCATTATTATTAAAGGTGTTCTAATCATAATCTGGTTTTCCATATTTGTGTAGTCAAATGATGATGAAAACCTGAAACCCCATTGACCGTGCCTACTCTGCCATTGGAATGTTATTGGTATGCCCAGTGGATGCTAGCTGGATGCTTTTGTAAAGGTACGTCTGCTATGTGGGATGTCTGGCTGATTGCTGCTGTAGTCTTCTCTAGCTTGCTGTTAAGAACTAGCTGGTGTCGATGTTAGTGTGTGTGTGTGTGTGTGTGTGTGTGTGTGTGTGTGTGTGTGTGTGTGTGTGTGTGTGTGTGTGTGTGTGTGTGTGTGTGTGTGTGTGTGTGTGTGTGTGTGTGTGTGTGTGTGTGTGTGTGTGTGTGTGTGTGTGTGTGCGTGTGTTTTCCACTGATATGCCAAGCACCTTGATTACTGTACTTTCATTCTAGTCTGTAAGACCACACAGGATGTTAACATGTCCACACAGGATGTTAACATGGCCACATAGGATGTAAACATGTCCACACAGGATGTTAACATGGCCACACTGGATGTTAACATGTCCACACAGGATGTTAACATGTCCACACAGGATGTTAACATGTCCACACAGGATGTTAACATGGCCACACAGGATGTTAACATGGCCACACAGGATGTTAACATGTCCACACAGGATGTTAACATGGCCACACAGGATGTTAACATGGCCACACAGGATGTTAACATGGCCACACAGGATGTTAACATGTCCACACAGGATGTTAACATGTCCACACAGGATGTTAACATGGCCACACAGGATGTTAACATGTCCACACAGGATGTTAACATGTCCACACAGGATGTTAACATGGCCACACAGGATGTTAACATGGCCACACAGGATGTTAACATGTCCACACAGGATGTTAACATGGCCACACAGGATGTTAACATGGCCACACAGGATGTTAACATGGCCACACAGGATGTTAACGTGGCCACACAGGATGTTAACATGGCCACACAGGGATGTTAACATGGCCACACAGGATGTTAACATGGCCACACAGGATGTTAACATGGTCACTCAGGGATGTTAACATGGTCACTCAGGGATGTTAACATGGTCACTCAGGGATGTTAACATGGTCACTCAGGGATGTTAACATGGCCACTCAGGGATGTTAACATGGCCACACAGGATGTTAACATGGCCACACAGGATGTTAACATGTCCACACAGGATGTTAACATGTCCACAAAGGGATGTTAACATGTCCACAAAGGGATGTTAACATGTCCACACAGGATATTAACATGGCCACACAGGGATGTTAACATGGCCACACAGGGATGTTAACATGGCCACTCAGGGATGTTAACATGTCCACACAGGATGTTAACATGTCCACACAGGATGTAAACATGTCCACACAGGATGTTAACATGGCCACACAGGATGTTAACATGGCCACACAGGGATGTTAACATGTCCACACAGGATATTAACATGGCCACACAGGGATGTTAACATGCCCACACAGGATGTTAACATGTCCACACAGGGATGTTAACATGGCCACACAGGATGTTAACATGTCCACACAGGGATGTTAACATGGCCACACAGGATGTTAACATGGCCACACAGGATGTTAACATGTCCACACAGGATGTTAACATGGCCACACAGGATGTTAACATGGCCACACAGGATGTTAACATGTCCACACAGGATGTTAACATGGCCACTCAGGATGTTAACATGGCCACCCAGGGATGTTAACATGGCCACACAGGATGTTAACATGACCACACAGGATGTTAACATGTCCACAAAGGGATGTTAACATGTCCACAAAGGGATGTTAACATGGCCACACAGGATGTTAACATGGCCACACAGGATGTTAACATGGCCACACAGGATGTTAACATGGCCACACAGGGATGTTAACATGTCCACACAGGATATTAACATGGCCACACAGGGATGTTAACATGCCCACACAGGATGTTAACATGTCCACACAGGGATGTTAACATGGCCACACAGGATGTTAACATGTCCACACAGGGATGTTAACATGGCCACACAGGATGTTAACATGGCCACACAGGATGTTAACATGTCCACACAGGATGTTAACATGGCCACACAGGATGTTAACATGGCCACACAGGATGTTAACATGTCCACACAGGATGTTAACATGGCCACTCAGGATGTTAACATGGCCACCCAGGGATGTTAACATGGCCACACAGGATGTTAACATGACCACACAGGATGTTAACATGTCCACAAAGGGATGTTAACATGTCCACAAAGGGATGTTAACATGGCCACACAGGATGTTAACATGGCCACACAGGATGTTAACATGGCCACACAGGATGTTAACATGGCCACACAGGGATGTTAACATGTCCACACAGGATATTAACATGGCCACACAGGGAGTTAACATGGCCACACAGGGATGTTAACATGTCCACACAGGATATTAACATGGCCACACAGGGATGTTAACATGTCCACACAGGATGTTAACATGGCCACACAGGATGTTAACATGGCCACACAGGATGTTAACATGGCCACACAGGATGTTAACATGTCCACACAGGGATGTTAACATGGCCACACAGGATGTTAACATGGCCACACAGGATGTTAACATGGACACACAGGATGTTAACATGGCCACACAGGATATTAACATGCCTGCACAGGATGTTAACATGCCTGCACAGGATGTTAACATGGCCACACAGGATATTAACATGCCGCACAGGATATTAACATGCCTGCACAGGATGTTAACATGGCCACACAGGATGTTAACATGGCCACACAGGATGTTATCATGGCTACACATGATGTAAAAATGTCCACACAGGATGTTAACATGGTCAGTCTGTGATGTTAACATGGCCACACAGGATGTTAACCTGTCCACACAGGATGTTAACCTGTCCACACAGGGATACTAACATGGCCACTCAGGGATGTTAACAGGGCCACTCAGGGATGTTAACATGGTCTCTTATACCCTGATGAAGACAGCTTGCCTGTCGAAACGTTGGACATTACATTTTTGCACAATCAGAGTGCGGCTCTCCTTTTCTTCCAAGTTTTCCACTCAGGGTGTTAATATGGCCCCTCAGGATGTTAATATGGCCACTCAGGATGTTAACATGGCCACTCAGGATGTTAATATGGCCACTCAGGATGTTAACATGGCCACTCAGGATGTTAATATGGCCACTCAGGATGTTAATATGGCCACTCAGCAATGTTAATATGGCCACTCAGCGATGTTAATATGGCCACTCAGGATGTTAATATGGCCACTCAGGATGTTAATATGGCCACTCAGGATGTTAATATGGCCACTCAGGATGTTAATATGGCCACTCAGGATGTTAATATGGCCACTCAGGATGTTAATATGGCCACTCAGGATGTTAATATGGCCACTCAGGATGTTAATATGGCCACTCAGGATGTTAATATGGCCACTCAGGATGTTAATATGGCCACTCAGGATGTTAATATGGCCACTCAGGATGTTAATATGGCCACTCAGGATGTTAACACGGCCACTCAGGGATGTTAATATGGCCACTCAGGATGTTAATATGGCCACTCAGGGATGTTAACCTCTACCGAGCACCTACCCCGGGTCCGGGAGCACCCCCCACCCCCCCCACACTGATTAGCATCGCTAGCATAGCGTCACAATTAAATAGTAGCATCTAAATATCATTAAATCACAAGTCCAAGACACCTAATGAAAGATACAGATCCTGTGAATAAAGCCACCATTTCAGATTTTTATAATGTTTTACAGGGAAGACACAATATGTAAATCTATTAGCTAAACACGTTAGCAAAAGACACAATTTTTTTACTCCAACAGTTTTTTCCTGCGTCAGTAGCTATCACTAATTCGACTAAATAAAAATATATATAGCCACTAACCAAGAAACAACTTCATAAGATGACAGTCTGATAACATATTTATGGTATAGCATAGTTTCTTTTTGAAAAATGTGAATTTTTCAGGTATAAATCACAGTTCTACATTGCAGCTGCAATCTGAAATAGTGCCGACGCAGCCAGAACAATTACAGAGACCAACGTCATATAACTAATTACTTGTCTTAAAACATTTCAGAAAAAATACTCAGCGTACAGATATTGAAAGCCCAACATCTGGTGAATCCAAACAATATTCCTGATTTATTAAATGTTTTATAGCGAAAACAAAATGTAGCGCTAAATTAGCATAGCCACGCCAGCCAGAACCAGCTGGGCGCCCCCGACCAGTTCACATGCACGACAGATATATGAAATAACATCGTAAATTGGGTCTTTCTATTGCTGATCTTTCATCAGAATGTTGATCAAGGTGGCCTTAGTCCTGATGAGTCGTTCAATCCATTCATAATGGCAACTTTCCCTCTTCATTTAGCATATGTACTGGTCGACTGGCCAAAGTAAAAAAAAGTCACAGAACGGAACACGGCAAAACTCCCGAAAAAATTCAAATAATCTGATTAAACTATATTGAAAAAACATACATTAACTTCTTCAGGCACCAGGGTGAATATTGAAAAAACTGGAAAATATGTGCACATTTTCAAACGGCCTCTTAAGAAATTTTTGATTTTACAATATGCATATATTTACTACTGTTGGATAGATAACAGTCTATAGTTTCTAAAAAGGTTTGAATTATTTCTCTAAGTCGAACAGAAATATTTTTACAGCCATTTTCCCAGCCGAATTGAGATTTCCAAAATGCGATGTGTCTCTTTAAGACCTTGTCTATAAAAGGTCATTACACTTAGGACCGTAGAAACACGTCATATGCCTTCATCAGGGTGTAATGCGGAAGTGAGAATTGAAAGGAGTCGAATATCTCGTCCATGGACTGAATACCACACCTTCTTGTGAGACCTGCGCAGTTAAAAAAAAATTCCGGGCGCGAGTCAGAATTTGGTCTCGGCTACTGGAAGAAGGTCGATAAAGGTGAATATGATCTCTGACTTCGATATTATTTGATACATGTCACAAAATCATCCTAAAGTATGTTTTTTCAATATACTTTAATTATATTATTGCAATTTATTCTGGACTTTAGACGTGATGTTTTGGAAGAATGTTTTGAAGACAGAAAGTTTAGCGCCGCACAGCCGTGGTGCTTGCTAACCAAAGAGGGAAATATTTCGTTCTGGAACCCAACTAAAGACTGTACTGGACATTGGACCCCGTTACAACATTCTGATGGAATATCAACAAAGATAAGGACCCAATTTGGGATGCTTTTTCATATATCTGTCGAACTGTTGTATGCTAACTGTGCTAACTGTGCTAGGCTAGCGCTTGACTAGAATCAATGCTGCCTTATGCTAGCTTATGTTGTTAGCTAATATAACGATATATTGTGTTTTCGCTGTAAAACACTTCAAAAATCGGAAATATTGGCTCTATTCACACGATATCTGTCTTTCATTAGCTATCCACCATATGTTTTTCTGAAATGTTTTATGAGGTGTAATTAGTAGTCGACGTTGGTGTCTGTATTTTCTCTGGCTACTCCCGTCTGGATTCAGACTGTAGCTATGTGGTAGCATTTATGGTAGCATCAATGTAAAACTGATTTATAGCTAAAATATGCACATTTTATGAACAAAACATAGATTTATTGTGTAACATGTTATATGACTGTCATCTGAGGTAGTTTTTTCTGGGTTCTTTAGGTTGGTTTTAGTTTATTTCGGTTGGCTTGTGCATGCTACTTGAATCATAATTCATACATCATAATCATAATCATACGTGTCTGTCCACTTTTGTATTTGGTGGTGAGCTAACATAAATATATGTGGTGTTTTCTCTGTAAAACATTTAAAAAATCGGACATGTTGGCTGGATTGACAAGATGTTTATCTTTCAAATGCTGTATTGGACTTGTTAATGTGTGAAAGTTAAATATTTAAAAAAAATAGATTTTGAATTTCGCGCCCTGCAGCTGTTGTCATTTTCGTTCCGACGTCGGGCTTGCAGCCCAAACAGGTTTTAAGATGATATGGTCTCATGTATCAAACAAACTTCGAGACGGAGATAGTTTTCATCCATAACGGCAGCAAAACAGAAGACAATCACACCTACAAATCGCGCGATTCAGAGAACCGGAAGTTGTCGGTCACGCCAAAGAAATAGGTCTTATTTCACGTCAGTACAAGATAAACAAAAAATTTCTCCTCTGACGTCCTCTTGACACCCAGAGGAAGACGAATGAAGTGTGTTTCGGGTCATAGGTGGCGTGACCATATATAGGCAGAGCGTTGAAGCGAGCATACACATCTTGCATTCTTCTTCTTGGTCAGGGAAAGTGCTGTCAAATGACTTCTGTTTCACTTAGAGACAAACTTGAAACGGTTTTAGAAACTATAGATTGTTTTCTATCCAATGGTATTAATTATATGCATATAGTAAGAGCAATAATTGAATAAGAGGCAGTTTAATCTGTAGAGGAAATTATGCTAATGCGAAAACAGCACCCCCTGTATTCTCAAGAAGTTTTAACAGCTGGGGTAAGTGGACTGTGTGCAAGTGAAACCGTCTGGAAATTAGAACTAGGTCATCAGTGTGTTCTTTGTTCGCCCACCAAGCTAAGGTCTAAACGATTCCATTGTTCATCCTAGGGGAGGTTTGGGAGACTTGGGAGACTTGGGAGACTGGGATGACTGGGAAGACTGGGAAGACTGGGGAGACTGGGAAGACTGGGGAGACTGGGAAGACTGGGGAGACTGGGGAGACTGGGGAGACTGGGGAGACTGGGGAGACTGGGACGAATGGGGAGACTGGGGAGACTGGGGAGACTGGGAAGACTGGGGAGACTGGGACGACTGGGGAGACTGGGAAGACTGGGGAGACTGGGAAGACTGGGGAGACTGGGGAGACTGGGAAGACTTGGGAGACTGGGGAGACTGGGATGACTGGGAAGACTGGGAAGACTGGGAAGACTGGGAAGACTGGGAAGACTGGGGAGACTGGGGAGACTGGGAAGACTGGGGAGACTGGGGAGACTGGGACGAATGGGGAGACTGGGAAGACTGGGAAGACTGGGAAGACTGGGGAGACTGGGAAGACTGGGGAGACTGGGGAGACTGGGAAGACTGGGGAGACTGGGGAGACTGGGGAGGCTGGGGAGACTGGGGAGACTGGGGAGACTGGGGAGACTGGGGAGACAGGGGAGACTGGGGAGGGGGGTCGTTCACTGAAGTGCTTTGCCTTAGACACTGAAGAGGTTGTTTGTGACTGCTCCATCAAATTGAATATGCAGCGAGTACATGATGAGTTGATGATTAGCAGAAACCTTTATCAAAGATGGGATGGCAGGTAGCCTAGTGGTTAGAGCTTTGGGCCAGTAATCGAAAGGTTACTGGATCGAATCCCCGAGCTGACGAGGTAAAAATCTGTCGTTCTGCCCTTGAACAAGGCAGGTAACCCATTGGCCGTCATTGTAAATTATAATTTGTTCTTAACTGATGAAAAAGGGTACTATTCTGTCACTTTCTCTCTCTATCTTCCCTCTCTCTGCAGAGCCACAGAACCATCTGACCATACAACATGACCCTGCAGGCCACAGTAAATCACTGGGGGCTCCCCGTCGTTACCGGTGACCTCTTTTAGCCCAGTGGATTGTGGGAGCTGCTCTGC
Organism: Salvelinus fontinalis; assembly: GCF_029448725.1. Lineage (NCBI taxonomy): Eukaryota > Metazoa > Chordata > Actinopteri > Salmoniformes > Salmonidae > Salvelinus > Salvelinus fontinalis. The sequence continues at coordinate 40,632,630 of NC_074688.1, forward strand.
CCCATAGGCACAACTGACAGGAAACCTGTGCCCTTATTCAGTGCCCTTATTCAGACATGGGATCAATATAATCTGCCTATCCACATCTGTACCTAAATATAAATCTTTGCAGCGCTGGAAAATCAATGCAGGGACTTTAGCTTCAACAAGCACAACGCCAGTGTTGTTTACCCCGTGTAACCGTTGTATAGACAAATTTGTCCTGCTGAGATTTATCAAGGGTGCACCTGTGGCGACAAAGTCAATGTTTTAGAAGGTCTGTAAACCTTTTCCGTGTTTGTTTTGGACAGTTGTCTATATAAGGAGTGATCCTGGAGGTCTCTGCTGTGATTTATGTGTGTTTATCAGCAGACAGAGAGAGATGGTAAGAGGAAGAGAGTGAGAGGAAAGGAAGGAGATAGAAAGAGGAAGAGAGTGAGAGGAAAGGAAGGAAGGCGATAGAGAGTGGTAGGGAGAGAGAGAGGAAAAGAGGAAGAGAGTGAGAGGAAAGGAAGGAAGGCGATAGAGAGTGGTAGGGAGAGAGAGAGGGAAAGAGGAAGAGAGTGAGAGGAAAGGAAGGAGATAGAGAAGGGTAGGGAGAGAGAGAGGGAAAGAGGAAGAGATTGAGAGGAAAGGAAGGAGATAGAGAGGGGTAGGGAGAGAGAGAGGGAAAGAGGAAGAGAGTGAGAGGAAAGGAAGGAGATAGAGGGGTAGGGAGAGAGAGAGGGAAAGAGGAAGAGAGTGAGAGGAAAGGAAGGAAGGCGATAGAGAGTGGTAGGGAGAGAGAGAGGGAAAGAGGACGAGAGTGAGAAGAAAGGAAGGAAGGCGATAGAGAGTGGTAGGGAGAGAGAGAGGGAAAGAGGAAGAGAGTGAGAGGAAAGGAAGGAAGGCGATAGAGAGGGGTAGGGAGAGAGGGAAAGAAGGGGTGGTGGGGGTGGAGGGAGATAATGAATGTAATAGCCCTGCCAGAAGGTCATATGCTTAGCCTGGACCAACATACTGGATCACATACTGACTGTTTCAATCTGTGTGTGTGTGTATGTGCACTTATCCCTCTCTCTCTCTCTCTCTCTGTCTGTCTCTCTGTCTGTCTGTCTGTCTGTCTGTCTGTCTGTCTGTCTGTCTGTCTGTCTGTCTGTCTGTCTGTCTGTCTGTCTGTCTGTCTGTCTGTCTGTACAGTATTCACAGAGCAGTAAGGCCTGTTAATTGGAGTTAAGTGAAGCTGTAATGTGTTGTACGCCAACAGAAACAGCCTCAGCGTAAATGCACCGAACTAAATGCGGCAAAAGCTCATATCTTATTCATCTTGGAAAACACCTGAATATTTAACCAAGGAGCAGCAGGTGTTCTCAGTAAATACTTAATTGGCCAGACTATCGGAGAGGGGTGTCTGACGTGTCAGACATTGGGCAGGAGGTTAGGAAGTGCAGCTCAGTTTCCACCTCATTCTGTGGGCAGTGTGCACATTGCCTGTCTTCTCTTGAGAGCCAGGTCTGCCTACGGTGGCCTTTCTCAATAGCAAGGCTTTGCTCACTGAGTCTGTACATAGTCAAAGCGTTCCCTAGTTTTTGGTCAGTCACAGTGGTCAGGTATTCTGCCACTGTGTACTCTCTGTTCAGGGCCAAATAGCATTTTAGATTGGTCTGTTGTTTTGTTCATACTTTCCAATGTGTCAAGAAATTATATTTTAGTTTTCTTATGTTTTGGTTGGGTCTAATTGTGTTTGTCTCTTGGGGCTCTGTGTTTGTGTTTGTGAACAGAGCCTCAGGACCAGCTTGCCTATGGGGACTCTTCTCCAGGTTCATCTCTCTGTAGGTGATGGCTTGTTATGGAAGGTTTGGGAATATTTTCCTTTTAGGTTGTTGTAGAATTTAACGGCTCTTTTTTCTCTCTCTCTCTACCCTATAGTGTATAAGCGGTAGTTTAAGAGGTGTTCTGTATTATTAATGAGGGTGTATAAGCGCTAGTTTAAGAGGTGTTCTGTATTATTAATGAGGGTTTATAAGCGGTAGTTTAAGAGGTGTTCTGTATTATTAATGAGGGTGTATAAGCGCTAGTTTAAGAGGTGTTCTGTATTATTAATGAGGGTATATAAGCGCTAGTTTAAGAGGTGTTCTCCCAGATAGAGTCAGTCAAGGAGACACTCCCTGGAGAATTACTGCTATAAGGAATTAAACTGTACTGCCAGTTGTGCAAAGAATGTGCATGAAACTGAAGAACAACATTTTTTTTTTTTTCACATGAATAACATTCAGCCAGCTTTCATAGAAAGTCCTGACCAGTGTATTGGACTACTGAACAGTGCCAATTTGTAAGTCGCTCTGGATAAGAGCATCTGCTAAATGACTTAAATGTAAATGTAAATGTGTCACGCTGGTATGAATGATTCGGGAGACAGGCTCAGGAATGCTTAATAGGGTTTTTTATTACACCCAAATGACGGTGTGCCGTGTAAAGGCACGGGACGAAGAGCAAACAAACACTATACAAAACACAGGGTAGAAACCCAAACAATAGAGCGACGAGTACCTCAAATAAATACACACGAGCACAATGATTAACACACGGGACGAGACCCGTAGTCATCTGAGAATCCACAAGAGCATGAAAGCCCAAAACACATAGCACAGGTACTCACACCACCAACGGACATTGTAACAATAATCGATAAGACACCGGTAAACCAAGGACACACTTAAACAATTACTATTCACTGGGAATACTGTGCGTAATGAAAGTTCCGGAGGGATGCGTGACAAACAGTATATATCTTGACCAGTGTATTCTACAGTATATATCCTGACCAGTGTATTCTACAGTATACATCCTGACCAGTGTATTCTACAGTATACATCCTGACCAGTGTATTCTACAGTATACATCCTGACCAGTGTATTCTACAGTATACATCCTGACCAGTGTATTCTACAGTATATATACTGATCAGTGTATTGTGGTATTCTACATTATACATCCTGACCAGTGTATTGTGGTATTCTATAGTATACACACTGACCAGTGTATTTTACAGTATATATCCTGACCAGTGTATTCTACAGTATACATCCTGATCAGTGTATTCTACAGTATATATACTGATCAGTGTATTCTACAGTATATATCCTGACCAGTGTATTATACAGTATATATCCTGACCAGAGTATTCTACAGTATACATCCTGACCAGTCTATTATACAGTATGCATCCTGATCAGTGTATTGTGGTATTCTACATTATACATCCTGACCAGTGTATTGTGGTATTCTACATTATACATCCTGACCAGTGTATTGTGGTATTCTACAGTATATATACTGATCAGTGTATTCTACAGTATATATACTGATCAGTGTATTATACAGTATACATCCTGACCAGTGTATTCTACAGTATGTATCCTGACCAGTGTATTATACAGTATACATCCTGACCAGTGTATTCTACAGTATATATACTGATCAGTGTATTCTACAGTATATATCCTGACCAGTGTATTCTACAGTATATATCCTGACCAGTGTATTCTACAGTATAATCAGTGTATTGTGGTATTCTACAGTATATATACTGATCAGTGTATTCTACAGTATATATCCTGACCAGTGTATTCTACAGTATAATCAGTGTATTGTGGTATTCTACAGTATATATACTGATCAGTGTATTC